>NC_052643.1:17963422-18272646 GCF_016161935.1 Mauremys reevesii | reverse complement strand
TGGCCTCCTGTTCATCCGCACTGCACTTGTCTGCCTGCCATGTAGATTGGAAGTAATCTGGGGAAGGATCGGTCGTTATTATGCATCTGTACTGTGCCCAGCACAATGGGACCCTTATTCTTGATTTGGGTTCCTAGAGGCTACCACATTACAAATAATAAATCATAACAATAATCACAAAGGAAATGCAGAAGAGACGTGAATGCGACTGAATTTTTTTAAATGAGTGCTTCAGTGAAGTGTCTCTGGAAAATGTTTTACATAATTTACCCACTACTCACATATGTTAAACCAAGTGGATGCTCAACGTTTACATGCATAAAGGCTTGCTTGCCAGCCTTGGGATTTCTCACTGCTGGGAAAAGAGTCACCTTCTGTTGCAGGATGACTTCAGCATCTGAGTTCATAGCTAGCTATTCCTTGGTGTATCAGTACTCAGCATATTGCAGGGTGAGACAACCTGGCATAGAGAAGACCTGCTTGTCTGAACATGAGGGCTCGTCACTCAGAGCTATCTACTAACTACTGTTTAGAACCATGTTTATAAGGCCAAAGTTTTTAATCTCCCGGACACATTTCAGTGCTGCTGCGATCAGAAACTCTTAAAGCTCCTACTTAGGTTGTTTATTCTTATATTCCAGAGAGTTCTAGAAGGCTTGTCAGAGGTTGAATACCAGCTCCGCCTGTCCCTCTTTGACATCACCTATCGTCATTTCTTTGGGAGAACTTGGAAAAGTACCACAAGACCTCTCAAAGCTGTGCCAGGACTGCCACCCAAAGTGGTTTTCAGTGAGGTAGGACAAGAGCCGAGAACACAGTTCATCTCAGAATGCCAACACCCATTGAGTGGACAGGGATATTTTCCTGGATGAACATAGGTATTTTGCTATACGAGATGCACAGTGTTTCAGCCACAGGGCTGGCTCTAGGTTTTTTGCTGGCCCAAGCAAAAAAAAAACCAAACCTCCGAGAGCACAACTGCCGAAGCAAAAAAACCCCAACCCTCCGAGAGCGCCTGGAATGCCGCCCCTGAAACTGTGCCGCCCCAAGCATTATTGTGGTTTTAAATAGTCTCCATGCAGTTTGCAGGCATTTCATCCCTGTGACTGTTCCTTTTAATTTTCATTTATCTAGGTTCCTCATTTTTGTATAGTTCCCCTTTGTGAAGTTAAATGCTACTGTAGTGGGTTTCTTTGGCATTCCCCCCCACCCAAGGATGATAAACTTAATTACATTATGGTCACTATTACTGAACGGTTCACCTATATTCACCTCTTGGACCAGATCCGATGTTCTACTTAGCACTAAATCAAGAATTGCCTCTCCCCCTGTTAGTTCTATGAGAAGCTGCTCCAAGAAGCAGTCATTTAATGTCTAGAAATTTTATCTTTGCATCCCTTCATGAGGTGATATATATCCAGTCAATATGACTGGTCTCTGTGTCCAATGACAGGGCCCCTTCCCTCTTCAGTCCCAGATGCTTCTAATAATTTTTCTTTCCCCTGTCTGGATCTTTTCTATTTTTTTCTGTGGTTCTTTTGAAATGAGACAACCTGGTTGAATTTTATCTGCTCACACAGTTAATCCTAAACGCTGCACGTGCTGCTGTTTGCATAGACCAGAGAGCTTCTCCACTTCAATGCAAGGTTCTTGATCCAAACCTCACTTTAAATAAACAAAGAAGGAATTTTTTAACAAGCATAAGCTAATTTCTGATCAAGAGAGATTATATCCAGCCTCAGTTGATGCAAAAGTGCTTCCATCCTCCATGGTGTCCTGAGGTTACTGACCAAATGAATGCTTTCCTGGAACAGTACAGTTCAGAGCAGCAGAGCAGCTGTTTTTGTGGAGACATTTGCCAAAATAGCTTAAAAGTAAGATTACTAGTTAGTCATATATCAATGTGACTGTTTTGATTGACATATTTTAATAGTGTGACTATTTTGTATAGTCTGTTATGAAATATGACTGTTTCTGGTAATTTTCTTGCTCCAGGGACAATATCCTACAAGAAGGCACCTCTCCACAGTGTAGGGTACATACATATAGGGTGGATAAAGATGGGTTGGGTCAGATTATTTTTAAATAAAAGTGGGGAGAACATTAGAAAATATATGGCGAAATCCTTCCCTTGATTTTAGATGGGACGTAATCAATCTTCTTGCTGCTAATTTCTGTGACTCAGTCATGCACATGTAGTATCTGATGCAATCCCGCTGAAACCAAGTGTTTGTTATTTTTTTTATTTTCCCAGAACATTTTAATAATGGACAAATAGCCTATAATTACTGTATATATAAAAATATGAAGTACATTTCTGAAGTTATCTAATCAACACAGCCTTTCTAAAAAAACCTTACCTCTATCGGAGGATAATAATTATAATTCCAGTACCAAAATGTTCTAGGTAGATATCCTCTGATTAAGTGATGTTCTGGCACAAAGGGATGAAAAGTTTCTTTACACTTTGCAAGTGTTTGTTATGCTGGGCATTTGCTTTCAGAGGTAGTGATCCCACACAGCTGTAGCTGCAAAGGCAGTGGGAGCGCTGGTTGCTCAGCACTTCAGAAAACCAGCCCCTAATTGTTTGCAGATTCTGGTGTCTTCTGTCATGCATATTTTCCCTATTCAAGCTTCTGAGGGGCTGTTCATTTTTCACCATTCGGATGCCTTTCATTCTTCTCCTAAATATGCGCTCACTCCTATCTTTTATACATCTAGAACAATAACAATTCTTACAAATGAGTATTGGATAGGGCTGTGATTTGTCTCAGATGTCTCATTAGGATACAATTATGTCTCTATTATGTCAAATCAATTTGAATTTCAATGCCAAACCCAGGCTTTTTGTTAATCCTGGTGTTAGGTAATGAGCATAGTTAATGGTTAGAGAGACAAAGTGGGCGAGGTAATATCTTTATTGGACCATCTTCAAAAGTTGGTCCAATAAAAGATATTACCTCACCTATCTTTTGTTTCTATAGCCTGGGACCAACAGGGCTACAACAACACTACTGCATGGTTAATAATTTCCAGTTTCGCCTTGTGTTGTGGTAGAGATCAGGCAGCAGAGGGCAGTGCTACTCTAGGAATGAAAATGAATTGGAAAGTAAATTAACAACATCCTTCAAACCTAGCAGTTTTCTCTCATTACCTTGACATTTGTAATTCATAAAACCAGGTGGTTTTTTTTACAAGTTTAATCAACTAAAGAGAATTTTTCCTCACTTATATATTAGATAAAAACTTGGAAAATTCCTTAGGGCAGACTTTTAGAGACACAACTGGCATAACAACCTGAGTGTCTGATTCGGAGTAATTGTTGTGTTTGTACAAATCTGAAAGCCAAAGAGAAGATACACCTGTCTGTTACAGGCACTGATCTAAGATCAGATTTGGCATCCGTTTCCCTTATGTGGCTAATTATGTTTGTTTTCCAGTTCTAATGGTAAATATTGTCCAGGGTGCAATTTCGCATAGATTAAAGACTTTAATTTCCTTTATTTAAAAGAGTGTTTCAGCAGCATTCGATTTAGTTGTGTTATTGGTATATATATTGCTTCCCAGGCTGTTTGAATAATGAATCAGCTTAATGTCTTGATTTTTTTTTAAATTTAAAAATGGACCAGTAAGGCAAACATAATGTGATGTGTGGAGATAAACGCCAGCATTTCATGCACTAGCAGAGTCGAGCACATTTTCTCTTTGTAAACACCTGAAAGTTGTAAACAAAGTTGCATTTATGAATTCTAGGTTGGTAGGTGTGTGCGCTTTGTACAATTAATTAATTAAATTTTAGGGCCTTCTTTATATTAGAGTGCTGGATTTCACAACCATAAAGTTGCATTAAAATTATTATTTTGCATTTAAGTTTTCCCCAAAGCATTAAGTAACTATATTACACATCCTATATACTTTACAGTATGTTCTTATAATGCTCTTACATTGTTAGGAATAACCTACATTAAACCACGGTAGGAAATACTACATAGATGCTATGTGACCTAGTTGACATCATGGCTAACACCTTACATTTCTGAATTACCTGGCTTTTAAGTGCTTGATTTCACAATTTCAGTGTTGCATTAATGCCTCATCGATTTAGTTAATGTTGCATTTAATTTCCCAGGTTTTTAAGCAGGGAAAAAAGGACAAATCTGGCCTAGGGCTATTCTCCATCCCATGGTTTACATACTTTTATGTGCATCTGGATTTGGGGAAGAAGGCTAGAAGGTCACTGACAGTAGCATTGAAGTTGTGGGCCTGAGGGATAGTGGAGCTGTCAGTGGTGATAAAGGCAGGAAAAGAGGAGTGCATTTTAGAGGAAAGATGGAGCAGGTCCTCACCTAGAGTAAATTGTCAGAACTCCAGTGACACCGATGGAGCTCTGACAGTTTACACCAGCCAAGGATCTACCTCAAGGAGTTCCAGTGACATAATGGTGTGACTTCATCCTGGGGTAACTCCACTGGCTGCAGGGATTTACCCTCAGAGTTAACTTCCACACAGTCCCAGTGACCTCAAGAGAACTGTGGGTGGGTGTAGGGGCCACCTTATGCTGCTCTCTCTCCAGTACCAGGTTCTTAGACAGCAGTGGGATCCACACCAGCGGAGAGCCAGGAGAACCTGGATTGGCTGGAAGCTGGGGGCACATCAGTAGATCTGTCTGTCATCACATAAAAGTGGTAGCTGACACCATGGTAGCAGATGAGGGCACCGAAGGGGCAAGTGCAGGGGGATAGAAGGAGGGAGCCCAGGAGAGGAACCCGGGGAGAGGAGGAGTTGTTGGAGATGCTAAAGCAGTGGCTATTGAGGCAGGAGGAGTTGTTGGAGATGCTAAAGCAGTGACTATTGAGGCAGGAGGAGAAGCAGAGAATTAGAGGGGTCTCAGGGTCACTATCCTCCTGTGTGGCTTTAGTCCAGCTGCAGAATAGAGGGTCCGTCCTTGAACCCAGCTTTCTCATCCTGAGACCATCAGTCTTGGGCTCCCCTTTGGCTCCTCTCCTCGCTGCCTTTAACAGCTGTGAATCTGCAGGCTGAGGAGAGTCCTAGTTCAACGCCCGCTAATCCCCCAGCCTCGGGGACAGGGCATTACGAAGGAAGGGAAGGAAATGGAGGTTGTTTGGGAAGCTGAACAAGTTGCCCGTTGCCTTTAGCAGCCGCTGGGACTTTGCTCTTGTGTAGCACTCTGGATATTGGTCTGGTCTCCTGCTGAAGAGAAATCTCCATGGTGCATTTCACTGCCATCAGTGGCAGATTCAGTGTGTGTTGGGTTTTTTTGTAAGCTGTACTGAAGTGGACGCATGGGAGAAGAGCAGGGCTGAGATGTAGGTGCAAAGGAGTGTTGCAAAACAAACAATAGGAAAGGGAAAGGCTGCTGTGCTGTGGATATAGGGTTCACTATGTCGCTAGGTTATTTTGAAACTGTTTGCCTTGGAAAGAAGTGGTTTGCTTCTTAAATTGCATCTTTATTCACAAACAGGAGCAGGGCTAATGATTCATACAAGGTGAGCTGAGCTAATACCTGGCATTCAAGAGATCATAAACACCTACAAGGAAGTTAGCTGAAGATTTCTGAACGTCTCAGAGAAAGCATGTCACCTGGTGCATACTTTAGATTATGCTAGTCCTGATGAAAATTGAAAGCATGGTATGAGTGCTAAATGACCTGTGTGTGTGTAAGATGAAAGCATTAGAATAGAGTGTGTTTAAATAATTTATAAATCTGTTTACCCCGTTATGGAGTGAAACAGTCAAATATAGATAAGCAATGATGGTAAGGTGAATTAAAATATCATCTATTCTCTCACAAGAATGAATCCTTTACAGATAATTTGCTGAGCCTGATTTGAATTTTCTAATCACGTAATTCTAACTGATGAATACAAATTTCATATTTCTGAATTTATTTAATAATTTCCCCCTAGGAGAATTCATCAGCCCTTGTTTATAACTATTGCTAAGCTGTCTCAGTAAACAATTACAAGTTTGTTCACCTTCTGGAAGTATATTTTAGCTACAAACAATTAAAGTGCTGGTATAAAGCTGAAGCCAGTTTTCTGGATGGGGGATATATTTCTGACTGTGTGAACTACATGCAGTTTCCCGTTGATGTTACAAATGCAATGAGGTACAAAATACTTACTGAAATGAACAAATACAAGTGATGTTTAATTTGTGTCTAGAGGAATAGCAAGGGACCTGATCCACAGCCCGGGGAAGTTCAGTTGACTTCCATTGTATCAGACCCGCTATGCGCATATTTGTGAATTGTACTCGTTTTTTCTCTCCTTTAGGGATTCAGGGCCTGATTCTCCTAGGTAGTACTTTTGCTTACAGTGGAGTGATTCCTGAGTTACATTGGAGTAAACAAGAGGAGAATCAGGTCCTCGGTTCCTACCCAATAAATTCTGAACTCTTGGCTACATGAGATAATGTCTCCCAAGCTTTTTCTCTGGCACAGATTGCCCTCTGGCAAGTTATTAGCCAAAGAACTGGGCACAGCTTAGTTCTCTACAAGAAAATGCAAAGGGAGAAAGAGAGCGCTCCAGAGAGCTAAAGTGTGATGATCTCAAGGTGACCCTTAATTGGGAAGATTATTGTTACTTTATAGCAGAGTTGAAGGGAGAAGAGTATGTTTGTAAAACTTTTATTAGCATTTAAGGAGCCAATGGTAAACTTAGTTTTATAACCATCCACTTTAACAGCTTCCTCATTCTTTGCAAGCCAAGGCATAATTCTCTCTCGGTCCAGCCACCTGTCAGCAGTTAGTGGTCATTATTTCATCATTTTGCAATAAAAGTTAATAGAATAATGATTTATTTTTCTGGGATGATGTTTTAATGCCTTTCTCTGTTATCCCTTCCTGACAGTCTGTGATTACTGTAGCTGTTTTCTCGGTGACACCATGATAATGACTGTTTAATAGAAGGATTAGCCTGGCTTTCAGTCATGTCGCTGGCAGACAGCCCCCTTCCCCCTCACCCCCGTACTCTTAGGTCCCTATCATACTGTTGATCCTCATGGACAACTCTCTTTCCCATCAGCATAGGTGAAGGTCATGATAGGCCTTAAATTTTTCCAGTCACTTTGCTTTTCTAGCCTAGAGCTCACAATGGTATCTTCAGGTCAATTGAAACCTTTGAACCATATTTTGATGGAGTTTGCAGCTTAAGAATAACTGATCCTTATTGTTTGGGAAACAGGGCCACTTTAACAATGCTGTTCATTCTCAGGATTTGTGACATTTACTAGCTTTAGTCCTAAATGTCTCAATTTAAGTTGGGGAAACTTAACCTGTAACAGGACAGAGGCAGGGTTGTTCCTATGTGCCATTCCCATGTGGCATTGCGCACACGTTAGCTGAATTCTGTAGGACAGAAGTGCACAAATCACTTCTTCCCTGGAATGTATTAGTGCTGGGTTGTGAGGACTGAGTGGCGCCATTCTTGGAACCTGCAAGCAGGGCCATTCCTCCAGTTTAGGGGAGTGCTCACCTCAGGGGGGAAATTCGAGCTCTGCTGGATTTTTGACAGCTAGGAATTCTACACCTGAAGGTACTTTCATCTGGAATGCTCTCCCCTCTCCCTGCTGAGCATGAGCCCTGGCTTCCAGCAGCCCTGAGAGCCCCTCCACGGTGGTTAAGGAGGAGTGTAATGAGAAGCTAAATACAAGACTGTATAGAGCTTTTAAAAGTAGAGACCAGTGCTGGTCTTATCAGCCAGTGCAGCGTGTGGGTGGTGTATGGTATGATGTGACCCCCGCAGGCTCCTGTCTGTTGAACCAACTGTAGTTTCTGGATGACCTGCAGGGTCATTCTCTAGACAGAGCATATTTGCAATAGTCCAGCCTCAAGGTGGCCAGGTGGATCTACACCGGAGAGGTGTGGGCATTCAGAGGCACAGGCCGACTATCCAGTTAAATGAGTGGGTGATAATAGACACTAACAGAGCACAGATTTCTCTCGCAGTCCCAGCTCTTAGGCTAATTCTTCATAGGAGGGAATCAACCTGACCTGAAGGTTAGATTTTTTTTTTTTATTACAGTGGTACCCAAAATATTCTAGGCATTGCGCAGACATAAGAAGGCAAAGTCCCATTGGTAAATGGGCCCCAAAAACTCTACACTTTCTAGTAGGATCCCTTTAAAATTATTCCCTAGTGACAGTGTGTGGGAGATGAAAGATTACTGTTAGTTATCCTCCCAGACCAGTGATCGTTTGCAATGGAGCTTCCATCAGTTCCCGCTGGAGATTATTCTGCAGAGTCTACATTGCACTATCTGGATATTTTTCTGGATATTTATTTTGAATATACCTGGACCTTACTCTCCAAGTGTAATATACATTAAGCTACTAATAGCTACTCCACCCTGGTCTAAAATCTGCCATGTTCTTTCTCTTCCCCCAGACCATTTATTTTCACACATCTTTAAACCATCCCAGCATCGTCGCCGTGGTGGAAGTGGTGGCTGCAGCCAAGAAGCGAGAGGGGACCCACCAGGATCTGTCCTGTGGGTTTGGAATTCTGCACCTGTTCAACAGCAAGTCAGAACCAACAGATGTGGCCACCAAGGACAGAGGGTAGGTGTTGCCGGCTGCAAGGGACAGCGGGACTTGTGAGTCGCTGTAGCATTTTATAAGGTGGAATCGGGTTTCTATGGCAACGTGGAATTATTGTCTCCATTTAGAGAGGAAGGAGGGTCCTGTGGTTAGGCCACTAGCCTGGGACCTGGAAACCTGCTTCGCCACAGACTCCCTGTGTGAACTTGGGCAAGTCATTTAGTCTCTCTGTGGCTCCGTTTCCCCATGTCTAAAATGGGGATAACTAGAGCATATGAGGATACACCGGTCCCGGGGGGTCATATACATACTTTAAACAGGTTTATGGTTGAGCCTTTTCCACTCTTGGCTGCATATATGAAGATTGCATGGACTACAGCTGCCCTGGCTGCTTGTGGCTGGGCCTTTATTCACCTCCGCTGACAGGCTGGGTGAGGGCAGCTGCTGGATTTGTAACCTGGCAAGCCATGCCCATGTGCAGTCCCGCTTGTGTGCAGAGTTCACAGCCTCGACCCAGCCAAGCCCCCGTTTCCAGGGCCAGAGGAAGGCAGCACTTTCTGCCTCTAAGCTCTTGAAGCCCGGCTGATTGCAAGCTGAGTTCGCACCTGGGAAGGGGAACACCACCACACCCAACACTTGGGGCATGAAAGACATAAATAACTAAAAAAAAAAAGCAGCTCAGCTGCCCACCGCCCTCGCCAGCCTGGGGAAAGAGGAGACACTCTCCCGCCCAGCCTGCTTCCTTTTCCTTTCGTATCCCTCCACCACGTGATAGGCCAGGCTGTCTGAACCCTTTCTAGGTGGCTGCTTCACTTTGTCAGGCTGACATTGTCAGGCTCACTGTGAATACCCAGTGTGACGCCTGTTGTACCCTGGATCCTACCTACCCACCAGCCATCGCCACTGGGGAAGCTTCTCAAATCAGGGAGGTTTTCAAGGGAATATCTAGGTCCACTCCCTGGGGGATCAACCTGAAGCAAAGGACCTGGCATCTCAGTCACCTGCCCTCCTGTCCTACTCAGGGCTCTAAGGAAACCAGTCTGCTGTGGAGAGTTCACGGGACTGGAATAGGGGTTTGCTGTGTATTGATCAAGAGAACCATTGTGGGAAATTCATTTTGAATGTAGCCACCTAACCCGCCATGTTTGGTTTGTGCTCCTCTTTATTTCTAGGCTCCAGCTGTATCATGGGACACCGCGAGCGCTTCTGCACCCCCTCCTCCAGGACCCGATAGAACGTAAGAGCATATAGAACTACTTCCTACTTTACTTCCTTCCTGGGCTGGTCAGTAACGCGTCTGCTGAGTGGTTTGCTCAGTGTAGCATAGGCTGTTTTCTGTGTTAATGTGTCAAGCTTTTGGCTGCTCAGGTTCGGGGTTAGCCACCCAAAATGGATCAGAAGAAAAGCCCAGAAGACAAGGGTGCCGGGTGGTTGCTGTGAAATGCCCCTGTGCTGTGTGCCAGGCTGTTCGAGGCCAGGGCCAGTTATTGCTCCTGGGCAGTGGGGTTGGCAGCAATCCAAGGCTCTTTGCTGAGGCGGCCAGTAGCCACAGCTATGACATTGTGCTCGCCAACATTGTCAACGGCCGTCGTTCATGCAAGGGCCTGTTGCTGGGGCATAAGGAGAAAAGGGGCTTAATTTCTGCTGCATCGATCAAATCCCATCCCATGACAGCATGTCTACTGGCTAGGCCCTGAGCCTGCAGAGACTTCCACACGGACTCAGCTTAGCACACGTGAGTCGTCTTGTTGGCTCTGCTTGACGTGAATAAAGTTAACTGTGGATGTGAGTCTCTGCAGGATTTGTAAACTCTTTGGGGCCTGGAGTCTGCATTTAGGGTCTTGTACAGCACCAAGACCATTGTCAGTTCTCAACAAGTAAATAATATTCTTGATGCATCTGCTGTGGAAGGCAGAATGAGCCCAGAGCATGGTGTCTAAAACAATCTGTCCACCAAACCCCCACCCAGCCTTTAAGAGGTTTCTAGGTATTTTGCATGGCAGTGAGTCTGAATCTAGCTTGGTGCAGGCCTCTGTCATGCAGACTCACCTCTAGTCTGCAAGTTTGCATTTTCTAGTCTGCAGTGGAGGATTCCCCGACCATGTCTCCCTCTCGCACTTAATCCTGCACCATAGTGGCTCCAATGAAGGCTGGTCAGGCGAGCTGACCTACAGAGCTCCTAGATCACCCACGTGTGAGATATAGGGCAGGAGGAGTCTCTGAGTTCACCACATCCAGGGGAATGCGTGAGTGAGCCCAGGAGCTGAATCTCCCTCTCTCACCTGGCAGTGGGCGGCCCACTACAGAGACACTGAGGTGAGCCACCTCAGGATTTAAGTTGGAAAGAACCAGACTGAAAACGTAGATAGCTAAAGCTAAGCAGAAAGCTGTTGTGAAGGAAGAAGGAGGGATTCTTTTTCCTTTGCCTGGGAAATGGGCTCACAGTCTGTCCTTTCTGTTGCCAAATGTCCTGCCTGAGCTGGAGGAAGACCACGTGTCAGTGGTGCTGACAGTTCTGTGTCCCATGGGGGTATATCTAATTCCCAGCTCTGTAAGAGAGAGGGCTAGGGGACCCTAGCAGAGCTCAGCACTCAGCTGACTGGATATTTTGTACAGGCAGGGAGAGGAGAAAGATGGGCAATGTATGGGAAAAGGTTCCTCTGCGGATACTGGCAAGAAAACCTGACACAGCAGTTTGAACACAAATGGGCTTCAATTATTTATATATATATGTATTGATTGAACACGGCCCACGGAGCAGGAATAGTGCGTTATAAAATATTAACTATAAGAGCAAGCTGCTGTGCAAAGCATGTAACAAGGACCTTGTCTTTCTGAACATGTCTGCCTCTTGTCCCTTTGTGCACTGTTTTCCTGAAGGTCGGTGCTGAATTTGCTAGATGAACTGTAGCAAAGCTGGGCGGCAGTCAATTGCCCTGAGAGCCCTTTGGGTTGTCCCAGAAGAGGAAGCAGGAGGGAGGCTCAGTTGCACTTTCATCAGTTTTGGTTTTAAAGACTTTTTTTTTTTTTGTTACAAGTGCTCCAGTGCCCTGCATCCTACCACCAGGCTGTTTTCCTGTTTGCAGAGATGAAGGGTCCAATCCAGTGCCCATTAGAGTCAGTGGAAGAATTTGCATTGTATTTCCACCTCCTAGTGTGCTAGTCAGACACATGCTTTCCTTTTTTCAAATATCAGCGACGCATGGGGGTTTTCAGTACTAGGATATTAATGATGGCAGCATGACTCCAATATCTGCTGCTAGAAACTGTGGAAAACGTATACACATAATCAGAACAGGTTAAACCAGGGCTAATTTGAATTTTGCAAAACCTTGTTTGGTAGGTTTTTATTTTGCAGATTCACACCTAGGAGGTGTTTGGTTCTCGGTTCCATTTAACTGAACTTACCCAGACTGTCAAAATGCGGGGAGTGAATGTGGATTTGAATACACGGCTCTGGTTGTGGCCCATCTCTAAAACTGACCATTCAGAGAAATAGACTGAGCAGTTTTAGCAACTTTTGAGTAACAGGAATAACTTGTATGTGAGTAATGTTCTTTCCAAGTGCTCAGGATCCCAGCCACTAGAGGCAGTTATAATGTATCACCTAGGAAGGAGTTAGTTTATTTTTTAAAGAAAGCACTCTAGTTTTTCCAGTTTGCATAGGGGCTGCTGTAATGTTCAGTGAGAGAAGCCCATGAGTAACAAATACCTCTCAGCAGCTTGAGAGCAGAGACCATTGTTAGAATGCTGAACGCACTTGGGAGATGCTGGGTATCAGGGTGTGTACCACTGGTTCCTGCATTTCAGCTCCAGAGGGAAACCGAACCTCCACCACAATGTGTTCCCATCAGAATGAATCACTCATGACACAAAGATGTGCAGCAGAAAGATAAAAGGGTCGCCCTTCTGAATGCATGCAGTGAAACGGCAGGAGATGCAGCCGGTTTCACTAGTCCCATCTCATGCTTTACCATGAAGAGGGAGCAAAGTTGGCACAAGAAGTTTTGGGAAGTTCAATTTAAAACAAGTGTCCCAGGGAGCCTTTGCCAGCCGTTAGGAATTAAGATTTTGCCTTTCACTGTGAACTAAGATGACACAGAAATATCATAATGCACCCCAGCTCAGCTGTGTGCAGGCCCTGTTCTGTTCTGAATGGGACTCAGATGCTGGTCTTTTGAAGATACGTCTAGATGGGGACTTGAATAGAACACACAAGATTAAGGAGCAACCTAAACAGGAGCAGTTTGTTGCAGTGCTATTGAAGAAGGGATGGATTTTCTTCTTACTTCTTCACAGCTGAGTGAGAGTAGATCCAAGTAATTTTAAGTTGCTTAATCGTAATCTTCCAGGGCCTGTGCACTGTTTTCACTTACCCCGAAGTTGCAGTATGAGGATTTGTAAGCCCAGAACTCTTAACAAAGCTAAGCCTGAAAAGGCTGCGTGTTCATTAATGACGAAAACAGACTTTTTAAAAACAGGTTTTACATTGCTAATAAAGTGGGCATGATACCACCATTCGATCAGCTTCTCCAACGGGCAGCACCACTGGAAGTCTTTCTCTCTGTGTTTTCTGATATTGCGTAACGTTTCCCCCTCTTTAGAGAATAAATACATGACGGTGATAGAGAACACTCATCTTCAGTACACCTTAAGGCCACACCCGCCCCTCGAGACCATGTATCACCTCTTCCCTGAGAATATGCTGGTGTCTGGGCTGCAGAAAATTCCTGGCTTGCTGCTAACACATGGAGAAACAAGTAAGGGATCCTTTCATTCTGCTTCCTGCATGTGTAAATCAGACCACAGGACAGTAAGCTTGGCCTAGCACACACCAAGCTATAGTGCTCGTGAGTTACTCTGGACTCTGCCAACTTATAGATTTGTGGGCATTTGTATTATCATGGCCTTGGCCTGCCAGACGTGGGGATTCAGCTGGACTTTATCTTACTGGCAGAAAAAAGCCCTGTGAGCTCTCTGAGATAGGCCCCAGGCCTTCTCCACCCATCAGTTATTGCCGGAGGGAGATCTCAAACACACACCAGCCAGTGTGACCATTGTGGGATGGGAAGAGACGAGCCGACCTCTGGTCCCCCCATCAGGGAGTGGGCGAGGGGCTGTGGGAATGGAGAGAAGGGAAGAGGATGCTGAAGGGGATGGGGGAGGGATTATTGCAGAATATCTGGTGCCCAGAAAGCACCGCACGGCACAAATGTATTTATTTATAGGGCCTGGTTCTCCCAGCCGCTGCACCATCACAAAGGGAGGGTCAATGGGCTCATGCTGATGTGAGCCGGAGGTGATTCAGACCCACCCATTTTAAGTTTACGCACATCTTCTGTTGCTGGTTTGTGGTCAAACCTGAGCTGCCAAATGCACCAGCTGCTTCTCGTTACAACGCAACTAGTGTGCTCCTGCTAAATACACCAGGTAGCAGATGTGGGGCCCGAGAAAAGCCTGCCACCGCCTAGCAGACAAAGACATACATTTCCTTGGCACCCGGAGGAACAGTAGCAGTGCAGAAGGCAGAAGGGAGACCATCAGGGAAATGTTACAGTTTTCTCCACCCCAGTACTGTTATTTTGAAGGGGAAGCTTAGGCCAACTAGAAAAGTCGGGTTACTGCTGTTAAATAAAGAGGAGTGTTTTCCGGGGTGTGTGTGTGTGTGTGTGTGTGTCCTGTGTATGGCATGTAATGTGCTCGTATGGGTGTTTTCACTGGGAAGGGATTTCAAGGTGAATGTGGCCTTATTACACATGCGTTTGCTTTCCTCTACTAACACAGCACATCAGTTGCCAAGGCGCTGAATAGATGCAAACAGTGCCTGCAACACGGAGTGTGTGACGCACAGCGTGTGCTGCTGTTGTAAGTGCCAATAGCTAGGGATTATAAATGAGAAATCTAGCCGTGAAAATGTTGTGCTCACCCACAAAAGAGCCACAGTGACACCTCCTCTGAGAAGTAAACAAGAGAAGCAGGATTTTCACATAAACTCTCTCTCTCAGTGGCCATCTGGGCAAGAATCACTTTGACTCAGCTCTTTGCTGAGGTGCAGCCAACCTTGTCAATGGCTAATAAAACAACTTGCAGCCGAGTCTGTTGTGCCTGCTCTTCTGCAGCCTGTTCACCTCCCGGTGGGCATTTCCTTGGGTTTCTTATGGGTTTTAAACTGAAGGTGGGTTTTTATGGACACGTGATGTTTTGCTGTTCGTCACTGGTAGCCCCTTTCCACGGAGGTTAGGGAGCGTTCCCTTGTAAAATGCTAAACTGCAAGCGGTTGGGAAGTGTTTCTTTTCACTAACACGTGATAATGAAAGCCTGGACCATCCCTAGATAAATCTCTGTGGGATCCCTTCCCAGGGTGCCTCTTATTCTGCTGGGGGTGGGAGTGGAGTTTGCCACCCTTCCCATGGATAGGCCAAGGAATGCAGCCAAACTTCATGAATGCCCCCAGGTACGTTGGGAGGTCAGAGCCATCTGCTCAGAGTCTTGCGTCTCTGCACCAGGTCTGGCTCAGTATCCCTTGCCTGCACCCCCATCACCATGGCCCTTTTGGACTCTCCTTGCCACTCCAGTGCCTGGGCCCCACATGCGGGGGCTCGACAGAAAAGCTAATACAACCCTGGCCTCTAATTTTTCACCTAGACTCCATTGGGCGAGAGAGTGGGACTGCGTGCAGTCCTATCTCTGCCCTGCCCACTCTCCCCTACCCACCTTCCCCTGTGCAGACCAGCCTTCATGTGGCCCAGGGGATGGTGCCATATAAGCAGCTGAGCTCGCCTCCTTCCACGTAGGAAGGGCTTGTGGGTGGAGATCCACATTAATGTGTCTGGGGGAGATAAGTCAGGCCAGTTTCAGTCCCTTGGCCTGCCAATTGTCAGGACAGAGGCTAACGCACCATCAATAAGGGTCACAAAGCTAGTTTCTCCTTCTGTTAATGCCTCTGGAATCTCAGCCGACAAGGGAGTGATTGTGACCCGGAGCCATAACCCCACGCCAGACCTGCAGCACGTGTTCCTGCCAGAATCGTTTTCATGCGACTTCCCTCTGGCTGCAGGGAACATTAGCTCTGCTTTGACTGTGGTAGCAGAGCCTGCTAACGAACAGCACGATCAATTATTCATGTCTCACTGCTGCAGCGTATCCCTTGCTTGTAAATAGACACCCCGCAATAATATTTTATAGTTTGCTGATTGAACACTGGAACTGCTCAGCCAGTTTTTACGAACCAACATCTGCTTGAGTTGCTGATGCCTGTCGGAGCAAGGCAGTCTGTGCTGGTTTTATTGGACCAAGTTATGTTATTTTATTATGAATTATATGGGGAAATCATTGGCAAAAAAATAAGACCTAATGGGTTACAGTGTACCTGAGCTCTTCATGATTTATAACCAGATCTCATGTTTATTGCTACATCTTAAAGCTGAGTCCTTTATTGCCTGGCCTCTTTTAATTAGGGCCCTTTACCTGGACTGATGATCCAAGTGTTGGGAGTGAAGATAGCGCTGATTGTGACTAAATACACATGAGGGGTTCTTGTGCATCATGGTAATAGTTGTGTTAACTAGAGGGCTTGTTTAGGTGAGTGAGGATTGCAGAATAGGCCTGTAGGTAAAAGGCACCTTAGATATTAATGTCCATAGATATTTAGTTTTCTTTTTTTTTTTTAGTTCTCAGTCTGCGCATCTTGCTTTTGTGGATCTGAACTGACAAACGCAGTTACAGAGCAGAGATGGGCAAGGAGGCAGGGAATGATGCAGCACAGAGACCAATTGCTATAGGATGGAAACTGGAATGGGCATTCCACTGAAAGAAATGTATACCCAAAGAGATCTCCTCCGGGACAAAGGACCTCTCACTAGAGAAGCTGATCATAGTAGGACTGGGAACAGAACCTTTCAGCAGCCAGCCAGTGTGCTGAGGACTGGCTGCCCCAGGAGCTGAGGATGAAAGTCTGACGGCTTTCAGGGAAAGATTTAAGACCCACCTCTTTGGCATTAGCTTTTCTGAAAAGCCACTGAGAATGGCACTAAAGAAAATAAGCAAACTGTTCTGCCTGTTCTTTGAATGGGGAGTTGGGGGGAAGGGAAGATAGAATAATAATAAGAGGATAAGATCAGGAGCGTCAAAAGCTCAGGAGTCCATGTGGATCAATCATATGGCTTGATATCATCATGTATTACAGCCCATTAATACAGCAGAATCAAAGAGGTACAAAGATAGTTAACAGAATATGCTGTTCAGAAGCTGAAAAAAGCCCATCAACAGCCTAACATGTCGAAGCCCCATACGAAACATCCGCACGACTGCTTGTGCAGCCTGACAAGGCATCAGGTGCCACTTCTGGGAATGAATCATCTGCTAGCATCTGTCTCCTCCACAGAGGGAACGAAAGCACCGGGGGCGTGCTGGATAAATGACCTAATCTGGGCTAATCTTATCCCTGGTGACTCAGCTCTGAAGTGATGGGAACGAGACTAGGGATGAGTTTGTCCTAGTGTGTTTTAAATGATCGCACAGAGACCGCTAAACGGATCTACAGGGAAAGGGAAAGCAAGTGCAATTGTGGATGTGACGAGAAATAATGATTCCTTGAATGTACGTCACACCTTTCATCAGAGGATTCAAAGCTCTTTACAGATATTCATTAGCTGAGACTCACAATCTCTCTATGAAACAGGTAAATATCATCCTCATTTTCAGCAGGGTAAACTGAGGCATTAGAGAGGTGAAGTGATAGTGGCAGAGGAAGAATTAGAACCCAGTATTCCCTGTTCGCAGGCCCCTGCTTTCACCGCTAGACATATTCCTTCCTTCATCAATGTAGCACATCAGAGTAGTAGAGAAATTCTCACCCTGCTTCCCCGCAGCGTATGGTTTCGGGAAGGCTGGAGTCTTCTGGTCAACACATGTCTTTTACAGAGACAGCACTCAGCGCAGCGTTTGAGGCCCCTTGGTGCTACGACACTGCACACCACTAATAATAATGAAGAGAAGGCACGTAGGAGTGAATGAGGAATTTGGCTTAAATTGCTTCATGCAAAGGGTATTGAATACATGGAATAAATTGCCCTGAGAGCAGACTGAAGCAAAGAGTGTAAATTGTTGGAGACATACCTCAAGTTGTTCTGGAGGAGGAGGGGATTAAATGGTTTGGTGAAAAAAGTGCCAAAGGGAATTAAGGTAAGAGAAAATAAAGGGCTAGCAGGGGTAGCCAGCCATTCATCCCCTTTTCGTAAATTAGTTCATTTCTTAAAACCTTAAACATCCACCGGGAGCTGAATAAGCTTGACCATTTGACCATGAGCCCAACCCAGCTCTCCAGTGCCTGGAAGCAGGACTATATAACACTCAAATATTTACACTAGCAATGAAATATGTAGCTTAAAAGCATTTGTAATTTAAGAGAAGCCCCACTGTGAAGCTTTGAAGAGAATGAATTGTTCTTTGGGGGGAAAAAAAGAAAAAAACCCGATCTGGTAGTGTAAAGCTCACCCTGAGCTCCCAAAAGCTCCGGCATATTAATCTGTGCTAATCCGAAACCTCAGGGGAACGTACAGCAACCCAGCAAAATGACGTCAATGGAAGCAACGGCTGCGCTTATTTGAAATAAGATCCTTGTTCCCAGGCAGCATGCCGGGCTTTGCTTTTACAGATGCCTGACTAAAAGGACCAGAACTATTGCGGGGCTGGGGTCTCCCTCTGAATCTGGGATTTCGAAGGACAGTTTCTTCTAAGTGTCTGATCTATCCAGTTGATGGAATGTTAACAGTTGTAATTAACCATTGGACCAGCTTGGATTCCTGGGGACGTGATGGATTTTCCATCACTTGCAGTCTTTAAACCAAGACCGGTTATCTTCCCGAAAGAGCTACTCTAGCTTCACCAGAAATTATGGGTTTGATGCAGAAATAGCGGGTGAGGTTCTTCGGCTTGTGTTGTGAAGGAAGTCAGTCTACATGATACTAAAGTTCACTGTGGGCCTTAACATCTATGAATGGTGCTTGTGGAATCGACTCCACTGGCTACTTGCTCTTATTGGGAAAATAAAAGGGTTCCTAATGTCTAACAAACTGTAACTCTCTAGTTTCAGACGCCAGTTGCCTCTGTCTAGTTATACTGTTTTCTTGAGGTTAAATATCTTGGAAGTATTTTGTACATTCTTTGGAATTTTTGTCTTTCATACAAATGTAATAACAACAGTTTGTATCTTTAATCTTTAAAGGGGACACAGAATCATTTCAATATAGTCCCCCTTTTTGCTAATTGCGTCTCTTCCTGGGAAATGGCTATAGATGAATGATGGACGCTTTAAGTAGTCAGTCAGGTAGTGGAGTCTTAGGAGAGGTCTTTATAGCTTGTTTCAAAGTTCTCTTTGTTCACGGCATTGTTCTGGATAAGTGGAGATTTGGCAAGGGCACTGGGATATGATTCTGGTACACCAAAGCCTTACTAATCTTTACCCATGAATTGTCAGAGCTCTCCATTCAGTGGCGGCTTGGTGGTGACTAAATCCATGTGATTCGGAAAAGTTAAGGGATAAAGACAAGATCATCAGTTCTTCAGTGGTGACTCCCTCTGCTTAGTATCAGGGAGTAGCCGGGTTAGTCTGTATCCACAAAAACAACAAGGAGTCCGGTGGCACCTTAAAGACTAACAGATTTATTTGGGCATAAGACTTCGTGAGTAAAAAACCTCACTTCTTCAGGTGCATGGAGTGAAAGTTACAGATGCAGGCATTATATAATGACACATGAAGAGAAGGGAGTTTCCTCGCAAGTGGAGAACCAGCGTTGACAGGGCCAATTCAGTTAGGGTGGATGTAGTCCACTCCCAATAATAGATGAGGAGGTGTCAATTCCAGGAGAGGCAAAGCTGCTTCTGTAATGAGCCAGCCACTCCCAGTCCCTATTCAAGCCCAGATTAACGGTGTTAAATTTGCAAATGAATTTTCGTTCTGCCGTTTCTCTTTGACGTCTGTTTCTGCAGTTTTTTTGTTCAAGAATAGTGACTTTTAAATCTGTTATAGAATGACCATGGAGATTGAAGTGTTCACCTACTGGCTTTTGTATGTTACCATTCCTGATGTCCGATTTGTATCCATTTATTCTTTTGCGTAGAGACTGTCCGGTTTGGCCAATGTACATGGCAGAGGGGCATTGCTGGCACATGATGGCATATATCACATTAGTAGACGTGCAGGTGAATGAGCCCTTGATGGTGTGGCTGATGTGGTTGGGTCCTCTGATGGTGTTGCCAGAGTAGATATGGGGGCAGAGTAGGCAACGAGGTTTGCTACAGGGATTGGTTCCTGGGTTGGTGTTTCTGTGGTGTGCGGTTGCTGGTGAGTATTTGCTTCAGGTTGGGGGGCTGTCTGTAAGCGAGGACTGGCCTGCCTCCCAAGGTCTGTGAGAGTGAGGGATCACTTTCCAGGATGGGTTCATCAGATCGTTGATGATGAACTGGAGAGGTTTTAGCTGGGGGGGCTGTATGTGATGGCCAGTGGCGTTCTGTTATTTTCCTTGTTGGGCCTGTCCTGTAGTAGGTGATTTCTGGGTACCCATCTTGCTCTGTCAGTCTGTTTCCTCACTTCCCCAGGGTGGGTATTGTAGTTTTAAGAATACCACAGCTACCACATGCAGAGCTTCACAATGACATGGTTGCAATAATACAGCTCTGGAGATGCCAGGTTGCCTTGTGAGTGCATTAACTGTGGCTAGTAAATAGCCAGTAATCTGAAAAGCTGGAGTAGTGCCACTCTTCATAATGCATGTCTCCAAAGGATTTTCTTTTCCATTCTCTCCCGTTGCTCCAGACTTCGGAGCTCCTTGCTCTTGCCAGCAGGAGGGAGACATCATTTCCCTGCATCTTTAGATGATTTCCTCAGTGTATAGCCCAGTATCCTTATACATCCACTGAGATCTGCCTCTAGCTGCAGAGCATCAGACCCATCTTGTGGCAGATGAGGGGAACTGTGTTTTAGGCATTATAGTCACACAAAGCCTTACCAAGCTGCCTGCTGGGTTTTACTTGCAAATTCAGCTACCAGTCAAACGATTGGCAGAACAATCAATCAAACCAGTACATTGATAGGGTGAAAGGTACCTTGCAGGGAAAATTTAGCTTGCTGCTTCCTGCTCCTCTTTGTTTTCCCCTGTAACCCTAAATCAGCCGCGCATTTGTACCGGGTAGGTACAAAGCAACAGAGTCATGTGGCACCTTATAGACTAACAGATGTATTGGAGCATGAGCTTTTGTGGGGGAATACCCACTTCATCAGACGCACGGGTAGGTACAGTGTGGCGGGGAGATAGACACTAACCGTCATGCAGAGGAAGAATGGTTCTTTGCTTGGTGGTAAGGAAGTGCACTCAGCATCCTCCTTCCAGACACCAGCTGATCACCTGGGGCTGTGCATCTCCACTGCTCACCTACATACAGCTCAGCTGAGGTAAAGGTGCATCAAGGAGATTTGTTATAAGGGAAAGTCCAGCTGAGTTCCATACACCCTCCCCAAGACCATGGCCACACAGTTAGCAATACACAGCCTCTTGTAGTCACACTCACACAGTTGTCAGCCTTCATAAACCAGAGTTTGATCAGCTACAGCCTGCTGGGGGTGGCCTCTGAATTTGACTAGCAGTGGAAAGTGAAGCAGTTTGGAGATTGAAGACAATGATGAGAGACACAATCTCTCTCTGACTCCAAGTCAGCAAGGTACTTAAGCACATGCCTAACTTTAAACCTGTGAGTAATCCCTTGGAAATCCTTTCTATTGCCTTTAACATCTTGACTTTCAATTAATTTAATTTAATTCAGTCATTCATTCAGTGAGGCTACTCACATGCTTAGAGTTAGGCATGTGCTTAAGTTCCTGGCTGAACTGGGGCCCTGAATAAGGTTAGTCAGGGATATTTGTAAACATCTGACTTCAGTATAAATGTAGCAGTGTTATTACCAAATAGGCCAGCAGTACACAAGCATGGAGCTGTTCATCCTGCCTATTCCCTGTCACCTCATTGCTTTCAGTTAGTTAATTCACTTTTAAAAGCCTAACAACGTTGCTAAAACAAGGCTAGTGATTTCTTGCTGTTTGGTTGTCAGGAAAAGCTTTGTCCGGAAAAGTTAACAAGTTCCACTTCTTTCTGCTCTTCTCCCCTCTTTGCCTTAAGCAAAAGAACTAAGCAATAAATGCTGCTTTGAACCTGGACATAAAGGAACAGGGTGGTTGAAATTGGTTTAAAATGGGCAATTTAAACAAAACGTACCCTGTAATTTGATAGACTGACTCTTCCGATAACAGAGTAGATGAAATCAGGAAGGTATATTCGGTTTCTAAAATCAAATTAAGGCAGATTCTCGCTTCACTAGCACTAATTTGTTATGAACTCCCTCATTCCTCACAGTTCCTGCAGCTCTGACTAGCCCTGAGACATTGTATTATTGAATTCTATTGTCAGCCCCTTTATAGACTTCAGCTTTTCCTTTTAAGTACGTAGTGTAGGTTTGTTAATGCTTAACTGTGAGTCATGTGGAGGAGGATAAAATCTTATTCAGGTGCCTTTCTGTGGAAAAAGCTCTTAAGGAGGGTGTTCCTACCTCTTAATTTTTGCTTATACTTCCCAAAACTTGCAGCCCCCTCCAGTTCCTGCAAGGTGGAATGTCGGCAGTGACTAGCATTGTAACTTGCTTAGCCTTGTATTTTTAGGGCAAGAGAAAACTCAGCTGTGATTAAAATAAAACGGCTGGAGTTCAGAATACCTGCCATAGGCTTGTCTGGTGGGAAATATATGGGTGATAGTCACCATGGACTAAACTGTACAAATCCCTCCCTAAAACTTGTGGGTATTGGAAGTCAGAGGAACTACTCTTGTGAATAAATGCTCACTCAGGAGAGTAAGAGTTGTACAGTCCAGCTCTCTCGGGTGACAAAGGGATATTTATATGTTAATTACTGATATTATTTTAATAATGGGGAAATGGTGGAGTTGGTGGGACCCTGCAGTACCAAGATCCATGGAAATACTTATGCATAAATAAATGGTTCATTATTTATCTATTTGCATATTTAATCTAGCAATGATCTCTGAATTTCTAAATTTGCATGAAACCTTGGTCTGTTTGCTTAGGTGCTTGGAAAGGTCATGGTTGCAATTGTCAATGCTAGAGACTGTCTGTTCCATTTTTAACAGTTTCTTCTACATAGCTTCATATTTCATGCCTTTCCTGTGACCCTCGGTTCAACCTGTCTTTCATCATCACCGAGCCTAGCTCAGCTCTCTGCCCATTAGCAAAGGGCAGCCAAAACAGAGTGGAGTATGGGGTCACTCAATTTCAGTTTTCCTTCCAAGCCTTGCCATGCAAAACTTTCTAAATCTGCTGTTGTCACTCTACCACTCGGCACTCAGAGAATTTGCACAGCTTAGAGTTGGGTTTATCCTTTCTGGCATTTCCCCCCAGGCAGTCTTGGTAAGTGAAATGTAATTCTGTACAACAGAGTAGCTGCAGGTCTGGGTTATCTGAAGCATGTGTTTGCCTTCCTATCTAAAGGACTCCAGTGTGATCCCTCCTTCTGCTATTGCCAGCAAAGTTGAGGGGATCGGTCAAAGTAATTCTCCCAGGTACTCTTAAACATCCACTACTTCCCTGCTCTCTGTCTCAAAACTCTTTGCTTGCTGCTGCAAGTTTAATAAACACTCTGCTCAAAGCCAGTCTGGATTCATGGAGCAGATCTGAGCCATGTGATTCTAGCCTCTCTTAATCTAGATCAGTGGTTCTCAAACTTTTGTACTGGTGACCCCTTTCACATAGTAAGCCTCTGAGTGGGACCCCCCCTTATAAATTAAAAACACTTGTTTATATATTTAACACCATTATAAATGCTGGAGGCAAAGCGGAGCTTGGGGTGGAAGCTGACAGCTCATGACCCCTCCATGTAATAACCTCCCGACCCCTTGAGGGACCCCGACCCTCAGTTTGAGAATCCCTGATCTAGATGAATGGGTATCTTGGGCTAAAGAAGACTCTCTAGTGATACCGTGACCTGCTAGAACAACAGAAGTCAGGAGAGAGATGAGCAATGGACAGCTGTATTCAGTTTGTGTCATCCTTATCCTGTTCTTGCTCGTTGGCTGCTCTGGATCGGAACGTTGATTTCATTTTTGGAAGTAGTGGCCTCGTGCATATAAAAAGTTGTGATGCAGCTGGGAGGGGAAGTAAATAACCCAGGAAGGGGCTAGTCCAGGGAACAAGAAGGGCTTATTCTTCCACCCCCAATATTTTTGGCTGTCACATATTCCCCCATTGTCCTTTCCTTGAATATGCAACTGCAAGTGCATTCCGCCCATTGCAGCTCATGCTGGCGCTTGACTATGCATTCTCCTCAGATTGCTGTGTGGCCCTCTAGCTCTCTCTCAAGCGGGTGCATAGAGATAACTGCTGTGGACTTGGGGCTCCCCACCTTGGTACCAGTTAAATTATCGGGCTGACTTGTTGGCTTCTCTGTGTGTTAGACTCAGGATGGTTCACAGCAGATGTAAGAGGAGGAGGAGGGGTACAGCTGGCTTTCTTTCTGGCAGGAGAAGAGTGTAAGACTTGAAAAGAAACTAAGCTGAGGAGGTAACAGACGTTCCTTTGCCTTTATAATCTACATTCTTTTAATGACTAGATTGTAGAATTTGTTTCTGGAGGCATTTTGAAGGAGAAAATAGACTTCTCCCGAAGTTAGCATTTGTTTATTAATTTTAGCTGTGGAAAGATGGGCTCATTATTGTGAGTTCCATGTGAGTACCATGTATTTCAGCTGTATTGTCTGCTTTGCTCAGAGAATGGGATTGAATATCAAGGCCATATTTTGTGATATTTTTACATTCTTTGGGTGACTGCAGTGTAACATATGACTGGATGTCTTTTCAGATGATTTCTTTCGAAAACCCCACCTCATGAAATCAGTCACGTGGTACTTGGATAAACTGTCCATTAATTTGTACCCTTCATTAGAAAAATTTGAGGAAGAGCTGCTGGATTTACTCAACAGTGAGCGTTTACTTAAGGTACTGTAAATATCATGGCAACGTTAGTAACTTCTTTATCATCTCAGTATTTTTATCATGCTAATAAACTGACATTGATAAGAAGGTTTTCATCTAGATGCATATTAATAGCTTTGCTAGGAACTGAATAAACCATATCTATGAATTACTTTGCTTACCATTGAAGTGCAAGCTCTGGGATGAAACGTGGTAGCTGTCTAACTGCACGGCAACACTACACAACAGTTCAGAGCAAGGTGTGCAGAATACCTTCTCTAACTGAAGGGTTGTGTAGGGAGGTGCAGTATGATTGGCCAAGTGAGAACCTGGCCAGGATTCAGAGAGTAACTTCCCTATACTTGTGAGAAGCACCTTAGGAAATGTAACGACCACAGACAGCAAGACCTGGGTCTTACATCTTTTCCCAAAGACTGCACCGACTTCCCTTTAGCCCGATGGCGAGGCACTGGCTCCGTACTGGCCAAGGGCAAGAAGCACTGCCTAGTGAATGGCCACCACAATTTTCTAAAGCCTCCAGGCTCTCTCTGAGACTCCCAACCCTGTAATGATCTGCCCCAGCCTTGCTTCAGTCATGGTGTCTGGCCCAGGAATCTTCAGCTACAAGATGGAGATTCTCCGTCAGATGCATTGGCAATAAATTATAGTTAGTGAGCGCTGGCATATCCTTGTCTGGCATACTTCTCCCATTTGTTAAGGTGAGCAGGTGCCACTTTACCTGTCTGCAATGGCTCGTCTTGATACGACTGGTCTCAGACTCTGTAGCCAGACAATGGACAGGACTTGTACTGAAGAAGCCTTTGCCCTGAACAGCTCAATCAGTGTGGGGTTTGTGCAAATGCCTAAGCCCTGCAGTATTTGGAGGTAACCCAGGTAGAAGATATGCATGTGTAGCTGCCAGTTTTGGGATAAGTTTTATTTCTGACTAAGTCAGCAGTTCACTGAGCGTGGTATTGGCATTGCCTACTGCTGATGTTATCACACATCATTTGTGTTATAAATCCCTGCAGTAGCTAAAACGGAGGGATTAGGTACAAGCTCCTGATTCAGTATTTAAAATAATTGTTCAGGGTCTTAAAGCACAGCCATTTCCCTTGAAATATAGAAATACCACTGGCCAAAAGAGGAGCTATTTCTGCAGTGCCTCCAGTTCTTGGTACTGTTGGCCTCCCCAGGATTAAAAAAAAATCCCTAAAAACCAGAGAAGCAAAAAAATTGCATGTTTGCACGATGAACTGCATTGTCCTCTGTCTGTGCCCATCTTACATGACAGTGATTTACCACTTACCCTGTCCTAGTTGGAGGAATGTGAAAGGTTTAAAATTAGCAGTGGGCTTGGGGGGTTTTTTTGGTTGGGTATTTTGCAACAGTTACAGTACTTTTGTTTTTTTCCACACAATTATTTTGGAAACTTTCTAAAATGAGAGAGAGAAAAAACAGGCGATTATTTTAGTTTTAAGGAGCAAACAAGGAGAAAGTACATTAACGCTATTGCTTTGTTTTTGTATAGAACAGAAACATTTCTACAAATGGCACTAGCACAAGATTGCTTTAGGGATAGTGTGCTAATTTTCCACCATGAAAGTAATTTTATTATCTTTTAGCATTTTACTTCTTGGTTTTCTTTTTGATCATCAGAAAGCCGTTCTCCGTGGTTTATGTTTTGAATATTCAAACACTAATAGGTTGCAGTTTGGTCAACTTGTTTTGATTAATGGGAAGATAAAGGAACTTTAAGGTTTAATGTTCATTTTCAAATATCATATAATTTAGTAAGCAATAATGACCGGGAGAAAAACCCTTGTTTGTTTGTCATACTTGCTGTGGATTTTCTGTTAAGATAAAACACTTTAATATCTAGCAATCACTCTGGGGCAGGTTCCATTTTTATGACTTTATGATTAATTGCCCAAATTTTCCTTCCTAATCTTCCAAATGCCACTTCATTGGCTAGAGGCATGAGAACCAGGCAAAGAGCAAACATAACTCACAGATGAAAATGGATTTGCAGGGCTCTGCTCCATGTCGTACTGTGCAATGTCCCATGTGAGGGCTTTAATCTCGCCAGGCGCCAAGCGCTTCAGCCCTGACCCGTCAAAGTACTTACGCATGTGCTTAAATTTAAGCACAGGAGTAGTCCCATGGATGTGACTAGCACTACTTGCATGCTTAACCATGTTAAAAAGGAAAGGTACACTTTTCCAAGGCCACTATGGGGAGTCCCCGCTGGCCAGATTTGGGAGGCGGAGGCAGGAGCTGAGCACCACCTATGAAGTGTGTAGCCCATCCCTAGGCGTGGTCGCAATGTTAATGCAATGGTCTTCCCAGCTGCTGCCAGCAGAGATGGAGATGGGGCTGGGGCCATGGAGGCTCAGGGCTGCTCCAGCCGTAATGCTGGAGCAGCTTCTGCAGTATTGTCCCACTGCCATTTCTTGGCTGGGGGAAGGAAGGGGAGGAAGCCCAGCTCCCAGCCCATTGCTGCGTGTTTCCTGTGGGGTTGATTATTTCAGCCTGTGATGTAACCTTGGTGAAATGGGCCCGTTTCCCAGGATAGCTCCACAGTGGATGGGAGCGAAGTGCTCATTCAGGAACGACGGCTGCACATCGGGGTCCACAATGGCTTATGCTTCGTTCAGACGCCTCAGGTGGTGGTGGTGGTGCCAGAGGCCGAGGTGGCTCGGGGGCGCTCGGCCAGCTTCCACAGGAAACAAGGCCTCAGCGCCAAACCAAGGTACGAGGTGAAAGGACCAGTAACTGCTGAATAGTGGCTGGTTTCTTCTGCTTTTGGCTACACTACGGTGCCCCATGTCACTCCTCTTGTCAGGGGCAGATGGGCTGCAGTCCACAGGGCTAGAGCAGCAGACGGTTTCCCTGCCTGCCCTCCCTGGATTTCAGTTCCCAGAAATCAGAATTGGAAAATGGGCAGGGCTGAGGGAGCAAGCTCATTACCCATCCTGCCTGGCGCTGAGCTCCTTCCCATCTCCAGAGGGATCCGAGGAGTTTGCAGATTCAGGTCCCGTCCAGCCCATGCTATTATGGGTCGGCGGGGCTCTGAACGACTCGTCCTTTTCTTAAAAAAGGCCATGGTGTTTTCGAGGTGGAGCAGCCCCCAACAAGAAGTCTTGGTGTTCGAGAGAAGAATGTTTCTCAGGGGCTGGTGGTGGTTGGCCTGCTACAGTTCAGCCATGTTCTTCGGGCTGTATTAAGCCTTTACTGTTCAAATGTCAGTGAATTCATTGAACTTGTAGGAGTGACTCTAGAAGCAGTTTTCCAAGGTCTGTATCAGGTTTGCTCTTAGATTGTAAGATCTTTGGGGGGAGGGGCCATCATTTTGTTGTGTGTTTGTACAGCACCTAGCACCATGGAGTCCTGGTCCATGGCCCGGGCTCCTAGATGCATGCACAATACAAATAACAACTTACAGTGATTTCTAGAACTGTGCTCAATGCCACGCAGTAGCCACAGATCACCAGGAAGGAATGCAGGGCAGCTGGGATCAGCTGGAAGCTCATTTCTGCAGGACTATAATAAACAGCCCCTATTTAATCTTTCGTTTTGTTACATTCCAATGCAGCATGGTAGGTCAAGCTCTGGTTTTGAGAAGCCGCATTCGTTTGACCGAGATGGTCCGTCACCCAGCGTTCGCAATTGTCTTCCAGCTGGAGTATGTCTTCTGTGCACCAAGTGGAGCTGACAGGAAGGTAAGAATGAACGTAACACTTACGAATAATTGTTTCTACTACCCATTTTGTCCTGAAGGATCCAAAGTGCTTACAAACTATGCATGTACTGTGTCGCTGACATAACTAGTCATACATCATATTTTTCCAAAAGACCACAATAGCTTCTTGACGCTATTCTGGTTCATCGGTGACATTTTTAGCCTTTCTGTGTTTAATTATTAAAGAACATAAATCTGTACCTGATAGCCCAGAATGCTATTGTGTAACTATATATTCTGACCAAGTTTTACAATCCTCTGTTATCGAGACAATAGACAAATGGCACCTTCTGAGCAATTCTTGGCAGCTGTATAATTAATGCAGGTATTTAAGACAGGTGCCATCTATTGAACAACTCCTTATGAAAAGGTTAAGATGCTGAGCCCTGTAAAGAAAAATTGAGTAGTTTCTTGCTAATGCCTGGCTTTCTAATTTTTGAAATGCTGAATTGTACTGAATGTCGTCTAGCTGGATGATAATTTTAGCTCCTTCAGCCGACTAAACTAGTATTCTCAGAGAGAAAAATTGAAGAGACAGATACTTGCAACTCAAAATTATTGGTTACATTTATTGTAATGAAGCCATTCTTCTCAGAACTGCATTGATATTTTGTTTTATCACCAAAACAACTTAAAATTAAGCTCAGAAACAGGTGTGTGGAAAGTTTTCAATGTAAAAAAGGTCTGGAAATGATAGACTGTTTGTTGAAAGCTTGACCTTCTGGTAAAGTGAACAAAATGATTCAGATAAAAAATATACATTGTGCGACATCTATACTAAAGACAACTTTAATACTGCATTACAGTGCAACCTTTGATATACAGGAGGGGCAATGAGAATTTATACCAGGGGAAACCTGTTTTCAAGAATCTTGAAAGAAACATTTTTGGATCCTTATGACTCAGAGCTGTGTCACAAGCTTAAGGTTTTCCAACCCCCATGGTAAACTTCTAAACACTGAGCTGAGGTCCCCAAGAATATTTGTGATGATTTACAGCTGTTTCTGAGTGTCACACACTGTGAGTTCTATGTTAAATTTGGTTGCTTTTAAGTCTTCTCTGAAATATTTAAGCCACGGTAGGCTGTTTTGGCACATACGCTCCCCTTGCCTTGCTTTTGAGGCTGTATGATACTTCATAAATTCTCTCTGATGGAATGGTTTCATCGTAACAGAGTACTGGATTCCAGCTAACAGCCAGCCAATGTTCTTTCTTCAGTACAGAGTGGAAGTCAAGTGTTCCAAAAAGGAAGATGTGGATCTTCCCAGAAATTGCTGACATTGTAGAACAAAAAGACGTTGAGCCCCTGGCACCGAAAACTCCCATTGACCTCAATGTGTGCAGAGCCAGGCTCTTTCTTCTTAAAACATTTGTTGTTTCATAAGGTGCTCTTGATTTGGGCACCTAGGGTATATAGGCTTAGGAGTTCTCATCTCACACACTCCAATTTCAGCAGTGGTTCAGTGTTTTGTGCTTTCTTTTGTTTATCAGATGAATTAGAAGTTTTACTTACTGTAACGTATTGATCCCTATTGATAATTATTTCTAGCACATTTAATCCTTTTCATTAATACAAATGATCACTGGGTCTTAGCTCTTGAAAATGTACTTGGTAATGCTCTGGTTTTCCTCCCTGTTGCTTTTTTTCACAATACATCACTCTTGAGTAGCAATTTACTTACCCAGTAAGCACACTGATGAAAGAAAAACAAAAATTTGTTCTTTAAAAATGACTATTGACTAAAAATCTCAAATTTGCAACATAGATATTGAACACAGACCCGAAGAAAGGCACCCTAAACAAAGTGATCCTTCAAGACTGTACAGCAGACTTAGCGTATTTCTTTTGGTGAAAATTCCAAATGAAATTGTTATTGCTCATTATAGATTCCTCTGCTTTTATTAATTAAATTATCTATCTTAATCCCTGTGTGTCACTGATCTTGCAAATTGGAAATTTTGATTATATTTGTCATGTTAGCCTACAATGTTCTGCACTTAGCAGCTCTGATTGTCTCACGGTGAAACTATTGAAATGTCTTTATTTGTTAACCAAAAGGTCACTTTGCTTTGTGACAGCAGCAGCGCCTTCATGCTCCTGCTTAGCATTGCATGTCCTTCTCCTTCAGTCCCCCAAACCCCTCAGGCAATGGCTTCTCCTTCACTCTCTAAACAAAGTCCCAGAAGATAAGAGCTTTGGTTTCCTAGTCTTCAGTTCATTCTCTTCTGTGGACTTTACAGGCCCTCAGTTAAATATGGAAGTGGCTTTCTATTCCATTTTATTTTAGGCGCTTTTAGGAACAAATACGGTCGAGAAGCTGATTGGGCCTTGACAGCTGAGTTGCTTGTGTGGCATGTCACTAATTCACTACCTGGAGATTGCTGTTGTCTATTTACCCATTGTCCTATTCTGCACGTGGACAGTGGCTTGAACGTAGAGCTCAGCTGGCCCCCCAGCATCTCAAGCTGCCTCAGGAATGTCTGGGCTGCGGGATCTGTAACGGAATCCTTTGGTTGCTAGTGAAACACGGAAACACTCATACTATTGGTAAGAGCCACTAACAACAGCCCCCACCCCTCTCGTGCCTAATGGGCCTTCACTTCCCTCACAAGATCTCACCATTGCAAACAAAAGTGCAGCTGCCCCTTCTCCTTAGGTCAATACAGATGTAATGAGAATTGTCAGGTGAGGCATCCTGTGAATACGTGATTTCTCAGAGGATTTGTAATGGTCGGAGGTGTCATGCAGACCATTGTCTGCTAATCAGATAGAGTGCACGAGGCGTTGAGACTCGAACTCACAACCTGGTGTGGCTACAGTGTAGATTGGAGAAAAACCACACTAGCTCTGCAGAGGAGGAAAAGAGAAACGGTCACTGTTGTTCTGACTCTTGGTAAGCATTCAGGAAAGAACCCGGAAAGATAGACAGTGAGCAAAGGAGCTGGGTCAATAGCTCAGTCACTCATGGATGTCAGAGACGTGTCTAAAATGTTCCATCCCGTAGAAAGAAGCTACCCAACATGTTAACCTTTGATGCCAGCCATCATTGGCTCTCAGGCCAATTTGACCCTTTCTTTGCTATTGCTGAAGGGAGTGTTGAGTGAGGCTAAATGTTAAAAGCTCCTTGGGCTTATTTGCCTGTTAATATAATTGGGCACCGCAGCTCTATACTGTTCTGTACCCCCTTTGATTTGCAAGCTAGAAAGTAGAGCTGGTCAAATTAAGAGCTGCAAATCATATTAGCTGGGAATTTAGTTGCTTGTTCTGTCCTTGAATGATTCATGCTCTTGACATCTGTGCATAAATCCATTCTTAAGTATTCTCCAGGTAGTTTGGACAAACAGTTTTCAGCCTGTGGGTTGTTTGGTTCAGTTACTCTATTCACTATTCATTATATTGGTCACCCAAATCGCATGACGTTGCTTGTTCTCCATATCTGGGCCACTGAACCTTCTTAGAAAGGAGAATAGCAAATAACCTCTCAGGCACATAGAAGTATGTTTGTGAGGCTCAGCCGTTCCCCAAACACTCATGTGAACAAAACCTGTTTGCGTCAGTCTTTTAAAGGAGCGAATAGTAAGGTATCAGGAACATGGCAAAACTGAAGAGTACTACAGAATTCGAACACATGTGCATAAACACAACTTTTCAGGATTCACCCCTCTCTTTAGAAAGTGGTGGTTGTTTCTTAGAGCTTGATCCAACACCCATGGAAGTCAATGGAAGTCTTCAGCAGGAGTTAGATCAGGCTCTTAATGTGGATCCCTTTGTGCTAAAATCATAACTAATTGAGAATCTGACTCCCACCTAGTGTTGATCTAAATATTTAACATTATGTTGGAACATTATAAAACCTTGAGCAAAAATTGTACTTGACTATGAAGTGTCTTTCAGAATCAAACAATAGCTCCTTTTGTAGCTCACATATTGCTTCTAAAGAACTATTTCAGTCTGTAGGATAGAAAGGCAAATATCGCCCATCAAAATGACAAAGTGCTTTTCAACGTCCCACATGTAATGTGGCACAAATGGGCTTATGAAATCTTTCTAATTATATGTTAATTTTTTCCACTATAGATGGAGAAACCTAGCCTGCAGCAGTCCTGGAGTGCTTTGGCAAGCTCATTTGGAGAATTTCAGCTTTTAAAAAGCGAATTCTTCTTTAGGTTTTAGCACAAAATTGAATTTTTGCACTATAAAAATAATTAATCTTTTCTTTTAAATCCTTAACTCCATGTGTGAGTTTAAATCTTTTATTGTTCTGAGGATTTCAAAATCATAAGAATTCTCCTACTTTGGATGAATCCTCTGTGCTAATATTATGCATGCCAGCATACATTTATTGGGATAAGTGCACACATTTAAATTATTTCATCCAGTTTTTCAGTCCAAATTCTGGAGCAATGCAAAATTGTGGCAAGCAGACAGAAAGCTATTCATTACTGTTATTGTCTTTAACCCTGATGAATCCCATGGAATCTGTGTTGTAAATGGGGATCATGCAATAAATCCCTCCCCACACCAACCCCACGCGTGACCATCTCATACCCCAGACCATGAGATGTGATTGCCTGGTCCCTAGGCAAAACACCAAACTCATGCACTGAGTTGATTTCAATGGGATAAAACTTCACATTATATTGTAGTGGGAGGGATGAGAATGGACGTGAGCTTCTCCACCTATATCCTGAATAGCGAGCATAGGCCATTTCCAGCAGTAGGACATTGAGCAAGATGCGTCAGTGATCTGATGCAATGTTGCAACTATGTTCTTCCCTGCATAGATGGTAGTTTTCACTCCTTGAAATACCAGGTAGGATAAGTCCAGGTAATGCCATATAAATGTATCCTCCATTAAAGATAGGAACCATCCTTAGGAATGCCTTCAGCTTTGTCTTCATCACCTGTGTTGGTTGCTGTGCCTGGATTCTGTCGCTTAGCAGCCACACTTTGGAATAAAGGTCTAGGCTATCCCCGTGAGAGCTCTCAGCAAGGTATGGACACTGGGATAGGTTTGTTTACTGCAGTCTTCCATTTTATCCCAGTGGTCTTGAACCTAGAGGGTTTGAGTAGTTGGGACTCAGGCTGTTGTGGGACAATTTGAGCTTCATGGGGAGTGGAAGAGGGCTCAGGAAGCCTTTAGGTTTTGGACGTTGGTTTAGTGTGAACAGATTTTAATAATATTGTGTGTGTGTAATTAGGACCCATGATGAGTTCATATTTAATACATGTAAATATGTAAAATAATAAATGAGTCAATCTTTGGAATTAAAAAAGATCCATCTAATGCTTTTATCACAAAAAGGGCACAGGTTTGGCTTACAGTAGGTTATATTTATAGTATCTAAATCCAAAATAAGAACATTTTCGCTTCGTTGGTGAAGAGTGTAGCTTTTGTATTTTTTCCATACAGAAAAGCTCATTAATGCAAGATTCTCTGTTACAAGTGCAACCTCCTGTAACAATTGCATCTAATGCACAAAGTATTGCTAAAATGGCCAGAATCATCCAGTGCTTTGCATTGCTAGCTCATAGTTAGAGTGAGAACACATAGATTTGCATTAAAATTATTCAGCCGTGTGAGCCAGCACTGTCTGGATGAGCCGTTTTTGCGTTATTTTAGTAAATTGAGACCCTAATGACTTGGATAAAGATGATCAAATTCAGGGAGACAAGGGATTTTAAAATGGTCTGTTTTGCATGCACTGCCTGAGGCAAACAGCAGGGGAGTCTCATCCTGGTGGACTGATAAATTGGTCCTCTTGCCCTGTTCCATGTACATGGCTTGCCCGTCTCTCTCTCTAGGGCTGGGGAATTTTCTAGCACGTGTTGTGCAGGCTGTCACCTACAAGGATCCTTTACTATTTCAGCCATTAGTTTGTAGTAAGAATGTGCAGCTTAATCAATAGAAATTGATTTGTTATGAGTCCTTAATTGTCCTGCTAAGAGGACTGTGAGAGGGTCATTGATAATGCAGTAAATGTCGTCTCTCATTAGAGCTGTCCAAAGGAAAACTGGGGGGAAATGGATATTTATATAAGTGACACATGCCCTACTGGCAGATGGGATTTGTATTGATTGGGAGAAGACAAGCTGAAGGGAACCATACAATTGGAAAATTAGATATTGGCTTCAACAAATTTAAAAAGTTAAAACCCAAGAACCTGCAGAGGTCTGGGTATTGGAATGCAGATTTTATTTATTTATTTTTGTACAGTGATAAACTTAAATGTATTGGAGCAAAAGTCCAGTTCTAGGTGTAGTTTAAAAAAAATAAAGAATCAAAGTGTATTTAATTCTGGAAGGAGGTCCCGGACTGAGAGCTCGGTAGGCTGAAGTCGTCTGCTTAGCGATGGAACAGGTATAGCTCCGTCCCACATTGTCTCCTTACCAATGTGCTTTAAAGCTGCCGTGGAAGGAGCATCGCTAGGAGATCAGTTTAGCCTCCAGGGCTCAGTCAGCCCGTGCCCTCAGCTGAGGCTGCTAGCGGTTACGGTAGTTTTAGTGGTATGGTCCCTTGTACAATAGGATCTGGGCCTCAGTCATAGCTGTGTCTCTCCATCCAGAGGCATTCACCAGGCTCATCCCCAGGAACTCAGCACCTACCTCAATTCCAAACTGATACTCTCTGAGAGCTCAGAAGCTCTGCATTTCTCTTCCCACCTCTCAAATGGAGATTTTTTAATTTAGCCTTTAAATATTTTGGCCAGACTGGGTGGCTCAAGGAAGCTGGTCTCAGATCTAGTCCTGAGGGCCCCGAGGAGTGTGGTTATGAATCTTCTGGCTGCTGAGAAAGCTTAGTCTCCTTACCCACTCCTGATGTGAGCAGACTTTGAGGTGAAATGCTCCTAGTTCCATTCCCTATTGCCTTGTGCAACCAACAGAGATTTATGAACACACCTACAAATGCTGCTCTGTATCGTGCCTGAAGCTTGCGGTCTTTGAGGATGCTGGTAAATAACTGGTCTTCAGCCACAGTCTCCACTCTCCTGTGACTGTTCGAGAAGGGTCATTCATTGCAACTTCCTGCCCAGTTCATAGATTTTGTTGCTGGCAGAATAAACCCAGTTGAAAAATGGAGTCTCTGCAAACTTCTTTGAAGTCTCTCTGTCCTTGTTGTCATTATATCAGTGCTTACATTGTCCTGGGCTCTAAACTAGGCACAGAATGAGGAAACCCCTTCCCTAAAGAGTTATCTGGCAGCACTGGGGACACGAAAGGGAGATGTATAAGCTGCATGCCTCCAATGGATGTATTACATTCAGAACGAGGCTGATGGGAAGTGGGCATTGCTGCATGTGCTTCAAATCAAAAAAGAAAAGAAGGGTGGGATTTTAGTGCTAGCCTAAGAATGGGTAAAACTCCATAGGTGAAAAGTTGGGCCAGCGTGGGTGCTTTTAAACAATTCAGAATCCCTTTGGCATGCCCATGCCAATGTCCCCGCCTTTCAGCTACCACTGCAGCAAATTCTGTACCAAAGAGGCTGCTTCCCTGCCTACATCTCCCTCTCTCCTTCTCTTCTGCGTGATGCGCCGGGATGCTGGCCGTGCCGCTGTCCTTGCCTATGAACTTGACACACATAATTCAGCCTGGAGTGTCAACTCATTTAGCACACAAGTGCTACCTGGGCAACCCTGTATCCTCAGCCGCCCTCAGAGCGTCTGTCTGTGACTTTCACATTCCTAAAGGGTTACTGAGCCTGAGACGGGATTAGCCTCCATCTGACATGCCGGTGTGCCGTAAACTGCACTGATGGGAACCGTCCAGCCAGGCCATCAATGGCTTCAGAGTGAACCCAATTAACCTCTGCACTCCCTTTATGCAAAGCGGTTAATCCCAAAGCTGATTGCCACACTAATCACAGCATCCTCTGTGCCACGATCAGCACTTTGCAGGGAGCTACAAGAGGGATTTCAATCACTGACAGACCTGTAAGCTTGTTTTTATACATACCCTTCTGTAATGCCTGGTTTTAAGGGGAGGCTTTTAAAGTGATTGTCTGAGTGGAACCCTTTAGCTTCTTTTTAGAATACATTTCCCATCTTGGGGGACCTGGTCCAGAAGTTACTATTTATACTGCTCTTTCAATGCGGGAATTAAAATGATTTTTAATGGTCTCACTGGTCCTTGTGACAGAAAACAAATCACCGTATCTGTAGAGGCAATATGTCATTGTGGAGAACACAGTCCCAGTGGTTATGGCAATGATGATAATCCCTCAGCAGCACTCACATTGTAAACCCTGCTAGGCAAAGTTTATGTTGGCTCTGGGTTGAAATTTGACCAGATAGTCTTGGTGCAGGAGAAATGGGGCTGCCGTTTTTGAGCGCTAGGTATGGAAAATGTTGCATGCTGTTAATCCAAAAATAGAGGAGGAAAGGCTGTTTGGTTATGTCACAAAGGTATGAAGTGCAGTTATCACATAGCCTGATTGCCAGGAAATGTTGTATCAGTAGCACACATGGCAGAGATTTGTTACACTTACATTGTGGATAAACTGGATGTGCACTTGTAAAAGAAAACGTTCTAGAGATAAATGTGGTCCAATGGTTAAAGCAGGGAACTAGGAGCCAGGACTGTCTCCAGCCATGCCTCTGAGATGATATGTGACCTCAGACAGCTGATCCTGTTCATGCAGATGTTCCCAGTGACAAAGTATGAAGATGAGACAACCAAAAACTTGTGCTAAATCTAAGCACAGTTGTCTCTGACTAGCAGGTAGCAAGCTATTCCAAGTTCTCCATGAGGGCTCAACAGCGCCTTTTAACACAGAAAGATAATGTTGGTACTTTTTTAAGAACCTGCAAATTCAGGGATTTGAAGAGAATTTTTTACGTTATGAGCAAAATGTGGGCCTGGAAAGACAGATAGCGTGCTTCAAAATAGCACACTTCCAAATTGTGTTGAAACAATGGAAGTTATGGCTACAATATTGAGGTCACAAGGGGAAATACGTAACTGAAGGGAAGAATCCTGGGTAGTGGATGGTATTCATTTTCTCTATATTGCACTAATATTGGAGCACTGCTGTTCACAGTCCTTTATTGTGTCCCTCCTATTTATTGTTGTTCAGCTGGAAAAATTACCCATCTGTGTTGGTAGATGGGAGAATATGGTATCTTGCCTCTCAGTAAATATAGCTTCCCTCCTGTGTCCTAGGAACACCTGGCCCTCACATGCAGAGATTTTTTTTTTTATATGATGCAGTCTTTTTTTTTTAATATAATTGTGTTGTGTGTATAATAACCAATATAGACGTAATCATGTGGAGTATTTGCAAATATTTGCAACTGCAGTGAGATGAGAGGCTAATTTCTTTTCTAATGTTCATGGGTTGTGCAGTAATGTATATGCGTCTGTGTTCATTCTAGGTCATAGCTTATGATGTGATGCACTGTTCATTCTGAATATTGATGATGGTTGAAAGTCAAACAAACAGAAACCTGATCTTTCTCTTATAAGAAAAAGGCTGCAGAGAACTTGCCTGTCACTCTGCCTAGAGGTGATGAGGTTCCAACAAAAGATGGCTAACGACAGACGATTGTTACCATTCAGTAGGCAGAAAATGGCCAATGGCCAATTCCTATTTGAGTCTGGGTTGGATGACAGCAGTCTAGAGTGACACAGAGATAGTCATGGCACAATACCAAATGTTCTTAATCTCTGGTTATTTACTCTCATATATATTTTTAATCCTAGGCATTGTCCATTTCCTCTTTGACTAAAGCAGCCTACATGCATTCCATCCGATGGACTGTTTGGAATCCTTTGCTGGACTCATGTTCCACGGAAGTGATCTTACCACTTCAAGGAGGCGCCCAGCATAACCCCAGCCATGTGTTAGTTTACAAGATGCCGCCCACCAGCATGAGCTCCGAAGAGGTAAAAAGAAGCTTCTCTGAGCTCTCCTTTAGCAAAGGTGCATCAAAACCACCCTGCAGGTTTTCAGTACACACACGGCACAGAGCTTCCTTGTTATTTTAAATGCTTCGTTCAATAATCTTGCTAAGTAGCCCAAACCCAATGCAAACCAGCCATTGAGTGAACACACATGGGAAAAGAAGGAAGGATAACGCATCAGAAAATACACATTGTGCATTTATTTTATCAGCTATTTGGTGTTCATTATTTCTATGACATTCATGCCAAGTGCACTGTAAAATTACTTATTTTGACAGTGTCTGGAGGCCCCAATCAGGATTGGGGACATTTTTGTGCTAGGTGATGTACGTAAAAATAGCACGTAACTGTAAGCTCTTCAGAGCAAAGACAGTTTGCTCTATATGAGCCTTCACTTCCCTAGGAGCTGCCCTTTAATATTAGAGAGGCCAAAGGGAAACCACCAATGTTTGGGTTGCTTAGCGAGGGGCTGTGATTAGTGATGCAGAACGAGCACCCATCTCGGAGAAAGATGCTTTCTGTACAGAATTCCATTATAACACTAAACTTCCTTCACATTCACACATGCTTGGGGAAGAGCCATGACACTGGAGTCTATTCTCTATCCTAACTGTCGATAGCGTAGAGAGTGAAGATATGTGCATGTTGCTTAAACTTTGTTAAACTTCACACACAGTGTGGGGGCAAGGAGAGTTTGCAAACATTGTTGAGTGGTTTTGCTCGTCCATTCCGTTGCACGTACAGTCTTTTCCCAAGACTTTTTCTGGCTCTAACTGGGAAGCCTCAATGAAAATTTGTTCACCTGCATTTCATAGGAATTGGGAAAGGGTGCAAGCTTTTGACAAATATACTGTTCCTAGATGATTTTATAGTTTTAACCATAATCTGACGGTGACTCTTGAGATATGAACCTCATTGAGAAGGCAGAAGGTGCTAAAGAAATTAGTTATGGGTCAGCTTTTTTATCCCCCATCACATCTCTCATTTTAAGTCTTTCTCCTGCATTTGAGCCTTGGCAGTTTGAGAGATTAGGAACCAGATTCTGATCTCAATTACAGCATGTAAATCCATAGTAGAGGCTGCTCCAGTTTAACAAAATAAAATGAATAAAGAATGAATGTTGTATGCTGTGCAACACAGGCAGAACCGTTCAGGCAAAATAGAAATGGAGAAATAATAGAAAAGAATTGAAATTAGCCAACACAGTGAGGCCTTGGAAGGAAATGCCTGGAATGGGACTGTGTGCTTCAGGAATTAGGTGCCTGGTTCCTGATAAAAATGAATCGCTTACAGCTGGGGGTTGAGTGGAAAGATTCACGAAAGAGAGCAATCTCCCCTTCCTTTTGTCTCCTGAGCTAGAAGAGACTCATTCTAATTGCTGAAAAGGATATTTGAAGGCTATTTTACATTTAGAAAGGGTTTCTCTAAAAGGGAGTTTTAGCTAGAGAAGTTTTTGATCTGCTTTTAATTCAAGAACACAGCAGTAGTACAGTCTAGTTTGCAGAATCAGATGGAAATATGCAGCCTTCTTGGGGTCCAAAGCGTTTTCCATCTAGTGCAGTAATGGGGGAACTGCTGCCCCTTTTTGGTGACTGCACTGATGTCAAGGACTGTTTGGGGAATCATGCTGTAGATTAATTAATTTGTTCCCCAAAACACTTGCCACTTATCCAAACCTACTTGCTAGAGGTCTCTCCTAGTGCTGTCTGCTAGTGGAAAGCCAAAGTTCACTCTTGATCTGGTGGACAGGTTTATGAACAGACCAATGTGTGCAAAAAAGCACACAAACCACATTGTGATGCTGTAACATGACCAGAAACTGAACTAATAAACTGTAACATAAAGCTCTTTATATAGAAGATAATTTTCTTTCTTCCAGTAACCCCAGTTTGTAGAATCAGAGTTACAGTTCTGGTAATTAATCCATCCTACCTGAGATTTGGAGGAAAATTGGATGATGATTTTGGAGTTTAGTGTCATTCCACAACCCTTGTGCCTCAAGGAAAATAACTTTCAGCAGAACCAAAGCTTTCTAGAAACCCCGTTTTAAAAAAATAATCTCTTGATAGTTCTGCCTCGATATTCCTTGTATTACAATTTCTTATTCTAACTTTGTTGGATGCCTGGCAGTAGAACTCTTTTTGTTCCAGAGAGCGGGTAGAAAGGATATGCACAGATCACATTTTTTCTACATCTGTTTAAATTTCAGGTGAAGCAGGTTGAGTCTGGCACAGTCCAGTTCCAGTTTTCCACTGATTCAGAGGAACATCTCGGGACTTCTGCAAATTCCTTAAGTAACAACCGAGAAGAGCTGCTCCGCTCAGCGAAGCCATCCACACCATCTCTGAGTGAGTATTTTCCAGATTGGTAACTTGTAAAGCACATTGCTTGTCTTCAGTTTCTGCTCAAAAGAAAAAAAAAAACCCACTGAACACACAATACGGAAGGCATTGAATGCACCAGCTACAGTAGTGACTGAAGTTTATTTTAATTTGAATTGGTTTGTGGGATTCTCGCTTCCTGTGCTGCTTTTAAGCTTGCAAAATTCATCTGTGACAGCATAGAACTTGGCAGCATATTGTCTGTGAGACCCCAGTACAGTGTAGGAGTTGTTTCACTGCCACCCATTACCTGGAACAAGAGCTGTGCGAGGCCCTGGGGTGGAGAGAAAAGGAAACATTTTTTACTTAACACATAACTGGCTTGTGGAACTCACTGCTACAAGATATCATTGAGGCCAAGAGCTTTGGAGGATTTAAAAAAGGACTAGATCAGGGGTAGGCAACCTATGGCACAGGTGCCGAAGGCGGCTCGGGAGCTGATTTTCAGTGGCACTCACGCTGCCCGGGTCCTGGCCACCAATCCGGGGGGCTCTGCATTTTAATTTAATTTAAAATGAAGCTTCTTAAACATTTTAAAAACCTTATTTACTTTACATACAGCAATCGTTTAGTTATAGATTATAGACTTATAGAAAGAGATCTTCTAAAAACGTTAAAATGTATTACTGGCACGTGAAACCTTAAATCAGAGTGAATAAATGAAGACTCAGCACAGCACTTCTGAAAGGTTGCTGACCCTTGGGCTAGACATTTTACTGGACAATATGAACATCCACAGTAGGATAAAATATATAGACAGGGTATAACCCCACATGCGTCAAGCTATAAAACAACCACTGCCTGCTGGGGATTAGGGAACAACAACTCCAATGGGCAGGTTATTCCAGGATGTGTCACCTGGATCTCTGACACCTTTCTCTGAAGTATCTGATCTGGCTACTGTCAAGGCAGGATACTGGACCAGGTGGGCCATTGGGATCATCTGGTATGGCACATTCCTATGTTGTGTCAAAAGGGGTGAGGTACAGAGACAAAGGACCAAATCTTTTCTGCCTAGATCAGTAGTTCTCAAACTTTTATACTGGTGACCCTTCCACATAGCAAGCCTCTGAGTGATTCAATTTAAAAAAGAAGGAAAGAAATCCAACCTTTTCCTAGATAAAGGGAAGGCTTTGCTGTGCATTGGGAACAGAAGTTATCTGGCAGAAGTGGTACCCCATGTATACTGTGTGTTCATGTGTGCAGCTAAAATATACTGTAGGGTGATATTTTCCAAATCTTTCATAGAATCATAGAACTTAAGATCAGAAGGGACCATTATGATCATCTAGTCTGACCTCCCGCAAAATGCAGGCCACAAAAGCTGACCCACCCACTCCTGAAATAATTCTCTCCCTTGACTTAGCTGTTGAAGTCCCCAAATCCTGATTTAAAGACTTCAAGTAGCCGATAATCCTCCAGCAAGCGACCCCTGCCCCATGCTGCGGAGGAAGGCGAAGAACCTCCAGGGCCACTGCTAATCTACCCTGGAGGAAAATTCCTTCCCGACCCCAAATATGGCGATCAGCTGAACCCCGAGCATGTGGGCAAGACTCTCCAGCCCAGCTGCTCCCATTGAAGATGGTGGTAAAATTGCCTTTGACTTCACTGAGAGTTAAGTCCAAGCTTTTGAACCCTGGCCCCTCCAAGATATTTTTTTTCTCCCACTGCCCTTCGTTTCCTCAGCAGGAAACAAACCCAATATGCTAGAGTCTGAGTTGAACTGGACTGGGTTCAAAATCAGGCAAAATGAGTGTGCCCATTTATGCAGCATCTCTTTATGTGGAATGATGTAATTGATAGTTTCACCGTGGGAGGTACTGTAAAAAATGAACGACTCATTGAAAGTCATTCCCCCCTCTGCTGTTTTTAATCTTTTTCAATTTATCTATGGGTGTGCTAACCAGATTGTTCTCAACTTAACTGCCTGTTTAAACATCAGTGTGTGAGTGTATTACCTTATTAATGTGGTGGTGTAACTGAAGTCTATAGGACTATCTGTATTTGAGGAACTGCCAGAAAACGTCATCTGTTAGTAAATGTTTTGCTGCATAGTTTCATCTTTAACTAGTTAGTGCCTGTAGGGTGGCCAGTTCTTGTCAGAGATGGTGGCCAGCCACCCCTGGAAACAGAGGCATGTGGAGTACGTAATAGGGAGCCCATTTCAAGTCTCCCGGTGGATGCAGAGGAGACTGTGCAGTTTATTACACAGCTGCCGAGTAAAGTAGGAACATGCCTGTATTTGAGAATCTCTCCTAGGCCTATGGAGTGGAGACCTCCTGGAGAGTTGTTTTTCTTCTCTATCTTCTGGAGGTTCTGTTCAAAACAGAATGACATTTTCATGCTTTAGAACCTGTTGATGTGAGCAGGGGTTCAGAGCGGCCTCCTGTTGAACTTTGATTGGGGATCCAAGAGTGTTTGTAGCACGTATACTTTGAAACACTGTCTCCCATTGAACTAATGCTAGAGGTTAATCTCTCCTTGGGAACAGCACAGCCACACCTGCAGCATTTCCACTGTCCCACTAGGTGTGGGAGAGGGGATGTCAAATCATTGCTCTTTCACGCATCACGGTACAGGAGTCTGCTACTTGAAACGGAGGCTGAAAGATCATGAGAATATAGTCTAGCAGATTCATCTGTTTATACCTTATAGAAATACATAGACGGTGCCTGTAGAGCCTGACTCTGCTGAATGCATTTAATTTGAACTTATTTTGTCATGCTCCCTCTAGAGCTTTTAGTTAAAATCTTTCTGCGCATTCTCTCCCAAGACTCAGTAAGAGACTTTTAAATGCATAACAGCTTTTAAGTTATGACTGAAACCTTTTCTGTTTGAATATTTTGCAAACTGCTATGGGTCCTTTGGTAACCCTAATGATATTGTAGCTGTCAGCTTTAGTGACGCACTTTGACTTATAGATATGAATAATGCACCATATTTTGAAGTATTAAAGCTAAATGTAGGCCACGTTATGCATCATGAAATCCACTAGAGGGCAGTCGGGCCATGGGTTTTGCCTTGTAAATATGTACTGACTCATACTCTGCCTTCGAACTTTCTGGCTTGTCACAGTCGGGTTGGTTTGTTTGTTTAATAGGTTTAAAACAGAAATCTTGAAAGGGCCAGTTGAAGCTTTTTAATAGTGGCGTTTCCTTGGGTCTATTGAGTTAGGATCTCCTGGACATAATTGCAGGACTTTGCTTGAAGTGTCTTTTCATAAAGGCAATTGAGTTGGCATTAATCAATATAATTAAATGGATTACAATGTGGAAAAAGGAGAGGTAAATTAATCTGAACATGCACTTCCAGTGCCAAATCTATAGGGAGCAAGGAACCTGAGCTATCGTGCAGAATGTGAAACGACACTGGGCTACAGGTTTGAGCAGGAACATGCTGTAGCTAATAGTCTGTAAAAACAAAACAAAACGCCCAGCACATTTGGATGACCTCAGTGCCATCATAATAGCACAATGTGTAACCGAGTGAGAAACCCAGAGTGCAGATCCTGGGACATCTGCCTCTCTGTCTCCGTGGCGCGGTGAGCTTGTAAAGTCTTCACCGGTGCTGCTGTAGGTAATATTTGCTGGCTGAGCAGAGGTGGCATAAGCCAAATTTCCTCTTGCCTAGAAGAATGTTATGATGACTGCCAGTGGATTAAATCCCATCTAGTCGCCATTATTGGTGTTATTTATTTGTGCTGTGGGAGTGCCCAGGAGCCCTGTCATGAACCCCACTGCGCTAGGCGCTGCACAGACACAGAACAAGACAGTCCTTGCCTCAGAGATCTTACAGTCTAAGTAAAGGGATGGTCCATTAGGAAAGAAGAAGTATGCACAAGCAGTTTCTACATGCATCTGCCTGGGGTTACACAGTAGAGCTCATGCATTGGTCATGCTGCCTCCCATTGGGGTGACCATAGTTTGGTGCGGGTTATTTCACAAGACTTTACCCTTTGTGGCTGACAGACTAAGCCCCTCTCTCCGCCCTGACAGACCCTCACAATTAGCTGGGGAACCAGGAAAGGTTAGTGAGAATTCTGAGTTAGCTTACCACAGACCAGGACAGCAAGCAGCCAGTGCTCTGGTCTCTGCCCTGAAGCCAGCGGCTCACCTCCCCCTTCTTTCCCATCATTTTAAGACAAGTATTCGGAAATCCTGCTGGCAGACTTAGCCCAGGTAAATAACATTCCCAATCTCTTGCAGATTCCATTGACTTCCCCATGGGACTGGGAAAGACCAGGTGTAATTTGTCTCAGCTGGGTGTATCCGTCTGTCTGACACGCTGAACATGGATATGAAAAGCTTGTAGACACAATGCCTGGCAAGTAAGCTTAGGTTTGAAAACCTGCCAAGAGTCTTTAATAGAAACAATTCTAACTTCTGGTGTCTCAAGAAGAACATGAATCCTCCTGCCTGTTTCTTTCAAATTACTTGAATACAAACGCTATTGGCATTTATCAGACACTGGTTTATGGTCCCACAGCCCTAAAAATGCACCTGTCCACTGTTCTTGGTTTTGCCCACCATTTGAGCTCTGAGCAAACCTAGTGCCTGGGTAGAGTGACAGATCTTGTTCCACATACACCAGGGACTAGTGTCGGGCAGTCTCCGGGAATGTGCATTTATCCAGAGTCTGTGCATTTAGACTATGAGCATAATGGGCATTTATCCAGAGTCCCTTCTTCTGCTGCTTGTCAGAATTCCACAGTTTCAGTCAATTCACCAGAATATACTCCCCAGTCCCTGTCCTTTCTTCCTACGCACCTTGAGAGATCGCTTGACTTTTAAAGGAGACTAGTGCAGACCTTTGGAAAGCATTGGCAGGTTATGCTTCCTTTGACAATGACATTTACTCTAAAGAACACTGTCAACATAGTTATTGCTTTGTGTCTTTCACAGCTAGTTTTTGATAATGTCAGTAGAGGCTCTAGTTTCTGCTCATTCAGCAAAAGCTATCACCCTAAAAGTAGCAGTAATAATAAAAAAAACCTTATGGCCTAATTCTGCAGTCCTTAAACTCCCATTGGGAGTTTTGCTTGATTACGGACTGCCAAATTTGCCCCTTACATTTTATATTCTTCCTTTCACCTCTGAGCATCCCCCAAGCAATTTCCAAAATTAAGATTTATGTAAGAAATCTTTCACCTGTCACTGAAATGCAGCCACTTCTGGGGTCGAGTGTGACATCTAACAGCACATAGCATCGCAACACGACAGCCTGGGATGGCAAATGAAGAAGCATCCATTATCTAACAGAAAAGGGACAGCTTGAAGTATATGTCAGTCTGCATAACTTGTGGGGCTGTGTCTTGGAGATGAAGACAGACTTGTAACCCAAATTGCTGCCTCAGGGATATATCACGAAGAGACACCAGATCCAGTCTGAATCTCTGCAAGGACTGTTTGCATCCTTACACTCCTCCTGCCTTTCTCCTCCAGCTCACTGCTTGTTAAGATTAAGTGTGTCATTTGACGGAAGGGGGTCTCTGGCTTAGAGGCTTCTGTGCTTCAGGCAGCATCACAAGGCTTGTCAGCCCTTCTCCTCTCCCTGCCTTAGCTGTGTGTTAAGAAACCTTGTCCCACTGTGCTTTTCAATATAATTTTCTGAGAACTTTTTTATTTGGTCTCCTGATCTCTACTTAATTGCTTGCTGAATATGTCTATTCATGGACAGCAGTGAGATCTTGATTATATCTATTCAGGGAAAGTGCTACCTCCTAAAATTCAACACAGGAAGCTGGTTCTATTGCATGGTGGTTATGGGTCACAATTACCAATAAGTTATTTCAAGACACACGTCTGGCTGCCTCTAAAACAGTTACCATCACTAATACCCGGTTCCTTTCTTTGGTGTCATGTGCACGCCTCAGAGAATTGAATAGGAGATTGTTGCAAAAGGGCCTTAACTAAAGCTGATCTCATTCCATCTGTCCGATTTATATTCAGGTTCTTATGCTGTACCCGTCCCTGTAGACGCTGATTGGTACTCGTATCCAAACAGAGCCCAGAGGGTTATTCTGTTGCCTTTCTAGTAGTGCATTCCCCCATTCCTACACTCTTGCCTTGCATGTGACTTGTTAGAGCGCTCTCCCTCATGCCTGCTTTGATTTGGGCTTCGAAGTGCTCACCTTCACCAGCTCGAGAGCGATGTCTGCGCAGCCTCATTCAGTCAGGAAAAGTTATTTAGTGCCAGTCACATAACCAGAGTGCCCCTGAAGAACTTTCTGACCAACAAGCTGTTTCAAAATCTAATATGGAGCAACACGCAGGTTGTGTGATGAGACGTAGTTGCTGGTTAGGTGTATTTACATAAGGGGCAGACTCTTCCGCTGTTTCACATGTATGTCTGCAACCAGATTCTATCTCTGCTATTCATCACTCGTGGCTGCACATCTGCTATTAGAATCTGACCCAGGATGTCTCTTTGCTGGGGCTCACCATTAGTCTCTAGATTCTGCAGCCACAGGGAAGAACCTGCCTTGAAAATGGCTGCAGCAGTTTCTGTTCTGCCTGCTGCTATTACACAGATTCCCATTCCCTCCTGCCAATGGCCAGATACATTTGGGCTTATGGTTTCTAATGTAAAGAAAGACATTTCTGGTATGGGGACCGAAGAAGGATAAAGGGCCAACATTATGAGGCTGTTGCTCCCATAGCAACTTCTGAGACCGGTTTGAAAAATTCCTGAACCTATGTGGAGTCACTCTAGTTAAAAACCAATCATCTGGACTGATCAGAGTTTTCACACAAAGGCACTTCTGCCATCTTAGAAACCCCGTGTGCTGTGGGGTCATGAGGAAGCTGTCATGCTGGGTCACGTGGAAGCCGTGTGTTCACTACCCGTTTAATGTCACAATGCTGGACCACCTTTCCTTCCAGGCAGGTTCAGTTTTGGACCACAGTCTCCCAACCACCAGGTGCTGCAGAGCACATTCCTCCAGAATTTCATTGATACTTTTGGGTACCCAGGAGAGACTAGATCCTTCCCACACTGGTTCTTTCAACAAAGTGACCATCTTTGGCCTGTGTCTCCGCTCCCTCTACCCCATCCTCACCCTGCATGACCAACTGCTTGAGCTCCATTTCTATATCCTCATGTCTCACCCTCATTGTGCAATCCAAAAACAATCCCAACACATTTCTCTGCATGAACAGCAGCAGGTTGCTAAGCAACAGCCTCATCACGTTGGCCCTTCATCCTTCTTCGCTCACTACTTTTCAGGTTAATAACAGATTCGTTTAGTTAAATATAGGCAGGTCTGTTTCTGCGTCCCATAAATTCAGCAAACTCACTCTGCATATCTCATGTTAGTGGCTCTCATTAAATACATTATGCACATTGGCTTTTCCATTCTTGAGCAAACTCCTCCAGTTTGCACAGTTAACATTAAATTCCTATTAGCATTTATTGAAACGGAGGCAGCCTTACTCCAAAAGACCCAAGTCTCTGCGGCAGCACAACTATCCCATTCATACAACTGTCTCCTCAATGTACAGAGGGGAGGGATTGCAGCTCAGCAGGCTTCCATCAAAACCCAGTTTATTAGTATTCCTGTCACTGGTCCTAGTGCAACATTGCAATCCCACCTTTGTGTCCCTTTGTGTCATCGGAAGGTGTGAGACTTCAGTAATGGCCCAGAATTGTGCCACATATTGTTGGCACATCAGTGACTGACCAGCACATGTGCATTGTAGAAAGAGCTGCAAGATTCAAACCCTGCCTGCCACTCCTGGGTGTCTTTGATTGAATAGGCTTCCTATGTCTGCAACATTCTGCTTTCTTATTGCATAGCACGACAGAAATGCTACCCTGTGAATTCTTGGGACCACTAAAACTAACTTTCCATGTAGGACATGACGTCGTCGAGAACATAAGCCATTAGTGAAAGCTCAGGGTGGCCTCTCTGAAATGAGTTAATGGTCTCCGTCTACTTCCTGGTGCTCTCGTCCAATCCCTAGTTCAGACCTCCACCAGATTAGCAATGACTGCTGTGCTTGTTGGCCATCTGAGCACAGAGGACAAATGTTTGTAGAGCCAAAAAGATTGAGCCTGGAGACCTGGTCTCTGCAGGACAGGAGCAGGACACACAGGTTATGGGTGATGGCGGGGGAGCTTACACTGTTGCAGTCCCAAGCTGTCCCTGTTCTAGGGATCTGAGACTTCATTCCTCAGGGTTGTCAAAAAAAAAAAAAAAAAAGCTTCAAATTCACACTGACTATTTTTTTTTGTTAACTCTGACAGAAACCCTTTCGTTTGTTTGTTTACTGCGTTTGTTTACTGGCGATTGAGACATGCCTTTCTCCTCCTCTGATGTGAACCACCTCAGGAAGCATGTTCCACCCCACCACTGCTCAGCCTGCGTCCTGGTCTAGAGCATGTTTTATGTTCAGTGGGAGCCGGCTCCAGCACAGTCATCGGGACTGTGCTGCGCCTCCCTGCTTGTCTGTACTGAGCTGCCTGTGTGGGTCTCAGCGGTGCCCTCATGTCACGTGCCCAGTCCGGTAAAGGTTTTGTTCTAACGCTAGAGCTGGTCTTGCTGTCTCCTCTTAGGGTGATTTATACAAAAATACCTTTGTAGTTGTGCTCGTCCGGCCCAGACTTGCATGCTGGGGGCTCTGTTCTCGCAGCACAGCTCCCTTAATAGGCTTAGAATGAAAGTCAGAGTGACACAGTCACTTCCCTTGTTCAAGAGGGCTTCCTAGAAGGTAGTGAGAACTGTTCCAGGCAGGAAGAGGAACAGATTTCCAGGTACAGAATCCAGAACCACCGGGTGCCTTTGTTAGCCATCTCAGCAGAGAAGCAAGGACTCAGTGGGACACAATTCTTAGAACTTTCCTGCAGGCTGTAGCGGAGATGCACACCGGTGGCAGGCGAGCATAGGTAGCTTGCACTGCTGTTGTATGTGCACAGCTACATGCTGTACCTGCCTTGCGGGAAAGAGCGGATTCAATGCCCAAGAGCTGCCACTCTGGCACATTGCACAAGCAGAGCTCAGTTTTGTTTCTTTTTAAACCTTAGTCCAGTTTCAGGGGGGGAATCCAGACAGGAGAACTCAGCTAAGTCTCAGCTGAAAAGCAGCGTTCCTTTACCTGCCCAAGGTGGTTAATGGCAGACACACCATCCCTCTCCACCCAACCCAGATGCAGAATGCAGTGTGCTGTGACAATCCAAAAGGTGGGACACCGAAATCATTCATGAAGGAAACTCAAAATGCTGTGAGATTCCTGCCTTCAGTGTTGGTGCTGATGGTGCTTTCAGTCTCATGAGACCCAGTTGCTGATATCATTAATTTTCAACAATAACATTAAGGGGACACCATCTTTGTGTGGCCCAAGATAACTTTGGGACTAAAATGAAATGAGGAACATTGGAGAAATATAGATCTCATACACACACACGGGTGCACTCACACACAGGACATTGAAAGAACTAAGTCCATTTACAACTTTATAATTAACCCCTTTGGCTCCTGATTTCTCTGCCAAGAGCAAGCTGGCTTCAAAGCTGTCTGGTTTGGTATGTGACCAACTGTTAGAAAAGCTGAATGAAAAATCTGAATTATTTTGCTGACAGCTGCACTCAGTGAGTGGAGACTGGCTGTGGAGTGATAGAATGTCAGGAAAAATTAATCTCTGGACAGGCCTGGACATTTGCGCAGTTGGCAATCTAATTTTACTTTGTCTCAAGCAATCTTTCCAGATGGACACTAGTTTTTAGTATCAGTTGGAAGGTAGCAGTGTACTCCAGCCTCTGACTCCACCTTCGACTTCTGTGTTATATTTAATAAACAGCTGGAAACTATCTTATGGTAAATTCTTCTGGGATATTTTTCCTAAAGAGCGACTAATGCCTCCTGGAGAATTTTGAAAAAAAAATCTGTTTAAAAACAATCCTGCTTGCTTGTAGCCTAGACTTTTTAGACTTCTTTGGATTTTATAACACGGCACATTTACATGGAAACAGAGTTAGTGTAGGGCAATAGAAATCTGGACTTTGTATTTTAATTTTTGTCCCAGTATAAAGTTTTTCAGTGTTTTTTGGGAGGTGTTAACATCAGTTAATCTTGAGTAGAAATATATCTGACATTCTCAATGTTTTGTAATGGTTTTAAACTAAAAGATCAGTGCAAAGCCTAGTAATTTCTAAAATGGCACTGAACCCTGTGTTCAGTGATGGGAGAGCTCACTCAGTCAAGCTGCTTTAAACTGAGTTGATTTATTGACCAAGAGTGCAACAGAAACTGACAGAACATTTCCTCAGCTGGTGTGGGAATTGGCACCTTACAGGCTTCAAAGGGGTGTGTATGGGGGGGAACATAGGCGATAAGAATGACTTGAGATTTGTTATGTTGTGTGTATATGTGTACAGAAATGGTGTTTTCCTGTGGTGGAAGAGGAGATTGGAAATCAGGAGATCTGAATTCTTATCCGGGATCTGCTGCTGACTCCCCAGGTCTCTTAACCTTGTGCCACCTCAGCTTCCTCTCCTGTGAAGTTTACTCACTTCACAGGCATGCTGAGAGTCACAATTAGTTAGCCCTTAACAATGCTTCTGTGGGAGTTGGGTGCTAGATTCCTTTGAAAAGTCCGGCCTCATTGTGTTGGGATGTTGGACGCAGGTGGAACAAAACATAACACGTGCTCCCTCCCTTCCCTGCTTATTGTTTCAGTGTTCAGGTTATTGTGAGGAGGAGGAGTGTTTGAGCTGTCGAGGAGCGATGCTGTGCTCTGTAATGCTGCCCAGAGCGACCAAGTGCAGGGAGACAACAGTGGTTCTGGCTGAACATACGTCATGAGTGCTTCTGCCCCTTCACGAAAAGCTAACTGCCTGTGAGGGGAGGAACTGAGCATCCAGAGAGTGCACAGACCCGCTTGAACAAATCTAGGTTTGCTCAAGAAGGGACTTTTAGGGTTATTTGTAAAAGGCCTGCCCCCTTCCCTTTATTTTTAAGTGTACCTAGAAATCCCCTTCAGTGTTCATGTTGGATGGAAGCTGGAAGTTAGTGCAATGATGGCGATTATTTGGGGCAGCACCTGTGGCTGTTTTTCTGATGTAAGCGACGGATCACGTTGTAAAGCAGCAGGCAGCTGGGAGACTACGCTACACAAACAGACTCCTGAACAGAATCCACCAATCAGCTCCCATCAGTCTCCAACCCCTGCCAGAAGCCCAGAGGCATGTGGAAGCTTTTAGTGGAGTTTTTTTTTTTTTAATCCCACATTGTTCCTTAAAAAAAAGTAACATCTTCTGATAGCAGCAATCCCCTTTCTCCCTAAACTCTGCAGTAGAGTAACCGACAGAGACATCCTTAAGGTGCCTCCTTGCCTTGGGCTTAAAAGACAGAACTCTTATTGTCACGGGGCATCGTGTAGAGGAGCCCCCCGCAGTGGGAATTATTGCGTAAGTAAAACGGACACTGTGTGAGCTGATGTGCTAGCTAAAGGGCTACCCAGTCATTCAAACGCTCCAGACTGAAGCGCACTTAGACGCTGATTCCTGCCACTGGAGTTACCTGCCTTTCCGTTTTGAATGGATAAAGGGGACATCTTCACCTGAAAGAGCTAGTGCTGTGCACTGCTAGAGCAATGGTGTTGCCTATTTTGGCCAATAGGACAGCTGCTATATCGTCCCATTTATTAAAAGGGACATAAGAATTAATTCTGTTCTGGGATGCATCCAATGGATTAATTCTCCAGCAGTTCCTGCTAGGTGTCTCATGGCTGCAGACCCTGCTTATTCACTGTAATCAGAACTGATGCTTGTTTTACCTATTTAGAAGTTGATCGTAATTATAAGTGCACAGCAGGACTTGGTACAATCTGTTAGGTCAGATCCGTGTTAAAGATAATCACTCGTGCAGCATGGACTTCTCTTACAGCGTGAATAACTTTTTTTCTAGCTGCTCTTGGAGAAGGACTGAGCAGATGTTGCACATAAGCTCTGAAGCGCTCAAAAAATACCGTGATTTTACATGAAACAGATTAAAGCAAGTAGCTGTGAAAGAGGCTGTGTGCAAAAGAGAATTCTGCATCCCAAACTGATGCAAAGACCATTTTATTCTTGTCTTTTTTACTTCATTGGAGGTTCTCTCCCCCTCTGAGACTCACATCAGGACTTCATGGCCAAAGAAGCTTGGATAGACGTCCCATCAGTCCGGCTGCTTGTCGTGCCACAAACTGATGTCTTTTGCTCCTTACACAATAGACGTAATATGAAGAAACTACATGGGGATGTTGAGGGGATCCAAATACCAGTGCTACATGTACACAACATTGCAGGGCCTCGCTAAACCCCTGCTGCTCTGGTTGGGTCCCGGTGGTTTCTAACACAGTGAGAGCCACTGGAGGGCTCACAAACTGTTTAAAGCAGTGGTCCCCAACGCGGTGCCACTCCGTGTGCCCGTGTACTGTCCGGCGGACAAGCATCCGCTGAAATGCCGCCGAAAAGCGGCGCCGCCAAAATGCCACTGATTTTCGGTGGCATTTTGGCGGATGCTTCTCCACCAGCCACGGTCCTCGGTGGCTTGTCGTCCGCACCCGCCACCCGGAAAAGGTTGGGGACCACTGATTTAAAGGGATGATACCTAGTTCCTATAGACCACACCAACCCTGCTGTTCTGGGCAGCAACAGTCAGAATTCTGAAATCAAACTGAAATCTCGCCTTTGCCATTGCTAGAGGCTGGCAAACAGGGTGGGGGGATTGGAGAACTGACACGAGGCTCTCTCGCTTGCACTGGGTGGTTGACATTCTTTCCAGTGTGTTTCTGCCCCTCCTGATACCAGAGTGTGGTAGAAGTTGCAAAATGCTACTAGTTGGGCTCTTCCTGTGGCATATACAAGGCATCCGAGAGCAGAAAGGGTAGAAATCCCCCAGGGAGACCTGTTCTCCTGAGATGTACAAGGCAGTTTGACAAACCTAACAGGATGGGATACTTCAGAGAGGATCTGGAACAACAGCGGAATGTTTGGATGCTTATGTCCTGGTTTTAAAAGCACAGTCCCCTATTTAAGCCATCCTTCAGATGTCCCGACTTTTTCTTAAAAGTGGGTAAATTGTCCCGTCTTTTCGGTCTCCCCCTTCTCCAATCAGTACTGGCAGGTTCTGCCGCTGGCCGGATCCCTGCTCGCCAGCCACTCCCCCACCAGTGGTGAGTGGGTGAGGGGGGGGTCCAGTGGCCGACAATGGGGTGTGCGTGCAAGGCTGGTGGTGGGGCAAAGATACCACATGCGGGGCCAGTCGCTCCCCCTGCTGGTCCTTCGGCGCAGCCCCTGCTGCTTGTTGGCTCTCGGCCAGCAGGACTCTGCCCCCCATCCCGTTACCGGCCGGCACTGGCTGCAAGCTGCGGGCAGGTGGCAGCAGTTATGTGTTGGCCCTTTATGTGCTTCCCCGTCTCTGTCCTCTCCCTGCTTTGCCCCTTCACCCCCCAGTCCCGCTGCTCCTCCATATCCCCCCCCACCGACAGGGCACATCCTGCTCCCAGTGCCATGCAGAGAACCAGCCCCTGGTCAGAGTGCTCAGCTCACCAGCAGCCTGGCCGGCAGGCGCCTTCCTTCCCCCGCTGCCTCTGGCTGGGCCAGTGCCCTGCGAAAGGCCAAGACGCTCCAGCCCAGGGTGCTGGCCAGGAGGAGCTGAGCCCAGCATGTGCCAAAGCCCCGCACAGCGCTGGCATGGGGCAGCCTCTCCACCGCTCAGCTATGCTCTGGGGGAGGGGGGGAGTGATTTCCAGCCTGTTCACACCCCGAACCTGCAGATTGTACAGTAACCCCCAGGGCAGGGGCTTAGCACCCACTTCACCGGCACTGGGTCCTGCTCCCAGGGAGGGTGGGGCTGCTCCGTCCCCTAGGCACCCTCCCCTGCTGAGCCACCTCTCTGGCTGGTTCCCTGAAGCCCCTGCAGTCAGGTTCCCTGGGCCCTGGTGCACAATGCAGCCTGAGGGCTTAACCCCTTCCTGCCCCCGCTGTAGCCAGGGGACAGGAGGCGGCTGGGTTATGTCGGTGGCCAGCAGCAGCCTGGAGGTGTTAGCTGCCTTCCGACACTGTGCGGGTAGGAAGGGACAAGCTGCTTCCAGCCGGGGCTGGGGGTGGGTGGGAAGTGAGCTCTGCAAAGACACAGGCCAGGTCATCCCTTCCCTCCCCTCCTCCTCCTCTGCAGCTGGAAGCAGCGCCTGTCCCTTCCCTCCCACCCAGTGCCGAAAAGCTGCTGCTGGCCACATTCTGGCAGAAATCTGGGGAAGGGGCCATGTGACCCTGTGTGCTTCTCCCCTCGCGTGTTGTCTCAGGAAGACGTGGTGCCAGGTACCAGGAGAGGCGGGTCCATCCTGGGGGCCCAGCCAGGCATGGAGGGCAGAGAGCGCCGGGCAGGGAGGGTCGGGTCAGTTGGTCACCCTAGCGGTGTGAGAGAGGTGTACGGGAATGTGTCTGTGTCACCCCTTCCCCATGTAACCCTAAAGCCTTAAAGGTAAGAAGGTAAATAAAAAGAATCCAACTCTGCAGTATTACTTTTTAACGGGCTCAGTCAGCTTGATGCTGATTTGAACGTTTGTACGATTGCCATTGCATTTGCTTGAAGATAAGTAATTTTACCAGTTGTCCCGTATTCAGCATAGGGAAATGTGGTCATCCTAGCTTTACTAAACCATTTGAAAGTGACCCACTGCCAGTAATCACAGTACTGCTGGGCAGACTCGGCCTTTCTTTACTATTAACCATACTTGTCTTCTCCCATGTAGGCAATCTGTTAAAATCTTCTCTGTCACTCAGCTCTTGCATATATCTACGTCACTGATCTAGTGGCCTATGAACTGATTAGCAAGAAACCTCTTCTGCGCCTTTCCTGTGCTGACAACTACTGAGCCTTGTGCATTCTAATAATGACCCTCTTTAATGGCCAAATCCATTGTAATCGAAAGAACACAGTAATTTAGGCCTAAGGGAAACTCACTAGTTTCCTTGGGAAATGTTCCCAATTAAATATCTGGACTGTGTGAATTAGAGAAAGCAAAACTACGTCTCAGCATTGCCAGAAAACATCTGTGCTTGGAGTCTGTGCGAAAGGATTTCTCGCTTAGTAGAAGAGCAAGTTCATCTAGTGCCAGAGAAGAAGTAGACCAGCCAAAGATAAACACAACAAAACCCAGGCAATGAATGTACAAACAGATGAAATAGTGACAAGAAATAATAGAAGAGCCATGAAAACCTTAAGTATCCCAAAACGTTCACATCTCATTAAGCAATCCACTTAGCCAGTACCACATGTCTTCAAGGGAAAATGCAATACTGTCTAGCGATAGACGATCTATGTTTTACAACAGGAAAGTACTAAATGGCAGATTTAGCCTAATTCCCTTAAAAAAAAAAAACAACCCTGTGAATCTGGAGAACTGCTACACATTTTTTTTTCCAGGTGACAATCCTATTGCAAAAGTAAGTCAACCAAATGGCTGAAATACAGCATCTCCCATCCCCATAGTTAAGTGCCTTCACCAGATCGGCTGGGAGGAAGAATTTAATCAGAAAAATTTGAATGATAATTAGGAATCATTTAAGAACAACTTACTAGATGCACAAAAAAGCCACAATCCCACAACTGAGGAAGAAGGCCATGCTGGTTAAAAAAACTGCCCTGGTTTACAGAGAAAGTGAAGGCAGCTACAAAAAATAATATATCAGAATGGGAAGTACATAGTAATGAATATAAATCAGAAATTAGGAATTATAGACAATTGATAAGGGAAGCCAGGGTACACAAGGAGAACTCTATGGCCAATAAGAAGGATTTTTAAAAATATATTAGGACAGAAAGAAACCTGACAATGGTATTGGTCCATAACTAGATGGAGGTGGTAGAATTGTCAATAATAATGCAGAAAAGGCAGAAGTGTTCAATAAATATTTCTGTCCTGTATTTGGAGGAAAAACAGATGATATAGTCTCATCACGTGGTGATGATAGCACTCTTTCCATTCCACTCGAGGCTCTGAAGGATGTTAAAACAGAAGCTGCTAATGTTCGACATTTTAAAATCAGCAGGTCCAGATAACTTGCATCCAAGAGTTTTAAAAGAGCACATTAAATAGATTAAAAACTGGCTAACTGGTTGGTCTCAAAATTGTAATTGTAAATGGGGAATCATCGTCCAATGGGTATGTTTCCAGCAAGGTCCCCCAGAGACTGATTCTTGGCCCTACGCTATTTAATATTTTTATGAATGACCTGGAAGAAATCATAAAATCATCACTGATACAGTTTGCAGATGACACAAAAAGTGGGGGAGTGGTAAATAATGAAGAGGTCAGTTCACTGGTTCAGAGCGATCTGGATCACTTGGTAAACAGATGCAAGCAAACAATATGCATTTTTATATGGTTCAATGTAAATATATGCATCTAGGAACAAAAAATGTTGGTCACACTTATAGGGTGCAGGACTCTATCCCAGGAATCAGTGACTGAAAAAGATTTGAGGTCATGGAGGATAATCAACTAAACTTGTGCTCCCAGTGTGATGCTGTGTCCAAAAGAGCTAATGTGATCCTGGGATGCAGAAACAGCGAAATCTCGAATAGTAGGAGAGAAGTTATTTTACCTCCATGTTTGGCACTGGTGCATTCCTTGCTGGAATCCTGCATCCAGTTCTGATGCCCACAGTTCAAGAAGGATGTTGATAAATTGGTGAAGGTCCAGAGAAGAGCCACAAGAATGATTAAAGAATTAGAAAACGTGCCTTGTAGTGACAGACTCAAAGAGCTCAATCTATGTAGTGTAACAAAGGGAAGTTGAGGGGTCACTTGATCTGTAAGTACCTACATGGAGAACAAATATTTAATAATGGACTCTTCAATCTAGCAGAGAACGATATAACACAATCTAGTGGCTGGAAGTTGGAGCTAGACGAATTCAGACTGGAAGTAAGGTGTACATTTTAAAAAGTGAATGTAATTAACCACTGAGACAATTTACCAAGGGTCATGGTGGATTCTGCATCACTGAATATTTGTAAATCAAGATTGGATGGTTTTCTAAAAGATTTGCTCTAGAAATTCTGTGAGAGATGTTCTCTGACCTGTCTGATACAGGAGCTCAGACTAGATGATCACAGTGGTCCCTTTCGGCCTTGGAATGTAGGAAAACTTAAATTGGCTTTAATGGAAACAAAATTTGGCATTTGATCAATCCGACAGCTAGATCTCTGGCTGTTCTGCAGGCTCACTGCACCCTCTCTTGTCTCTGCTTCCCGGTAGGTGCACCAGCTTCACCCCAGATGCTGATTTCCACTCAAGACTATCCTCAGGGACCTGGGGTAAGTGCCTGTTGGTGCAACATGTGCCCTCTGCAGTTGCCTTACTGGGACTTTAGATTTAAGCATCAATTATTTTAGTTTGATGAGTCTTTCTCCCTTGGAAAGGGGCCAGGAAGGGAAATGTTGCAGCAGATTTTTGTTTTTAAGTTTATGTTTTCAAATCAATAACAGGTTAAATGTGAAGATTCTAAAGGTGCAGTTTCTCTCTGGTGTAATTCTAGTTAGTTAATGGAGTGACACCATGGAGAAGTGTGGCCCAGTCACTACTGATAAATAAAGGAGTTTGAATCTGACAGAGAAGAGACAGGAAGCAAAGAAGGGGGCTCAGGAGGGGTGACTTGGTTAGAGTGCCAGGAGAGGAAGTCAGCAGTGGTCATTTGTGTAGCCCAGGAGAAGGCAGAGAGGAGACATTTATAGTTGTCTTCAGTGAGAGATGACCAAGGTTTAGGCTACTGTAATCTGCCCTTGAAGATCACTAGATGAAAAGTCAATATTTCATAAATCATATTTGTACATAATACTGCATGAAAGGCAGGCTTTGAAATAGCCGGTTTGGCTGCTCATCTCTCTTTGATCATATATTTACCTTATTCTCAATTACCATTAAGTTATAAGACTAATACAAATAATTCTTCTATGGGTTTGTTTGTTTGTTTGTTTGTTTCAGGTTGATTTTTTTCCCATCAATAAGGCCCTGAAAAATACTGTTGTAGAGAACCTGTCTAATTTGGTAGTAAAGTGTGAAATGTCCACACACAAACATGATTAGTATATAAACTAGAAGGAGAAGTTTAGCACACACAGCAGCATTTCCTTGAAAACAGCTATTTTCATATAGTGCGACAGCTCACTGAGTTATGCCGATATCCCACTGGGTATCACTTTCTAAGGTCTTTGTGGCCAAACTACAACAATTTCCTGCTATAATCCATATCCCCAGAAGCAGCAAACCAGAATCTACATATGTTTTGCTGGGTAGAAATCTCTGAGCTATTCTCAGGCCTTGGACTTTTTATTTTTTAAGGGAGTCATTTGCAGCAGACCAGATTTGCAGGCTTTGTTCTATAGCACAGTGGAAGTGTATTGACAATGACGTATAATTTTTGCAGGGATAGTTCTCAGGATTTAAGGCCACATACAAACATAGGCTTTCAATTTGTTGTTTTTCCTTCTTGTTACAGAGATCGTTACACAGTAATATTTTTGATGAAATTTAATACTTCATGAGCATGCGTTATTAGACTGTTTGATCTTGTCAAACGTTTGTGGGTTTTTCTGCAAAATAACATACAGCACACTGCAGCATCAACAGCTGAATTAGAAAACGTAGTTCAGGCGTGTCTGGAACCCTAAGTGTCCGAGCTGTGCTGCGTATCTGAACGGCAGAGGGGTAGCTCAGTTTGGTCATTCCTGACCATTTAAATTTGCACAGACCATTTGAAATAAACTGCCAACATATTTTGGAGTTTCTGGCCCTCCTAATCCATCAAGATTTTCCACAGTCCTTGGCAGTTCCTCCTTCAGCAGCCTCATTAGTGGAGTTAATATCATCATCTTAATTATAATAATTTTCTTTTCAGTTGTCAATATCCCAGTTGTCTGCATCACCCCGTTCTCCTCCTGTAAGCCACTCGTCCAAACCCCCGTTGCAACAGCAAACCGGCTCTCCAGTCCCCCGCTCCCGTGGGATGCGCCGACGTGAACGTGCAGTAAGGGTTCCTAGTTGGGTTTATGTGGTGGCCCCTGCATTGGCTAGCCCTTGCAGAGAGGGATATTCCTACCTGGGCGTGTTTGGAGTGTGTCCCTTCCCACAGAGCTATACAGTACATGCTAGGCCAGGTTCAATCATTCCTATGGTCATTGCAGCCAAAAATAAATGTGGGGTGTGTATGTGGGAAATCTGACTTCAAAATGTAGAAAAGCCAGGTATGTGAGAACGCATGAACTCTGCCTGCTCAGGAGCACTCTCCTTTATGGAGCGGCTTGGTGGGAATGAGGACTCCTGGGTTCTGCTTGTGCCCTGCCTGGTGATCTGTGCAGTAGAACATATATGAGATAGGAAAGGTGATGCTCATCTTCTGCTCAGCTGAGCAGGGCTGTGATGACAACACTTCTGCTGAGAACAGAGGGGGAATTGCATCTGTTACCCCGATACTGCCCTGCGAGGGAGACAAGGAGCAGTTTGTGTGAGTGCAGCAGCCTGGGCTGGGCAGCTCCTTCAATGCGCCCTGCAGAGCCCTGCCCCTCGCCACATTCTATCCCCACCCAGCTGGGGATGGTCCGTTTCATGGGACCACCCTTGTTTGTCAGCAGGAGCTCCCAGGTGGAGGCAGCAGCGGTGGTATAACTCACTTGGAGGCTGACCTCAGCCCCAGCTCCTTGATCCTGGATTCCTCTGCAAGTGACCAGCTGCAGGAGCTGCCGTTCACGCCTGTGCATGCGCCTATCGTTGCCATGGGAACACAGACTGGAAGGTGAGGCTCTAAGGCAGGGCTAATGGTAGCTGGAATGGGAACATGGGAATTGCTGCCTGAGCGATGCAAGCACATGGGGGTGGAGTTCAGTGATGTTCAACGGTCCCGCACATGTCATCCTGCCTCTTACTGAACATGTCCCTAAATGCTTCTGCCCCGCAGAGAACCCCATCTGGAAGATGCTGGGATAGCAGGAGGGACCTGGCAGAAAGGGTCAGGATTCCAATGGCGTCTGGGTCCCAGGAAACTCAAAGCCATTTCTCTTTCAGCTCTAGCTCTGTCCTCACTCGGGCCGCTCTGTCTCGCTTGCATGCTGCTGGCTTTCCAGAAATCCTGGATTGCAACAAGGAGCCAGCAGAAGTTGTGGACCCCACAGACCCTGTGAATTTCAACCCTCAAAGGGAAGAAGCTGACTTCTTGCAAAGCAATGAAATCATTTTGCAGTTCCTTGCCTTCACCAGGTAATGCCCTGAAATCCCACTGCCCCATTTTCAGGTTGGATTCACGTCTCTTCTTGCAGTAGCATCAATTTCCATTCTGATCTGCGTGCTGCTCTTTGGCTTGATGGTTCTGAGAGGTCCTTGTATCCATCTCCCATGCCCCTTCCTTAGGACTTTCACCTTGCTTGGCTGAGGCATGTCTGAGCAACTGCCATGGTAACAAAAGCACCAGAAGTGCCTGTGAGACAATGACTGTTCCATTTTAGATGTTTTATGCATTGAGCCAGTTCCAAATTAATTTTTTTGTTCACATTAGCCAGATTGTAATGTAAAACTAATTACTGAGTAACTCCTTATTTACAGACAGGAAAGCTTCACTTGGAAAGGCTTTTCTGTGATGGTGGTTTTATCTTGATTATGCACCATTTGTGTATTTACCAGACTACAGTGCACTGTAATTCTGAAAGTAAAATACCATTCCCACCTGGTCTTGAAGCTGGGAACTCTGTACCAAAGAGCAGAAGTCACATGTACTATGAGTTCACTGAAAGCAAAAAAAACCCTTATCCTTCCTGTCATGATGGCTTCAAAGGAAGCCTCCCAAACCAGTTTGAATACACTTAATATTATGGATCTTCTCCAGTTCTTCTGCTTCTCAAATGGTTCACAAGCACTTGCAAAGCACATACAAATTGCTGGGTCTGTAACAAGAGGAGTTAATCCAGAGATGTTTTTTTGGTCAAGGATTCCACAGGATGGCATGGGGACAACGTGGCCAAAGACTATGTATTTCACATTCCAGTTTTACCGTTTCCCACTGGTCACAACACCACGATTGCAGCTGGTGAAGATGGACCAGTCTGGGACAGCCAGTTCAGCTGCATCTTCCCATATCTTATTCCAGATCAACAAAGATGGAACCCTTAAGAGTGGTAAGCTCTAGTGGTGGAAGGGTGTTTGAAAAAAGGAGGGATGTTACAGCACCTGCCAGATGGTATGTCCTCTGAGGAAGTCCTGGAGGCTCTAGCCAATTGTTTGGGAGTTATATGAGATGTCCAAATACTCCAGGGTCTATGAAGTTTGAAGGGAGACATAGCAGAGCTATATGAAATAATGAACAGGGTAGAGATGGTACATAAGACATTCTAATTTACCCTTTGTCATCATCGTGGGTCAAGGCGCTACTCAATGAAATTAAAAGACAGCAAATTTAAAACAGATACAAGGAAACCTTTTCATATGCCATGTGTAACTAACTTCTGGAACTCATTGCCACAATAAATCATTTAATCCAAGAGTTTAATCGGATTCAAAACTAGACTAGACAAGTATATGGAAAACCAGAGTTACAGCAGAGAGGATACAGATTTATAAGGGATATAAATCTCCATGCTAACTGATTGAGTCTAGAAAGAAAACCTCCCTATGGCCTGATCATTTTTCAGTTCCTTACTATGGGGTTTCTTGTACCTTCGTCTGAAGTGTCTGCCTGTTGCAGATGGGAGACTGGATCAGATGGACCACAAGCCTTCTAGCTCTAGTCTTTGGGGGCTAAATTTTTCCAATCACCTGGGCCTTGCTCTAGGGTTTAAAAATGAGTACTGAAACGTGTCAGTGCTTTAAGCCTTTCTTGCAGTTTGTCAGCAAAATTGTTTCTTTCTTGCTAGGCTAGTGTGTTATGGTAAGAGGAAAATCCACTGGGAGAGTGAAATTAAATTTTTGAATAGTTCAAATGGGATTTTTGTCAATCAGGTTTAGGCTTAGCTCCAAGTCAAGGTAATGGACTAGTATCTGCTATAATATCAAGTTTCCATTAGTTTATACACCATATAATTAAAAGTGTGCAAAATGTCAAGCCATAAGGCAAAACATCAATAAGTGTCAGTGACACGATTCAGAAATGTAGACTGCTGACTCCAGCGATAGCTAAGCAGATGTACAGAGAGAGACAGCACATCTAAGCAACCAACCTGTAGTAATGCAATCAGATTCTCTTAGCAAAATGGTTTTTTTAATGTCTTATTAAATTCTTGTCCCAAGAGATGCAAAACTAATCTCCCACCTCCTACAGAGCATTTTTAGTTTGTAAAGTTCCTTCCCCATGTGGAATCGTTAATGAAAATTAATAAGGAAAATCCACATTAATTTAATTTTTTGTGGGTGGATGTCAATCCCAAAATGAACTTAAAAGTGACTGATTCAGGGAGTTCATAAATGGTTTCATCCATTATGAGAATGAAATTACCGCTATAAAGAGGAAAGCTGGTCCAGTGGCGAGGGTGCTCATGTGACTTGGCAGACATAGGTTCAATTCCTGCTCTGCCATGGACTTCCTGTGTGACCTTGGGCACAGTCACTCTGTGCCTCAGTTCCTCATCTATAAAATGGGGATAATAGCCCTGTCCTGCCCTGCCTCACAAGGGTGTAGTGGGGATAAATACAGTGAAGATTGTGAGGTTCTCAGAGACAGTGGTACTGGGAGTCACAGGGGTCCCTTCGATAGCAATGAGTCTCCTGAGAAGCCATGGAGGATTAATTTACTTTGTCAGGAATACATTCTTTTTCCTGCAGAATCTCCAGGGTTGCAGCTAAAGTATATGGTGGATCCTGGTTTTCTGAAGCCAGGAGAACAACGTTGGTTTATACGTTATATAGCTGACCATAACCTACAGATTGATATTTGGGATGGAGATTCTTTGCTCCTCATTGGATCTGCTGCAGTTAAGCTGAAGGTATGAAACTTTTCCCAGACTAAATCCATAGCTGCTGCTAGTGGAGAAAAAAAGGCCAGAATCTCTACTTACAAAGTACAAGAACTCTGGTGAAGGAACCTTCTTTGGTTGGGTTTGTACAGCACCAGGCACAATGTGGAAGAGCTCTAGGCTTTGTTGCTCTAGAAATAAATATTAAAATAGGAACGATGCTGTAGCTGGCAGGGATGGCTACTGGGTAGGGTAAGTTCAGGAAGTTTCTTACAAATGTGCATGAATTTCTTTGGTGTTAAAATTTGAACAATTTGTCATAGTGTGTAAAATGTTCAGAAGAAAGGTAGCGCTGTGAGGTTCCTGGTGCTGCTCGAGGGCCTGCATGGGCAGAACTAGCAAATGAACATTCTCCGCTGATTCGCAGGACAGGCTCACTCTGGCAGCAGCAGCACGTGTTACTTTGGCCCCGCCAGGGTGCCTTATTCTTGTTCTGGAGAACCACGGCCTGCACTGCAAGGTTGGGCCAGTCTCTGTGCCCCTTGACTCCTCTGCTTCTCCACGGAGGTTGCCAACAAAGGGGGAAAACCAGTGCCAAATGGCAGGAAAGGGTTTGTGGTGTAGACCCTTGTCCCCTGGGAAATGGTCTGAGACCCCCTAATTCCCTGCAAACAGGCCACCAAACAGCCCTGGGGAGTGAGAATTTCTATTCACTGCTAAGCTGTCTGGATTCAGCGCAGTGACCTAGTGGTGAAAGGTTCATATCCTGCTCTGAATCACCTAAAGCATCCAGTCCATCAGGTGCCACTTCCCTCCCCTCACTCCTGAATGCAGTGACCAGTGCTAATGGCCTTCTGTCCAAATGGACAGAACAATTGTCTCCATTTCTAGAGCTTCTTTTTACTATTACACTATGTTAAGTAGGCAACAGTTGTGCTACAGCCAGAAAATATGACTCCCTTGTGTGTGTGGTGGGAATGAGGGGTTTCATTATCAGGTTTAATTGTACAGCAATTTATGTCTCATATGGAAGTTTCTATGATTCTTGCCTGAGTCAGAGATTCTCAGGCCAAAAGGGACCATTGTGACCATCTAGTCTGACCTCCTGGATAGCACAGGCCAGAGACCTGCCCTGAGTTAAATCCTATCTGAACTAGAGAAGATCTTATAGAAAAACAGCCAATCTCGATTTAAAGATTTTCATTGCTGGAGAATCTACCACAACCCAGGGTAAGTTGTTCCAATGATTAATTATCCTCACTGTGAAAAGAATGCACCTTATTTAGAGTCTGAATTCGTCTAGCTTCAGCTTCTAGGCATTGGAAAGTGTTACACCTTTTCTGCTAGATTGAAGAGCTCTCCATTATCACATATTTGTACCTCATCTAGACATACACTGTGATCAACTCTCCTCTTACCCTTCTTTTGACAAGCTAAATAGATTGAGCTCTTTGAGTCTTCCACTATAAAACATGTTTTCCAATTCTTTGTCATTCTCATGACCGTTCTCTGAACCCTCTCCAACTTTTCAACATCTTTCTTGAATTGTGCACATCAGAACTGGACACAATATTCCAGTACTGGTCGCACCAATGCCATATATAGAGATAATATAACTTCGCTACTCCCTACTCGATATTATCCTGTTTACAGCCAAACACTGCATTAGCCACAATATCCTATTGTTAGCTCATGTTCAGCTGATGATCCATTGTGACCCCAAGTACTTTTCAGTATCACTCTTCTCAGATAGAGTCCTCCCATTCTATAAATATGGCCTATGTTCTTTGTTCCAAGATATATGACTTTGCATTTGCCCACACTGAAATGCATATTGTTTACTTGTGCCCAGCTTACTAAGCAATCCACATAATTGATCTGTCCCCTTTATTGTTTACCACTGTTCCAATCTTTGTATCATCTGCAAACTTTATTAGTGATGATTTTGTTTTATTTCAAGCCATTGATATAAATGTTAAATACCAAGGGACAAAAACTGATCCTTGAGGGACCCAACGAGAAACACATTCTTGATGATGATTCCCCAGTTACAATTACATTTTGAGATCTATCAACTAGCCAGTTTTTAATATGTGTCATGCTGATTTTGTATCATTTTAGTTTCTTAATCAAAATGTTGTGTAGTACCAAGGCTAACATCAACACTGTTATCTTTATCAGTCAAACTGGTAATCTCATAGAAAAAAGATATCCAATTAGTTTGACAAGATGTGTTTTCCATAAAACCATTTTGATTGGCATTATTTATATTACCCTCCTTCAATATTTTATTGAGTCCTGTATCAGCCATTATTTTGCCTAGGACTGATGTCAAGGTGACAGGCCTATAATTACCTGGGTCATTTTGTTTACCTTTTTAAATACTGGCACTGGGGATGTAAAAGGTTAACTGGTAAGCATTAGGCTTACCGTTAGCCAGACTTTAACCGTTAACCCCCGCGGCTGGCCACACCGGCATGACCCCAGTCCCAGCCGGGCCATGATTTTTGGGCTGCTATTCTCAGACAGTTCTCAATTACCATTCACATTTTTCTCTTAAGTTCTTCCTCCCAGCTGATTTGTCCCATCTCAAAACAACAGCCTCCCAGAAAAGCTCCTTTGAGCTTCACAAAAGCCCGAAGATGTCACAAATGTACACAAGCAAAAAGGTGCTTTAACTGGTGTGGGGTAGTTAGCATGCCATTACCCATTGTATTGTGGGAGTGCAGTACACTTCTCAGTGAGGATGTGCTAGGCAAGTGAGGGGAAAAGTGAAACAAGAGTTTCTTGGAACCTAAAACCAAAACAAAAATAGTAACAGCAAAAAGTTTGTAAATGTGGTTAATGTTTGCAACCCGGGAGCTCAGCATGATCTACAAGAGCAAAGGGTAACACTTGTAGGAACCCAGGAAAGACTGTCGAGGGCTCTTCTATAAGCCGGGAAAAGGTGAGATCTGATTTGAGGAAGGGGAGGTGGTCATGAGAATGTTCATAATTTACCAGATTTCCTTTTATCTCACTGCTTGATGGGAGATCGGAAATGAAACCTACCCCCTTTCCCATCTTTCCTGTGTCACATGCACACATCGGCTCACTGAGACACTTGGCTCTTGAGCACTGGGGCTGCTGGCTTTGGATAAAGCATCTGTTTGGAACCCCCTTTCTCAACTCTCCCAAAGAATTGCATAGACATAACAAACCATTTGCAAGATAAAAACAATGGTTTCTCCTGGGCATGTACCACTTTGGACAATGCCTCTTGACAGTAACAGCTACACACATTTTTTGGCTTCAGGATATGTTCCTCTTGCCCCACAGCACTTGCTTCGCCAGGGTCGGACAGCAGTTCAGGTCCATCATGAGCTGGAGGTGATGACAACCGAATACGAGCAGGACACAACAGTGATGAGTGGGGATGTTCTCAGACATGGCACTGTGAAGCCCATAGGAGTCTACGCTGTTGTGAAAGGCCGACTTCACCTGAGTTTGTCCAATGTTGGTAAGAATCCCAGTTATTTTGGCTGATTCACCACGTTTTCTGATGAAAATTCGTTTCTTTCAGAAAGTGAGTAACTCAAGATTTCTCATGTATTTCAGCATGCTCATTAGAGACTTAACTCTGCTGGTTATCTTCATCATTGCAGTTCTAGCACGATTCTGGGGCACAGCTGGGAATCTTTTTGGTGGCTGATCTGTTACCTTTCCCCCTCCATTTTCACATAGCGATCACCTCCCAAAACAGAGATGCTTTTACCTGACCCAGGATGCAATAATACTTTGCACGCTGATGTGATACAGTTGGAAAGTGCTACGCAGGTGCTAAGATAGGAAAATCATGCTGTCCCCGCTGTACAGCTGGGCTACTAAGGTGCTGAGTTTTTAGAGGTGTTGAGTGAGGGTCAATAGGACTTACAGGTGACAAGCACCTCTAAAAATCAGATTTGCGCAAGGTGAGTCAGCCAGGAGCAGAGCCCAGTGCAGTGGCCAGCAATACGATTTTCCAGCAATACGATTGCTCAGCACAGCAGTGTGTTAGTTAAAGGTCTATTGAAATGTGATCTCAGTGCTAGTAGCCATGATAAGTGTTGCCCCACTGGCCTTCGGGACTGAATCTAAGCTCTTTGTGGTGTTCATGAGCTTGTTTGGAAGCTGGCAAAGCTTAGGAGCCTCACACACAAGGGAGGATCCTGACATTGCAACCCGAGGGACATATTGGGTGTCTGGCTAACCCAGAGTTTCCATTAGCCGACTATCAGCATTTTTGAGTTGTGTTGTGTTTGTTCATCAGCCATGAAATGGGAGCTGGGGATAATTTGATGGTGGTGCTAGAAATTTGTCTAATTTCAATGCTTCTGCAAGTGCCTCTGTAGCTTCCGTTAAACACTTCTTTTATAACGCCTCAGGCAGCCATCCCTCTGCACCTGCTTCTGGACCCGAGGGCAGACTGCTCTCGTCTGTCTTCAGAAGTCTGTGAGAGTCACAGCAAGGCTATGCTAGATCAGAATAATAATATTATTATTATTTATTGTTAACTGCCTGTGCCCACTGCCACCAGAGGGTTCTGCACTAAAAATGGCGGTAACTCTTTACAGTATTCCCAAAATTGTTTTATTCTGGCAAAGTGAAAAGCACCCCCATGATGCCATTGGAGCAATGGATCTGGCCCTACAGGTTCCTGTGCATCTGAGGAAAGAAAATGCTTTTTTGAGACCCAGCAGAGCTCTGGGCTTGGGCTGTTTAGAGAATTTTCAGTTGCTTGAAAAAAATCAACAGGTTCGAAAAGCCAGTCTCCTATTATCCTGTACCTACCCTCCGCCTACAATAAGTAATAACACCAGGCTACAGAAAGAGGAGGAAATGCACAGCTCATTACTTCTGTTTTGAGTTTTCTGCCTGCTTGTTTACAAATGTACAAGCTGAGGCAGCTTTGAAACAGACAATATGGAAACAGCCACACTCAATTAGGTGCTAGCAAAATAACTCAGAAACATGGGAGAAACAGACAAGATGCACAAAGCTGTACATATAAGAAAACCAAACTTGTAAGAACATTATGCTTCCTAGAATTTATTAGGTACTTTTTATATATATTTAATTCACCATCTTATAAATGTGCAGTGACTCCAGGTTTTAAAATCTTATCTTCAGAAGAAAGATTAGCTCCATTATATGGTATCTTAAATTGTCATTTTCATACTTTGCCTGCAAGAGTGTGATAAGCTCCTAGGAAGGAGAGTCTGAGATTCATAACCCAGAGAACAGTTAGTTCAATGCAAACCCAGCAAAGGAAACTGATTAACAAAGGACAAATGCTAACAAAACAACAACAAAAACCCACCCATCATACTGTATCAATACAGCTGCCACTCTGATTTCTCTGGAAAAGTTTGTTTGATTTCAAAATAATATTAGTATGTTTTTACAAATCCCTCGTAACACTGGGGCTTGAAGCGTTGAACAGCAGGCCTGTTCTGTAAACTGGATGGTGTTGAGAGAGACAGAAATGGGGCTAAACATAGCCAAATAAGAGCATTTGTATTCCAGTCTTTGCCTGCTACACCCATTTCTGCTTCGTTCTACATCATCAGTTTGAAATCTAGGCAGTTTCAGAAAGCGAGTTCAAAGCAATTTCAGATACTGCCCCTCCCCCTGGGTCCCATTGCCCATTTGCATGGTTGTGCAACCTCATTTTCCTGTGCTTTTTTAAATGCTCTTCCTCCTGGTTGTCGTGTGAAAGACCCACACAAACAATAAAAGGAAACTGACCATCCGGGAGCAGCAGCAATTCTGACTAAACACGAAGTGCTGTCATATGCACAGTAAACAAACTGGAAAAGATGTCTTAAATCTCCTTCAGTTCTAGTAATCTTGGCTGTTACTCATAACATTCTCCATCAAAGTGATTTTTTTAAATTGACCGTAACCCTTTAAACTGAGCTGCAGAAAAAGAAGCTTCTGCTACTCAGAGTGGCTAATCCTTCTATTGCCATTCACACTGAAGCGCTGGGAGGGATTAGCTGTAAATGGAGTTAAATGGCATCTTTATAGCATGATATTTTTCTGATTTTTGGTGCTTTAGAAATGATCAACAAGGTAATTTTAAATAACAAAGTTCATATCTCTCAGAGATGGGCTCCGTAGGGTTGCAGGTTTCCAGTGGGAGAATGTGTGAACTACTGTAAGCCCAGGAGCAGTGTTCTCAGCAGAGCTGGCAGAGGCAGACTCTAGATCAGAGTTGCACTGACGCTGTCCTTAACATTGTGAGAGCTTCGGGGCACATGCCCTGGTGGATAATGTTAATGTTCTCACTGTCTGTGTTAATATTCTCAGATGCCTGAACAGCTTGAGCTATTTCTGCTAATGACGCATTTGCAGGAGTTGTACACATGAAAAAAGTATGCATGTATACCTGCTAGAGTGTCTTTAAATTCAAAAGCTGTATCTAGCTGTTGTATTTTGCATAGTGCCAGTCACCTTAGTACCTATATTTTGTAGGTCCTAAGACATAAGAACAGCCATACTGGGTCAGAGCAATGGTCCATCTCGCTGGTATCCTGTCTTCTGACAGTTCATCACACACTGCAACAATACGTCACTGCCTGTGTTTACAGAAGACAGTCCTACAAGCTGTAAAGTGGATGGTCTCATCACAGATGACATCACAGCTCAAATTGTAAGGGCTGTGCAGTTTTAACACTTGGCTCTTTGTTGTGCCAGAATCCTTCCCAGCTTGCTGTGGGGAGGCATGCCTTGAATCAGCAGCTCTGCCATCTCTTGCAAGCATGCAGGGTGCACTCTTCTCTGCATGCTGGGGGAGCTGGCATGGTCCTGTCTTCATCCCATTTCTTTGGAGCGGCCCCAGCTGGGTGCAATTCCTCTGCTGCCCAGGCTCAGGGGTGTGGGGAGGAGAATGCACTTCGGGCCCACCCCTAGACACTTGTACAGGGCCCACGGGAATCCAGCCCTAAACACTGACAAACAATTTCAGGTGCCTCAGCCAAATGTCTCCAATTCTCCACATTTATGGAGCTTTTATCTGAAGGACAGAGTGCATTTGTAGGTTAGGTGAATCCGCAGACAGCTTTATAGCTTCATCCTGTACAGGTTGGGATAGCCTATATATGGATGTAATTACAGCAGCACAGAGAGGTGACAAGACAGTAAATGGATCAGTGCTAGGGCTAGTTTTTCTTCACTTGATATATGAGCTAGTACGTGGGAGGAAGAGACATTGGAATAACAAACTTTGCCAGTGATACAAGCAAATGCCAGGGAGTATTTGGGCCTCTTGCGGGTAATGAAAGCCCCTCACCCTAGCTCCAGGGACTCCGGACAGCTGTTGGCTCTTTTAAGATATGTATTTTCTGTGGTAGCAATAAAGAAAATGTCACTTACATACTGCAAAGACCCATAGTAAAAATCCAACAGTGTCTAAATCGTTAGTTAATGGGAACAGTTATCCTGTCCCTTATGGGAAAAGTCCTATAAAATGTAACAGTGATGAAACTAATAGGGTTCTCCCAGCAGTCACCCTAAAATCTAGAAAATGTAACAGAGACATGACTCTATGGTTACCGCTGACTTTTGTTTTTAAACCATTCTGCAGAATTCTATAGCAGGGATATAATTTTCTATTAAATTCATAGCAAGGTCCAAAAGACCTGTAGAAAAGTTATCATTTGCTCGTAAAAGCTACAGAACTTTTCTATAATGGGCACATTTTCTTGTGACCATGTTGGCAGGGCCACAGTGTGTCTTTTCTACAGTGGCAACCAGTTAGGAGTGCACATTTCACTCAGAAAGCAAGGCCATGTTTTAAGTCTCCCAAACTTGATCTTGTCTTACCAAAACGTTTGGTATTGTTTTGGGCCTATCCAGTGCAAGTCTTGTCAGCCAATCAGTTCATCTGGTAATTTCCATTCCTCATAACAACATCCACAAATTCCAAATTGCATTTACTTCATCTGAGAAGCAAGCTGGAGTGATAAAAGATTTAGCAGGAGGAGACGTTCACTTTTCAGTGGTGCTTTTGAAACCTGAAAAACTTTAGCAAAGTTCATGAGAGGCTGTTACAAAATCAGAAGAAATATGTCTCTCTACTTCAGCCCTGGGCAAATTGACTTTAAAATGCAGCAGAGTGTGTGTTTGGGGAAGCAAATCTCTTTCTGTAGATACATGATGCCTCAACTCCTTAAATCTGAACTTCATTTCACCAGTAGAGACTGCAGGTTTTGCAGTGGCTGTAGTGAGGTTCTGTGAGGACTCCTGTGGACCAAGAATCAAGGACATCCATCTATAAAAAGCCTAATGGTACCTCCTTGGATACCCTTCCCGGGGTTAGAAGGAAGATGCTTTAGATAGTCCAGTTCGCAGCCTGATGCGAAAGGAAGCACCCGAGGTGCAGAGCGAGGCTCCAGCTGGTCAGAGCAGCTGCAGAAGCAGCCAGAGCCATTCAGGGGACTTCCTACAGCTCTGTTGGACCTGCTGTGCCCTGAGTTGATTGGCTGTTTGCTCCAGCCTTCCCCATTCCCCTCCCCCAGTGTCGCTTCCACTCCACACCTGCCTCTCCCCAGGCCTGCCCCACTCACCCTTCTTCCTGTTGACGTCCCAGCCCCCTTCCCTGTCCTTCCCATTCAGCTGATCACCCCCTACTTACCTAACTCAGCTGGGGCACCCCCAGGCTGTCTGCAGCCATCCCATAGTTCAGCCTGCTGTTCTGGTCTCCCCCTCCCCGACCCTGCATCTCTCTGCTTTATTTCCATTGTCGGCGGTTCCAGGCAGGACTGTTGGCTGATCTGTTTTTGTACAGCACCTAACACAATCGGCCCTACTCTTTGTTGGTCATTAGGCACTGCTGTAATCAACATGCCTGATAGTAATAAATGAACTGGAGTCCGTGTAAGTGACTGTAGAAATCCACTGTTATGTTTCAAGGCCACAAAGCACACGCTGTGTTCTGCTCAGATATCAATGAAAAATGAGTACAAATAGGGTAATAGGAGCATTCTTTGCTCTGACAAAGGGAAGCCCTGATACTTCTGTATTTAAATTACACGGGCTAACTGTTCGGGTGGGGGTGCTGGATCAATATGTATAACATTCCTACCCCATAACTGTCCTGCACCGTGCTGTAAACACAGCTCTCTCTCTGCTCAGTCACACGCGTGGGTGCAGATGGATATTTTATTAACATTGCTCTGGGGTATGTCGATTTGTTTCATATGCTTATTTGTTCTGGTTCTGTGAAAGGAACCAGCCTGAAGTTTGTCGAGAGTTGAGAAAGGGGAAAGAAAAATACATAGCCCGAGAAGGGAAAGTGAACTTTAAACACAGTACTTTGAGAAATGGAATTAGCTAAAACAAATTTGTTTAAAAATGGTTGCTCTTAGTCTCTTGCCAGAGAACTGGTTAGCTTTGGGCTATGGTTGTGATAGAAGTTAGATGCATTGGGCCAAATTCTTGATTTCACTGGAATTTTGCCAATTTATAGCAGCAGGGAATTTTTTTACTGCATGTTGTGATCTGGTATCTGTGTCCTGCAGTGACATGAAGCAACTGGCAACAGGTACCCATGGGAGGAGCAGTGTGCTGTATTAGAATAAATGTCACCAATAGGTGGACTGTGAAATGAGACAGTGGTCTCACTCAGGCTCCATTGTCCCTTGCTAGCTATACTGAGTGTGGACCGTGCAGACAAAACTCTCCTGGCTCCAAGAGGTGGTCCCACCAGGGCAGGGTTGAAGCATGTTAACCCTGTGTGTGGGTGAACCTTGGATGTCCATCTGGCACCTTCTTGAGCACTGAACTGTTATTAAAAACAAAGGTATTTTTGTGGGTGCTCAGTGGCCAGGGCACAGAATGGGGAGACTGGTTCTATTCCCAACTCTTCACCTTGGGCGCATGCTGGATGACCGTCAGCAAGTCACTGTAACCTTTCTGTGCCTCAGTTTCCCCATCTGTAGAATGGGGATAATGATCCTGGCCTCCTCTGTGAAGTGCTTTCAGATCTACTGAGGATGTGTTCTAAATAAGTGCTAGGTGTTGTTAGTATTGCAGTCATTGTTAACGCTCCCATTGGCTTTAATGGAAGCAAAGTTAGGCTAACGGAGCACTTCAGAAAATCCTACCCTCAGGGTCCAACTTAAGCAGCGCCTCTCTCCTGTGGTGGATGGGGATCATTGCTGGGCCAGAGTCATTCTGACTCCTCGCTAGCAAGGCAGATCCCCTTAGCAAAGGGTGTTTTTTCTGGGCTTGGCTGGAGCCCGCCTGCCCGTCTTCACTAGCTCTGTGCTTCTGTTGCAGGTCACCTGTGTGAGCAGAGGCTGAAGAAATCAAACTCCTTGCCACCCTCCCGCTCTCGCATTGTCTCCTCGCATGATGGGACCAGCAACTTCCACGGAGGCAGCTTGTTCTCCCTCAATACGCCTGGGGGTAAGTCCTGTTGGCTCCTAGCTCATTGTAGCCTGGCAATAGTTTTTCTCCTGTGCACTATTAAAAATACCAAAGGTGACAATTGCTCAAAGACACAAGTACTGTGTGCACTGGGTCGCTGGATTCGGTGTTTCCCCTTTTCTCCCACAATATCATGTTACAAACATATGTTCTCTCAGTGTGAAGTGGTCCATCTGCTGGTGGGTTATTGGGGATTTTGTTCCCCAAATTATCTCCCCCACGGCTGCTGCCGGATTCGCTCCTCTGTGCTGTGAATGTTCAGAACCTGATGTTTGCTCAGTGGGTGCTGACAAACATACACAGAGATCGGATTTTGCTGAACTCTCCCATCAGCCAATCTTAGGTGATGCTTTTCACCAGACTTGTTCCAGTTCCCAGATATGATCGGGTCCAGGAGGTAAATCCTTAGCTGTTAAGGCACTGAGGCGCGGAGTCCATCCTTTCCCCTTGCTTGTCTGCTGGAAATGAAGCTGTTGTCAGAAAAACACTTGTATGAGCCTCCATCTGCTGAGTTGATGATTCACAGGCCCTATTCTCTCACCTCTTTAATCAGACAAAGTGTTTGCTGAGGTTGGTGCTGTGAAAATCAAGCTTTACTCTGCAGCTCTGCGCCTGCATAGCTAAGCTCCTATACGTGGAATTTACGTTCCTGTTAGTCTGCAATTGCCGGGGATGAGAGATGGCTGTTGATTTTCAGCCTAGCGGTGATTTAAACTCCCTTATATCAGAGAGCAGCAACAGCCCATATATTTAGAGATGGGAAGGCTCAAGTTGAAAATTATATTCCTTTAAGTAATTATTGAAGTTTTGAGGCCTGCTTGCCTTTACCTAGGCCTGGACAAAGAGTCTTGGGCCCAAATTTAACTCCTTCCTGTGAAGGGGGGTGTGTTGCATTCAGGAAATGGGAACCCCTTATGATGTCCTGGTTCAGATGAGCTTGACGTACAGTTCACCTAGCCCTGCCTTTAACAATGGTCACTGCCTGGCATGTAAGGTTTTTCAAACACTTGGGCCTGCTTGTCATTTACATTTAGGCTCCTTGACACTGCTCTCGCAGCATCAGTGAGTCTGCGCCACTGTGCAAATGAGAATCAGGCTCTTAGAGAGAGAAATGAATCTTCCACATTCTGCTCTTCAGCTCACTAAACGCACGGCTGTGCTGAAATGCAAGTGCACGAGAGCACAGACGAACACATACATATGCAGTCTCTGCCCTGTGCTATCCATGTGCAGCTGGAATTGGGCATATTTCTTGAGTAAGAGTCATTGAAATATTTTACCAAATTAAGCACCTGTTCCCGAAGGAGATCCAGATGGTGTGTGAAATGAAAGAGAGCTGCCCATAAGCAGAATTCCCAGGGGCGATAGGGGGTACAGAAATACTATTATGCATCTATGCATGCTTTTAATGGACTTTCTGATGAGTGTCAATAAGACAGGTTGTCCCATTGTGCCCTATTGTGTGTGAGCGATTTATACAACAGCTGTATTCCCGATGAAAAACCTGGGCAGTCTTCTGGGTACCACACTTTGGGAAAGATGTGGACAAATTGGAGAAAGTCTAGAGGAGAGCAACGGAAATGATTAAAGGTCTAGAAAGCCTGGCCAGTGAGGAAAGACTGAAAACAATGGGTTTATTTAGTCTGGGGAAGGGGAGACTAAGGGGGGACATAACAGTTTTCAAGTACATGAAATGTTGTTATAAAGTGTGAATGATAAATTGTTCTTCTTAACCACTGAGGACAGGACACGAAGTAACAGCAACAGCGACTTAGGGGAAAATCTTTTCAACTGTAATGGAAGTTAAGCACTGGAACAAATTACCTCGGGAGGTTATGGCATCTCCGTCACTGGAGGTTTTTCAGGACAGGTTAGACAAACCTACCAGGGATGGTCTAGATGATACTCAGTCCTGCCTCAGTGCAGGGGACTGGACTAAATGACCTATCCAAGTCCTACATTTCTAATGATTCTATGACGAGGCACATGAAGTATTGAAATAATTAGACATTTTGCACAAAGTGTTAAAGAACGTAATGCAGGAAGAAGAAGAATCAGAGATTTTAAGGCCAGAAGGGACCATTATGATCTCCTAGTCTGATCTCCTGCAAAGCACAGAAATTCTCGCATCAAGCCCACACCTTGTGGTTGAGCTAGAGCACATTTTGATGGTATGACTCCGAGGCAGTTGACTATCTCAGAGAGCATGTGTGTACATGTGTGTCTGGACACATGGAAGTGTGTGTGTGTCTGTTCACCAGAGAACCTCACAATTCTGAGAAAAGTCAAAGGTTTAGATATTGAAGCAAATTCTCTGACCTGGAAATCCCTCAAAAACATGCTCCCTCACAAGATTTCCACTCCTCCCCGGTGGGTCAGAAATCCGGTCTGAATCCTCTCTCCCACAGCACACCTTCTTCTAATTCAGCAGGAGTTAGGAAGCACAGAGATATGGGGAATTTAAATCCCTGGCTGGGTGCCACACTCCGGGTGGAGTGCTCCATGTGCTGAGCTGTGCACGCTGGCCTCATGTGGCAGAGTGAATTGGATGAATGCACCCTCCATGGAATGGTTTTGATAACAGAACATTCTGCTTTTAAATTGCAGAATCTCCCCTACTGAGACAGGCTTTTCCAGCCAGGCATCCTCCTTTCCCATTAACTTTTTGACATGGCCCATAAGGTTAAACATTGTGGACACTTGCTGAAATATGACTATTGCTAAAATACGAGCATTTTGGCTCAAGATGTCTAACCTAATTTGCCATGTCTGGGAAGCAGTTAAATGGATTTAAAATTAAATTCAGGTGGGTAATTTGCAAATAACCCTTGTTTACCAATTTTTAAAGAAAATGTAATGCAGCAAGACTCAAAGATCCTGTGTGTGGAGTTTCACGTCATGTCGAGAGTTTAATCCCATGCATCAAGTGCTTGGTAGTGGATTGTATTTCACATATTAAATATTTGGCTGGCACTTCAATTGGGAGCTGCTCCAGTGGCAATTTTGTGGAGAAATGAGAGGGAGGGGAGCGAAAGAACGTTTTAATAAAAATGTAGATGTGTGTATAGTGTTCAGCAGGAAACAGGCAGGTTTTGAATTAAGGGAGAGGAACAGAATTCTCTTTTGGAACATTTGGTGGCTTGAGATTGTTTGATTTATACAATTGCCAGACTATCCAGATGAACCCAGAACCCCATAAATCCCAGATGCTTGTTATTTATTCCGTATTTAATCCAGGCCTCGTAGTTATGTTGTCACTACTGAGAGGAACTTTTGTTGGCCACAGTTGGGATCCACAGGCCAGAGAGAATTAATGTAGCGCAATGTGTTGCTTGGCTTTCCTCCTTACTCAGATCTGGCATGATGGCCACACGTCAGGAGAGAGGTGATTTATCGGCTGCCTGTGGAAAGCTTCAGAAACTGCATAATATAAAAAACTGCCTGACAGCCCTGGACGTGTTGCTTTCACTGCCAGTTTTGGTGCCAAACCCTGGGAGAGGGACCTTGGTATAATTCCACCTACTACCCAGGCTTCTACTGGGACTACTCAGCTTTAACTGGCCCCAGAGCCAGACTAAGGCTTGGTCAAGGAAAGAACAGCATGTACCGCAAAGTGGCTGTTCCTCAGCTCCCCTTCCTGGTGGTCACCGCTTCACTTAGCTTGCCAGTCTAGAAGGCTTCAAACACCTGCATGCTTGAGGCAACTCGAGTCAGCATATCCGTCTGTTTGCCCATGTCATCCATCCATCTCCCTGTCTCAGCTGGTTACTGCACTGCTCCCCATGGGGTCCACACCCCGACTCCCTCAGCCCCAGACTCTGACGCTTGTTTCCTTTGCACCCAGCTAAGAACGTGTCCCAAGCCCAGAAGCTGGCGGACGTGGACAGCGAGCTGGCTGCCATGCTGTTCAGCCGCCTGCAGGAAGTGAGCACGGCCTTCCAGCACGCCAGCCGCGAGGCCAGCGCCATCCGCAGGCGGAAGCTGGAGAGGATGATGATGGTGCGACAGCTCGAAGCCCAGGAGGATGTCAGTGGGAGGAGAGCAAGCCTCATGGTGAGCAGCACAGAGCGCTGTCGGAACGATCTTGGGACCAGAGAGCAAACGGGAGCCAGGCCTGACAAAACACCCTGTAGCATCTCTTGTGTCAGGGCTTGGGTCGGGTTCCTTCAGATGAATCCTCAGACACGCAGGGGAGGGGCCCACATCAGTGTGTTGGTCATAGGCGTCTCTTCTTCAATAGGGCCGGCGTGAGGAGCGCATCCAGCACTCCAGGGACCTGCAGATTATTGATGCCTACCGGGAGCGCATCAAGGCCGAGAGCATCTCTAGCATGCTGATTCAGGCCATCACCACCAACTACACGCTCTATGCCACGCTGGGCACAGCAGAGTTCTTTGAGTTTGCCCTGAGAAACCCATACAATGTCCAGCACACGGTGACGATCGAGATCGACCACCCTGAGCTGAGGTAGGAGCCAGAGACATTCTCCCCTCCAAAATACGGCACGTTACCCTTGGAAAGCCAGCCCAGAGCAGAGAGGCACTTACGGAAGTGCGAGACAAGAGGTGTCTTTGGGATTGAGCTTGTTGCTTTTCCATCTAGCGTTTGAGGCTTTATTGGGGAAGGGGTCAGTATATAATGAGGGCTCCATCATATACCAATGACCGGCTTCCCCCCTCCAGAGATTTCACTTTTCTTTGTTTTCTTCCCACCTCCCGTATCGCTATCCAAAGGGATGGGAGAATGCAAGTTACCGAGAAGCTAAGCACAGAGGAGTTGCCACACTAGGTCAAATCTACCCTAGTTATCCTGCCGTTAGCAGTGACCAATGCAACCACCATCTGTAATTCACGTGCTTCGCTGTGCAGTGTTCGGGGTGGGATAGGGGGTGTATTGGGGGAGAGGAGAGGTCTTCATTTCCCAGATCAAAGGTGTGGTGGATTTTGGAGTTTTCTTTCCATTTAATGTGTGCGTGCACATTCCAGCCATGGTCTTTGTTCCAACACCTCCCCTTCCCCACGCCCCTGCACGCGCATGCACACTGAGGTTTAGGTATAACTCACAGCCTCATTTTGGGATCGGGGGGAACCCCAGCTCCCGGGTTTCTGTCCATGATTTTTTTTCCACAGTGTTATTGTGGACAGTAGGGAGTGGAGACATTTCAAAGAGCTGACCCAAACATTGACTACTCCAGTAGAAGAGGACATGTTCCATCTTCAGGACAACCTCATGCCTCAGGTCTACCTGCGCCCCAGAGAGACCATTCACATTCCATTTAAATACCAGACCTTCTCTGTAGACCACACTGTCATGATGCAGGTACATTTCTTCTACTATATTCTGACATAGGACAAATAAAACAATGAGGAAAGGGTTCATTTGCCTACCATCGTTATCTAGAATTAAACATGATGCTAACTGTATAAACTTCTATGCCCATTTTATAACCAGTGCTATTTCTAGCAGGTGATGGGTAGTATGCCACATCGCTTAACATCAGCTGTTCTGTATATTGCTTTCTATAGCATTTCTATGTTTCTGTTCCTGCTGTCTGGTATCACACCAAGAAATTTACAGAAATATGACTTAGCTTATAAGGGGAGGCTTAAAAATATCAGGTCTTTATTACGGAGGAGCAATGGCTGAACGTCTTTGGGAGATGCCAGAAATATCTGGAAGAGGCTCTTCTGTCCCAGCCAGAACCAGGACACAAAGAACACACAACATTGGAAAAAATAAGAAGGGACTCAACCTTCGAAGCCAAAGTGGCTTGTCCATCTGTTGTGATTGAATAATAGCAAACACACACACAGTGGTTGTGAGGCTCACATGGAGATGAAAAAAGAGAGGGCTTGAATTTTAAAGACAGGGCACTCGCTTCAGGGGGAACAGTCCCCTCTGCCTCTGGTTCACGTCTGCCTGTGCTTCTCAGTTCTTGATGTGTTCAGATTTAGGGCCACATTCACTGGTGTAACTCCATCAGTGGGATGAACGCGACCCGTAGTCTGCTCTTTAGAAGCACAAAACTGGCTTTTAAAATGAGATTGTATCCAAATTGTTCCCTTTTATTCCCTTTTTAGCTCAATGCCACAGAATAAATGAACAGGCGAGACAAAGCTGCTGGGTGCTTGTAGAATTCAGAGGGTTAGGCCAGAGGTACAAGCCAACATGTAATCCGACAGGGCTCCTTTAACTCTCAGCCCTGGGACCGAAGAGAGGGTTCAAACGATAACAGTCCTCCTCCCAGTCTCTTGATGCTGTCTGCAAGGCATTGCACTATTTTATTGATGTTCTCAGTTTTTAGCAAAGCCACCAATGATGAGAACATGCAGAAATCTAGAAAAGCAACTCTCACTTCCTCAACAACACTGCGAAGAGGCCAGTGACAGCAAGGAATTGGCAATTCACGGTGTTTTAAAGTTAGTACCCGAGTTCCCAGCTGCAAAGGAGAGCTCTTCTAGAGCACAGCAGTTTGTGTTTTACAGGACAACATTGTCTTTCAGATCTGCAGAGTGGTTCTCTGCTTTCCCAACGTGCAGGGAACTTTCACTGAGCTGTGTATGTAAAGAGCAGCTGATCAAGAGCAGAGGGACAGCTGGAGAGTCTGGGAGGAGAATTTAACCTTTACTAGTTTTCATTGTGATACGGTTTCTTAAACATTATAGATTTAGAACAAAACAGTGGTGAAAAATTCCAAAGAATGCATTCATAACATGAGGTACACTGCTTCTTTGCATGATTACTGCTTCTTTATTTCTAGCAGGGCCCTGCTGAGCTGAGATTCAATAAAGGCACAGAAGCTGCACCCCCCTGGAAGTCCAGTGCCATGCTGACAAAACGCATCAAGGTAACAGAGGCAAAAAGAAGTGCTGTCACTTAGGTGGACTGCAATGAGTTTTACAGCCTGTTACAGTGATCAAAACCCTGTGACAAAGATTGAGCCTACACATATATAATTCCTTTTAACTGGCCATTTATGGCAGGCCATAAAGCTTTTCATGATAAGGAAGTAAACGTTTATGAATTTCATTGGATGTCTATTGTAGTGTATAGAAATAGGGTAGTGTCCCTTTTAATGTGTTGTGAGCCCTCTGCTGATGTTCACTGTGTTCTCTGTTGTAAATGCCACCACAAACCAGCACGGCAGGGTATAGGTAACTAGGCTGTGTGTGTTTTTATGTATTTAGTGAACGTGGCTATTTAGGACCCAGTCCTGTCTGTGCGGCTTCTCATACAGTTTTTGTTATGAAAAGAGCAAAAGACAATGACTTTACAGCCTGGCAAGCATATTTTTAAAAAGGATTTTGTTTGCAAACGTATCTATTGACCTCTATGTCAGCATCCTGAGCTTGGTTTTTAATTCCTCTATCAGGTATTGGTTTAAAGCTACTCCCCTGAAAATACATGGTTTCAGTGCCCTGGAGATTCCATTCACAGTTTTAGATTTTACCATCACATATTTATTTAAATTGAATTTTCTTAATAGCATCCTAGGTCCCCTGCTATTCGGTGGTAACTACTTCAGAGCTGTAAACAGATTGAGTTGATTTTGTTCCCATTATTGATCAGAGTGAAAGCCAGAGATGGTATTTTCTCTTGCTGTAGCACAGGGGTTGGCAACCGTCGGCACACGGCCCATCAGGGTAATCCTCTGGTGGGCTGCAAAAGATTTAGTTTACATTGACCGTCGGCGGGCAATGTGGGAAGTGGCGCGGGCCGCAGGGACGTGCTGGCCACCGCTTCCCGCAGCTCCCATTGGCCGGGAACGGTGAACCACGGCCACTGGGAGCTGCGGGGGGCCGTGCCTGCGGATGGTCAGCGTAAACAAAATGTCTCGTGGCCCACCAGCGGATTACCCCGATGGGCTGCATGCGGAAGGTTGCCGACCCCTGCTGTAGCATCTGTTGATGGTCTCTTTTCTTTCTCTCTCAACGAATTCATTGTTCTTTTTTGTTTTGCACAGATCTCCTTTAAGGCAAATGGTGACAAACCCATTGCAATTCTCAGTGTTAATGTGGAGCCCCAGCCCCACGTGGTGGATCAGACATTCCGATTCTATCACCCGGAGCTCACCTTCCTGAAGAAGTCCATACGGTTACCTCCATGGTACACCCTGCCAGGTAACTGTCTGCATCCAGCTGAGAACTGGCATGCAAATACTGTGTCTGCTTGTGTTTCCATGTTTTGTTTTGCAGGGTTGTAGGTTTTAAAGAGATACATGCTTAGAGATTTGCCAGCTTGCAGGCCTTCCTGCTAACAAGGGCAGGAAATGGGCCTATGCCTAACAGCAGGGAGAGTGGTCATCTTATGCTCTTTCCCCCAGGTGCCCCAGCAGGAATGCCAGGTGGGGAACCGGAGATGTACGTCCGCTGCAGTGATCCCAACATCATTTGCGAAACAAAAAAAATGGTACTAACAAAAATCAAGCGGAAATCCAGTGGAGTAAATCCTTTACGTTCACCATCTCTATTCTATTGATCGCTTTATCTAAAGCGGAGATACCGTGCACCAATAGTCATCGATCTGTAATGATAGACTATTGGGTGTTACTAGGTTGTGACTGCCTCACTCTCCTGTTAAAAAGGAACAGAACTTCTCTAGCCTGCTCTTATCATATTTGCAGCGTGTGTTCAATACCGCAGTTTATACCATAATTTGTCATGTTGCCCTGCATTGCTCATGTGAAAAAAGGCCAGATTTGTAATGCTGGTGGAAACTGCCACTTATGGAAACACCATCTCTCCAGCTAGGTGCCACAGATAAATTCTTCAGAAATCAGAGGTTCTAAAACGACCAGTAAGGAAAGAAAGAAAAATGTGTCCTGATTGAATAGACCGCAAAACCTCAGCTGGATTGCGGTGCTGCTCTCTGCGTCACATTCCAAGATAGCATCCAAGTACTCAAGACTCGGATACTGCAAGGGGGAGGCCCACCCGATCGATCAATCAATCAATCAATAAACAGATCGATTGAACTTCTGATCCCTTTCCTTTCAGGCGATGATATTTCTCCATCATACAAGTGTTCTTGATCTCCTGCATCTCCCTCTGATGGCCTGCTCCAAAGCCCATTGACAGTCAGTGTATCTACTTCATAACTGAGATGCTTTCAGGGCCCACAGAGGTTAACGACAGGCTCTCACTGACGGTCAATGGGCTTTGGATCAGGCCATCAGAGGGAGCTGCATAGAAAAGCGGCTCATGATGTGCTCTGTGTTGGAATTTTTAGCTCTGATTCCAAGTTTCCTGGGTTTTATTTTCAGCCGGTTGGGATTTAAATGAAAAACAAACTCACACATAAATGCGGATGATAATGAAGGTGCTTGTTAATTGCCATTGCAGAAATCTGCTAGCATGGTAATTGGATTATGGCTTGCTAGAAAACTTGGGAAAATTCTGCAAAATCTAATTACTGAAACAGACCCGGAATGTGAGAGCCATTTGTATCCTCTTTTGTAATTAAAAATGCTGGAAGAAGCCAAGCTGTATAATAATTGAATAGGGTAGTTTAGCTGGGTTCTGGAATCCTCTGCTTGTGGACGTGAAGTGGTAGGGGGTTAAAATAAAGGGAAAAGGAACCTCATTAGCTGGTTTGATCTCTGGGTTAACTATTCTAATGATGCTTTCTGATTTCTGTACTCAGGGTCCTGGGGAGCCACAGGATGTGTTCTTAAAAGTAGCTGGAGGACCAAGCCCACAGATCAAAACATTCTTTGTTGCTATTTACACGTAAGTAGGAGAATCCAAAAGTAGAAGAGTGAGAATTCTCCAGAAACCTTGTCAGAGCAGATAAGGAAATGCACATGGAACATTCCTAGGACACTGGTTCCAGCGCATGACTTATTTTTCTGACAAGCAAAAATCTACAAGAAGATCTGTATGATTCTCTTGAGATATGTCTGCTTGCAAAACCCGGACTAGGGTGGAAGATCTTAAGAGGGTTCTGAAGATTTTTGTACAAGAGACCATAGAAAACACAGGCACATGGTGTGCATTCAGTCTTCACACCCAGAGCGAGAGCCCACTTTCTGAGAAACTGTTCATTACAACGATCTGTGTCTTTGGCAGCTGAGCTCTGAATGAGGGCCAGGGTGAGATGAAATAACAGCGGCTCCCTCTGGCTGGCTGCTTTTTACTTAGTTGCTTTAGACAAATTCATCTTGTCTCACTTAATGAATTATTTCCCCCCAGTTGAGCTCTGTGGTGTTGCCTTGTACAGCTTGGAGGAGTGAGCATCCAGGTGGGGAGAAGACTCACTCCATCCCCCCTCTGATCACTGCGGGGTGTGCGCCCTGCATATCCTCTGGGCCTGTCTGAGCCTTGGGGCAGCAGCTCAGCTTGACTTTCAACGTGACTTAAACTCCAGAAACAGCCAGGTGCTTTCGAAAATTTCACCCTGCATAAGGTTGCCTGGGAGTGAAGTCGATTCACATATCTCAGCCAAACATGTCTTCTCTGGAATTCCTGTACATGCCTTTTACAAGGTGTATGTGAATGCAGGTGCAAATGCTTCGGAACTGGAAGCACAATTTCCTTCTTCCCATCTGCAGTTGTATGTTTTCATTAATTTGGAAATGCCTCCTGAACCAGTGTCACCTTTTCCTTTGCCACAGTCATGACAGGCGCCTCTTCTTTCTGCTCCAGGGACGCCTGGCTTGCTGCTCCCATTCAGATCTGGCAATTTTACCTTCACTCGCTGCAACGTGTGGACGTTAGCTGCATAACTGGCCAGCTGACCCGCCTTTCCTTGGTTCTCAGGGGCACCCAAACGATCAGGAAAGTGAGAGCTTACACCTCGCACACACAGGAGCTGAAGGTAGGCTCTGCCATGGGACTCAGCAGGGCTTGCTGCCAATTCCTCTCTTCCTTCCCCCACCACAAAGAGAAACTTTTCATTTGGAAGAGGCTGTAGTTAGGGGTGAGTTGAAAATTAGTGAAATCCTTCACAATTATAATTATGAATGGACTTACATTGACAGTCCCAGTGAAAATAACCCTCCAATATGAAACCAATCCCATTAGGGATTATGAACAATTTACTGCCATAAAGTCTTCATTATAATTATCTTTTGATTAAAGGCGTCATGTGTAGGATCATTGGTACAAAACCCCAGAGGGCAAATTATCTGAATTAATGAGACTATCCAAAGACTAATAATTTCTTTAGAATTCATTTAGTCATAATTATAAATGTGAATAATAAAAGAGACACAAACTCCATTGCCACGCCATAAATTAGGAAATAAAGAAATCCGTGTTTAAATGTTGTCCTCACTGAGGCAGAACGTGGAGATGAATCCCCTTGGCGGCGTCCAGAGCGAGCTCAGTCACCACAATGGGCGGCTTTCACTGCGGTGACCTGAATTATGGTTGGGAGTTGTACATCTTGAATTCTGTATTAGCTTCTCATGATGTAGGGGCTGGACTGTAGTTGGCCGAAGTGGTAATTAAAACTGTAATACATTGCAGGGAAGCATGTGTGAGAAGGCAGCCCCAGCCTGGAGCACCCTCCTGTGGCAGACCATGGCCTGGTCTGCCTCAGTTTCCCTTTTCTGAGTCCTCCAAAACAATCCAAACAGTCTTTCTTACTGTAAATATAGCTCTTGTTGGGTTCATTTATTACAAAAGTCCCATGTCCATAAATTATTACAAAAGTTCCACAGCCATAGTCCAGATTTCCCCCAACATAGTCCAACCAGTACATGTAACATACAGCCCCGGTGTCCCTCACCACATCCCGGATCTCCAGTGCAGCCCTCTCCTGTCCTTGTACCAGGACAGCCACCCTTCCACCCAGAGTGCAAACCCTCTTTTCCCAGCAGGAACCCCCCCAGCCTCTCTCCTGGGAACATTCTTGTCAGGGGAGCTCCCCTCATTCCCCCTGACCCTCTCATGGTTGCTCTGGGTCCAGATCTGGCCCTGGAGATGTCAGTGGGTAAGCCCCTTTGCAGCTCCCTTGCCTTCAGCCCTCTGTGGCCCCTGGCTCCAGCTCTTCAGCTTAGAGCCTGCAGCCATCTCCTGCTGCTCCTCCTGGTGCTTTCAGCCCTCCATAGCCCTCCAGCCCTGGCTTTCTGGCTTGGGGACACACGAGCCAGCAAAAACCACTTGCTGATCTCCTGCCTTTTCTAGGAATCACCTTCTGCTTCCTTCTGGGACCTCCTCTGGTGTAACCTGCCCCTGACTGAACCAGTCCGCTCTGACTCACTGGGCCTCTTCCTAACCTTTATTGGCACCCAGGTGCTGGCCTCCTGCCCTCTTCATCGGACAGATGGGGACTCCTGCCCTGGCAGAGGGGAGCTAGGCCTTCTGCACAGGGGCCAGCTACGCTGTGACCATGCACATCAAACTCTGTTCAGATTTTACATAGATGCCGCTTTGCCTTTAGACTGGCCTCTTCCAAACCCTCTTGACACTCCTTGAGCTTTGCTCCATCAATATTATTAGTTCAGGACCAAATTATCAAAGTGTCCACTAATTGTGGCTGTTCCAACTTTTAGCTAGCCAGCTGGAACCCCCTAGAGCCTGATTTTAAGAGGTGTTGAGCACCCATAACTTGCCCTGCTGTCAGCTGGAAATTGGGGTGCTTGCCAGCTCAGAAAATCAGGCTCTGTGAGTATAAAAAACTGGCCAACAAGCGACAGAGGCACACAGAATTTTGAAAACGTGGGCCTCGATCTCACGACTTGTGCCTGTGCTAAGTGACGCAGGTTTAGCAAATGGTTTTCACTGAACTCTAAGGACTAGCTCCAGACTCTCCTTCCTAGAGCAGGTTGATAAGCATCTCGGAGTGTGAATACCATGCTAATGTGGAGAAGCTGAGCTTGTCAGCAGGTGAGGAAAGCATTAGACCCTGCCAGATAAGGCTCTGGGGCCTCTCTCAGGAGATTAACCTCCCTCCTCTCCTTGTTTGCTGTGTAATGTCACATGGGTCTTTTATCTGATTCATGAATCTGGCACCTAAAACGAAAGTGTCTGTTACCCTGGTATTTCAAAGTATCTTTTTCACCTCAAGTAGGAAGTTCCAGCTATACAAATAACCTGCCCTTTCCTTCTAGCTAATCAGATGGTATTCTGGTAGTCGATATCCTATTGATAGGGCTCTCAGAAAAGAATTTTTAAGTAAAACACAAAATGCCAGAACTGTCTTTGCTCTGTGTGTGTATAAAATAAAAATGATAGCTGTAACATTAAAGTACATAACTCAACAAAACCAACAAATACATTCAGAGACTATCTGTTTTGCACATGGCATCTCATGCCTCAAGTATACCTTCAATGCATAGCACTCTGTTGGTAGCATTTTTTTGATCCTGCATCAGGCATCCACAGGGCAGTAACAGGGTTAACATTTCTAGCTGAGATGAGCACTCTAGATCTTGCTAACTACATTTTTGTTATTGAAATTCATTCTGCTAAGCAAAGTTTCTCTGCAGACAGACTCTGAATGTGCAACTCAGACAGAGATTTTACAATGAAGTTAGAGCCTAGTTTATTAATGCAGCCAGCTTTAATTTCCTTCTCAGAAACACACATTTCTGAACATTTGATCAGTGTCTAATTTATATTCCAAACTGGAGTCTAGAAGGTACAGTAGATTAGCTTCCCTTCTGACTTGATCAAAGGACACCAGGTTGGTGCCTCTAAAAAGATCTTTTATGGCACATGTAAAAATTTGGGTTAATTTCTCCTTCACCGTCTCTCATGCTGAGACTATCCCAATAACATGCCGATGACTTTGACCATCACTGATACCATCTTTCGTTTTCATCTAGACAATTCTGATTTTCTTGCATTTTTAATATAAAACATTTTGAGCTGGAATGTACCAGACTGAGACCTAATTTCCACGACCAGAGAGATACATCATTTGGGGATTCTAATTAAACCTTTTCATTGTCTTTCCTGAGAGGCAGAGAGGCCTCATCAGCATGTGTAGAATTTGTGTTCCTACGGCTTGGTTGCCGCACTAAGTTGTGGCCATTCCTGCCTGTTTCCATTTTGCTCGCTTCCTGCAGGTGGATCCCAAAGGCGTGTTTATTCTCCCTCCGAATGGGGTGCAGGACCTGCATATTGGTGTGAGGCCTCAGAAGGCTGGCAACAGATTTGTTTACCTCAATCTGGTGGATGTGGAGTACCACCAGCTTGTGTCGTCCTGGCTGGTGTGTGTTTCCTGCCGACAGCCTGTCATTTCTAAGGTACCTGGGTGCACCCATATAACAACATTCCAGGCAGGTCACTCTGACGGTGTGTCACTCGTAAGCCTAGAATGTCTGTTGAGTCAGTGTGAAGTGATGGAAACAGCTACAAGCATGGCTGAGAGCTCTCTTTGTTTAGAATGTTGCCTGGTTCAGTCATCACTGGGATTCGTGGTCTGTTACCATCAAATTTTTAAGTTCTCAGCCATGTTGTCTCTACAAATTACCCTGTGCGACACCATGGGCTGTTAGCTGCTAGTTAAATCTTATTTGCCAAAGATGAAACTGCCCTGAGTGCAAAGTGAGCTGACTAGTTTTACTGGAACGGTCACTACCATCCATAGCTATCTATTTACTGCGACTGTCTATCTCTGTCACCCATCACCATAGCCTTTAGCCACCACTTCTTGTCAGAAATCAGTCCCTTGCATTGTGTATGAAAAACTTCCAAATCATTCATTGTACAGGAAAGGGCAAGACTATTGTCCCGTGTTGTTAGAACTCCAGAATGTGTGCAGAACATTTTGATTTTTTTATTATTCTCTGGACAGTGTTTTTCTTTCTTTGCAGTCTCTTCAACCTTGAAAGACTCTTCCCTTCACCAGGAGTAGATTATAGGATCATAAAACTGATTCCTAAACATCTGGGACAGATAGTGACAAAACCACTTTATTCTTTGAGTTAATCACCTTAAAGTTGTAATATTTTAACAACTAGCCCCAAAGTAATTGCCTTCACATGCCATATACAATCAAATTGCCATAGGAATTATAATAATAACTTAGTATTACTATATCTGGACAGCTGCTTTAGATATGGTCCTGGGTATAACCAGAGGAAGCACTAGTGGTTTTTCCCTTTGTACATTAATCGGGAGAAGGAGTAGTATTTTATATATATATATATATATATATATATATATATATATATAGGCCCCAGGTCAGGAAAGCACCGAAGCAGAAATCCATGCCTATTCAGGAAAGCATGTGCTTAACCGCCACTGAAGCCAGCGGGACTTTATGCACGCCTTCAAGTGCTTTCCAGAATCAGGGCTGTAGTGGCATGTGTGTCTATGGAAACAGTTGTGGGTAGCTCTTGTATTCAGAATAGATCATAGAGGATTTTGATGGAACCTGGGGCATGTTATGGGTTACATCGTGCAGCGCACTGTGACCTGGGTCTAGGATACACTTAAGCACGTGCTTAACTTTCAGCCCATGAACAATCCCACTGAAAACCATCAGAAAATCATGTTCGGCCTCTGTTTTGAGGGTAGCTCCACCCATAGATCCCCTGTTCTGAAAGTCAGTCACAGCAGGGGTATTTCCTATTAACGCTGACTCCAGTCTACTCTGGGATTTCGGGCCAAAGTAGTAAATTGGATTTCCCATTTAACTATTGTTCAGTTTTAAATGTTTCCCTGAAATACTCCATATTGGGGGAAGTTAAGCACAACATTACAGCACTGCTACACTTCCCTCGTAACGACAGAACCACTCCCGTATGCCGTGTCATGGGAATTAGCACCATGGTTGTCCTAATGGAAATAAATTACCTTGCTGGCGAAGGAGCCTGGCTATGATCCCAGCCGAGTCCCTTTGTCATTCAGGCTAACAACTCCATATATACAAAAGACTCGCTGCAGAATTCAGGCTGGGGGAGCTGCCTGGGAGCTGAGAGGGAAGCAGGGGGAGGTGAGGGAACTAATGTATTCACAGTGAATGAAAGTTTCCCCTGTGCAAGGCCTATGCAGCACTTTAGCCTTCAATAAAGGGTTTCAAGTTGGATTTAAGTGGGCCCTCTCCAGCACACCCATTGGGAATAGCATACAAAGGATCCACTGAGGAAGAAAAGTTCCTCTGACCAGCACTAATGAGTAGACATGAGGCATTGCAACCAGCACTGACACCATCGCCATGGGGTGTGTAGTGGGGAGAGAAGGGGCTGATCGTGGTAGCCTGAAGACACCCCTAAAAGTTTCTGGTCAAAACATTTTGAAAGGGATTTTCAAAACCACTGAGCCTCGGCCTAATGAGGGTTCGACCATTGGCTTCGGAGGGAGCAGATTTGGGCCAGCCTTGAGTACTTTGGACCCACCTGCCCCTTGTTCCTTTGAACATGGTCCTAGGAGATTTGAATCCACAGTTAGCCTTAGAACGATAGCTAGTGGGGACTGGATAGCTCCTTTCGGATCTTCTAGTCCCTATGCCTGGCAGCAAGAACAGAAGACGTCTCTGTTATTCCTTCCATAAATGGCCTGAAGAGCATCTGCGATTGGGTCATAATCACTTCGTCTCCATGTTCTAATAACTCATTGCTGGGTTCTGACCCTTTGCAAATTTACTGAACATTTTGGTAGTGACTCTAGAATAAAGGGAAATCTTCCTGTGGGTGTTTACTACACTACATGGGAAACCATTATGCTTTTACTGCAGACTTGGCCTGTGTCAGAACTGAAATGACAATGCTGTGATTTCTTATATGTAACTGCAGGCATTTGAAATAACACTCCCTGCTGGCGGAGGGAAAGGCTCCAACAAGCGGATCACATACACAAACCCGTATCCCTCCAGGAGGATGTACTTCCTGCATACCAACCGAGCTGACCTGCTGCAGTTCAAGGAGGATTCCTTTGAGGTAGCAAACCAAACAGAGTGGCGGGAGAAGCTCAGATACCCTTGCAGTAGGCCTGCTTGTCTTTCCAGTTTTCAATCCTCAAAGGTTTTCCAAAGTTAATGATTTTCTCCAGTGCCCAGTGGCTAACTTAACTTCAGAGATGCTGCACCTATTGACTTCAGTAGGAGTTCTGGGAGGTGAACATGTTTGAAAATCACTCCAAGAATGTTTTTCTGCATGTCGTGGTCTGTTGTGGGGTCCATCATTTGGTTTTTACCATGAATCCTAGAATGCATGTTCCACTCACAGCGAAACGGCACCATTTGCTCAGGGAGACTGGAAATAGATGAGTCACTTGCTGGAGGATTCTCTGCAGCTTGAGGTCTTCAAACCACAATTTAAGGACTTCAATAACTCAGACATAGGTTAGGGGTTTGTTACAGGAGTGGGTGGGTGAGATTCTGTGGCCTGCGTTGTGCAGGAGGTCGGACTAGATGATCATAATGGTCCCTTCTGACCTTAAAGTCTATGAGTCTATGAATAAGCTTCATGTAGTTTGGAAACTTTAGACTTCTTTTGTGCTCTGTAAGAGTTTGCTAGGGAAAGGTGTTGCTGTCTGAACTCAGTGGGTTGGGATGTCTGACACCGGGACCAGGTAGAAATCACATGTTATGTGTTACTGTCGGGCACACCTCCCTTGCCTGTTTTGTCAGCCGACTGACCCCTCTTGCAGCTTGGTACCTAATGCACATGTGTGTGCTAATGTGAGCCATGCTGGTGTAGGGAGAATGGAGATGTTTAGCACTGTCATCTCACTCTTTTTGCAGATTGGAGGAGGGGAGATGTACACGATTGGCTTGCGGTTTGCACCAAGCCAGAGCACCGGGGAGGAGGAGATTCTGATTTATATCAATGACCATGAAGACAAGAATGAAGAAACCTTCTGTGTGAAGGTTGCCTATCAATAAAGAGGAGGCTTTGCCTGAGGGCCAGTAGAATGACGTGTTCGTGGAGCATCTGTCGAAGCTTTCATCTTACTCCACCTACCACGAGACATAGTCCTGTTGTTATTATCAGCTGTAGAGACTTTTCCCTCCATAGATTGTCTGTTTCTGAATTTCCTTGACCATGTTTATTTGTAGACAGAAAACCGATTGAGCTACTCTGTGAACCTAGTCCACATGCTGGCAGGATGGGGTTCCTTCCTCTTTGCAGTTTGCCACTATCTAATCAAGCCATGGCCAAGTCACTATGATTTATTGTCCGACTAAATTCTTGGCACACTGACGTGACCTCCAATGATGTAACATAGCCATATTTGTTCTACTTAAAATGGTAAATTAATCTCTATATATTTATACCATATGCCACGGTCCAGACGATTGTCACTACTTCTGTTATCCTTTGCTGGGCCGTGAGCTTGTGTGGATTTTTATTTTTTTAATTCTTTTTTAACAGATCTTAAAAAGCTGCATTTCCAGAATATGTATGTTTAAAGTATTTTGTTTTTTTAACTGAATTTTGTACACAAAGATGACAATTTTATGGTAGTTTACTCATTCCAGTTCATCTAAATTGTTGCACAGAACCCACGGAGTGCAGCATAGAGGTTTCTGTTACAAGGCTTCTGTTTGCCAGTAGCTCCCCATTGCATGCTGGTGCAAGCATATGGGTTGTCCTTCCTCTTGCTAATCCCTTTAAATGACAGCTCAGAAGCTCTCCACAATCCAGCCCATCACCTGCATTTCTATGAACTGTCCCAGAAGCTAGAAAGGCTCAGCAGGTTCTGTGTGATTTCAAATCACTCAGCTCAGAGCTCATGCATTGTTTGAATTGACAGAAGATAATCTCTTCTAAAGGTGAGCACTAGAGATGTCAAAATTGTCTGACACCGGAATTTCATTTAATCTCTGAGCACACAGCATCCAAATCTGGTATCGGTTTCAGGGTAGGGACCCTTGCAGATCTAAGGCAAAGGTGGGAGCTGGAAAGCATGAATCAGGCGATACAGTACACGTAGGACTAGAGAGATTAATTATGGACACAGGTCAAGGGATCGAATTGGGCTAACTCTGTTTAATATTAAAAATCAAGTCAAAGGGAGTTAACTGAGAGGGTTGCACATGGAGAAGATTGCCTCTAGGGCACTGGCTCAGCCGCAGGCGAGGGACTGGTAAACAAGTGAGTGATGAATTTGCAGTGGCTTAGTCTCTGTCCATTTCCCAGTGCACAGATGCCAGCCTCACAGGTAGACCCCTTGCTGGCAATCTCAGCAGGGAGGCCATGAGGAGGAACTGCCTTTTCACCTGCTGAGATTGTCCCATCAGAACACTCAGGCGTGTGACGGGGCAGTATCTGGGGGGAGTGTGAAGACCATGTGCACCTCTGTGTTATAGGCTGCTACTCTCCAGTATTGTGTTGCTTTTTGCCTCTGGAGTCTATGCCAACGATTCATGCTCCCTCATCCCCATTGGTCAACATAGCAGCAGGCAGGTGCCACACCTTGCCGAAGGCCATATCTTCCCGCCATATACCATACCTAACCTAGGCCTTATTCTCATCTTAGGGCTTGTCTTCATGTACAGCGCTACAATAGCGCAGCAGCTCCGGTGCAGGTATGCTGCGGTAGCGCTGTAGTGAAGATGCTCCTACGCTGAGCTGATAGGAGAGCTTCCCCCATCAGCGCAGTTAATCCACCTCCCCGAGAGGCGGTAGCTATGGCTGTGGAAGAAGGTCTCCTGTTGCCATAGCGATGTCTACATGGCGGGTTAGGTCGGTATAACTACATCGCTCACGGGTGTGGATTTTTCATATCTCTGAGCAACGTCGTTATAGCAATTTAGGTCTGTAGTGTAGACCTGGCTTTAGTTATACCGGTGTGAATCAGGAGTAGCCCTGGTGAACTCACTGGAGTTTCTTCACCATGAGAGCAGGCTCAAGGCTCTAGATTATATGCTGTTTGATAGGGACAGTCTTTTGACCTTTTGATGGGGCACCTTGCACATTTATGGGGCCTCATACTAACGAATCACAAGATCTTTGGGGCTGGGCTCCGTTTGCTGCAATCTACCTACCATATAGGGCCATAGCCACGTACAGCAGGAGATGATATCTCGGTGTGGAATGGGGATTGGTGCTGTGTAAATACCCGATGCAGATACATAATTTTGGGGCAGGGACTGTGTTTGTAGAGCACTGGGCATAGTGGGGTGCACTTCATTTACCGGGGCTCCCGGGGGCTCCCCCAATACCAATAACAACGTAGTGGAGCATGACCCTAGAGCAAAGGGCCTGGGGAGAGGTGTGCTGCAATCTCAGGAAAACCACTGGGAAGAGGGAGGAACAAAGTTCTCGTCTATATTTTTAGGCTACCACCATGTTTTCTGGCTTCAGTTTGAAACCAGCTGTGTAACCAAGCACTGAGAAACCACAGTGTAAGTGTAAATCAGGCTCTAGGGGCCGCTCTTGCCAGCAGTGAGCCGGCAGCAGAGCTAGTGCTCTGCAGAGGGCACCGAAATGGGAACAGGGAAAGTACAAAGCAGATTGCATCGAAAGATGGGTGGCAAGGCTGGCTGGGCAGATCAGGCTCTGAATCCCATTTCTCTTGGTGCCAGGCCAGAAATGGCAACCTCGCAAGTCTCAGCTCCCAGGTGGGTCTGAGGAAGGCGTTGCCTTGAGGGAGGGTGTGGAGGGGGAAAGGGCCTTTGACTGGCTGGAGCCTGGGAGCTGGTACCGAATCCTGCTTGGACTGACAAGGAGCAAGGTGAGCCTGTGGCACTGCCCTAATCACTGGCGCTATGTTGCAGCACGAAAGAGTCATTCATGCAGGGCATGTCTCACCCTTACTTTCGGTCAACCCTCCCCCCATGCCCAAGCCAAAGTGAGGCATGGGAAAGACTGAGTATCCAGGAGCAGAGACACCCAAAGGGCAAGAACAGGGATTGTTTTCTCCGTTTGTGCTTGGCTGAATCTCTTCTCTTCTAACAGGAGCATTTTCCACAAGGCATAAGTCTCAGCTTTGCGTTGGGATCTGACAACCTTCCCTGCACTTGGTAAAGTCATTGGGCCTGGTGGGGCCCACACATGGCATTAAATAAGCACACACAATGTTAATAGAGCGCACAGTAAGTGGATTAAGAACTGGCTAACTGATAGACTTCAAAACGTAGACTAACCTAGGTCCATTCAATTAAAATGTATTTGAATACAGCCAAGTGCAAAGTTACACATCTAGACCAAGGAATACAGGCCACACCTACAGATTGGGGACTGTATCCTGGAAAGCAGTTACTCCAAAAGGGATTTAGGGGTCATTGCAGACAAACAACTGAACACGAGCTCTCAGTGCGATGCTGTGGCACAAGGGCTAACGGGATCCTTGGATGTATGAACAGGAGGATAGCGAGCAGGAGCCGGAAGGCGATACAGCAGTATTGCGATTGGAATGCTGAGCCCCATTCTGGTGTCCACATTGTGAAAAAGAGCTCGATCTGTTTGACATCTAAAAAGAAGATGGAGAGGTGATGTGACAACTGTATTAATACCATTGGAACAAGTACCAAGAGAAGTGGTAAATAAACAGGCACATCTCTTGATGTCTCCAAATAAAGACTGGATGCCTTTCTGGAAGATTTGCATTAGTCAAACACAATTGGGTTCAATACAGGGGTAACTGGGCGAAATTTAATCCCATGATATACAGGCAGCCAAACTAGATGATTTAATGAGTCTCTTCTGGCATTAAATTCTTGTGAATCTATGGAAGAAACCGCTGTTGCAGGTCTCGTCACTGTTCTTCACATTATCAGCCATCTTTAGTAGGAAACCAGACAAAATACTCTCTTAACTGTTTCCAGTAGGGCAGCGCTGGCTGGTGGTGTGATAAAACCTGCACTGATATGATCATCTATTCTTATTGTCAATGGAAATTAATTGGGAATGAATGCCTAGTTGCCAGGAGATACTGCACTGACAGTGCTGTGTGAATGCTGCATGCCGACAGCACGGGTGGGGAGGGGGGTGGGAAATGAAGGACAAACTAAATACAGAACTGTGAAGGACAGACAGTGTGTAGAAAAAACACAGGCAGAGGTTTTTAACAACCCATTGTGAGCAGAAGATTTGAATTCTCTTTGCATTAGGTCTAATTCGTTCTGGAGGACTGTCCAAGCAGGCCTGTGAAAAAGATTCCACATTACTTTTAGCAGGATTTAAACAAAAACAAACAAACAAATCATATTTGTATAGGCCACAGTGGATGAAAATCTGGTTGCCATTTCCATCTGGGGGCATAGTTGATGATTATTTCTGTGAAAAGTTATGAAAAGTTTTTGCAAAAATTGTCTGCATTTTCCCAATTAGCTCTAGATGTGGATTATTGTGTGTTAATGGGTGATACTGAGTAGACTTCAAACAAGCATCCTCATTTCTGGAAAGTTTTAGATAAATTTTCAGGCATGCGGGAAGAGCTTTTTGCCAGATTTGCTGTGCTTTCTGGTTTTGTACAGTTTAAAAATACACCGCAAACATTCTTCCTTGTAGATTTCTGGTCCAGGACAATAATACGTTGTAAAGCACTTTTAGATCTTCAAATGCAAGGCATATGGAATTGCAAACATTCAGCCCTATAATCCATTGTGTTATAGGTCAGTATTACTGCCTCCATTTTTACAGGGAAACTGAGGCACAATGGTTCTGCAGTGCAGAGCTTCTGTACTTTCTGCAATACAGTGTGATAAGAAAGTTGAGAATTTTCACAGATCTGAACACCTGCCACATCTGTAGAGGACACTAATATCTAAATACCTGTCAGAGCTGGTCCCAAAATACCTCACCAGAACAGCAGCATTTGGGAACATTCTGTATGCAGCACCAACATTTTGCACCCTAATCCTCCCCCATGGATAGCACTTTGCCTCCTATTACCTTAATTGCTTCCAAACCTGTCAGCCTGTAATTTTCAAACTTCTATATTTTCACCCCCACAGAAACCCCTTTGGCAGTTCTACCTGTTACACACAATCCACAATGGATTTGATTAAGCCTGCTCACCGATATGTTTCACTGTACAGTACTGAACAGTGCTAATTTGCTGCCTTGATTAGCCTCATGAAAAGCAAATCCCTTATTTTTTTGGCTTTCTGGGCTCCTCTTGCTAGAAATCCAGATTGCCAACCACACCTTAACTATGCACATCTTTCTTTTCTGAGGCTGTAGTGTCATGGACAGTGATTTCAGTTTTTGTTTTGGCCCTCAAGGGTTCACAGCAGCAAACTCCTCGGATTTGTTCCATTGGCCCAGAAAAGCAAGTTGCCTCTTACATGAGACAACATAATCACAACCCAATGAGCTACGTTATAGTAAGACAGGGCCTGAGCTGTAATGGGTAACTCCAGAGTCACATCACTGTATGTGAGAACAGAATTTGGAGTATATATTATAATTCAAGCCAGTGACTGGAAAAACTCCTGCATTCTCTCTTAAGAGCACAATAAACCGCCTGTACCCTGCATGGACCTTCCAAAGAAAAGCAACTATGGAACAGCAGTTTAAAGACAACACTTGCTCGGTTCTACCTAGGGGATGTAGCCTGAAGGGTCCCAGTAATCCTACCTGTGAGTTTCTAGAGCAGCTGTGTATGGATTAGGATAGAAATCTGACACTAATCACTGTTGTGTAGCACAATCTTCAGCAGGTTCAGTAAGGGGCAAGGAAATAGTTCATGTGGCCCTGGACAGTTCCTAGGGGCTTGTATCCATCTGTCATAGGAGAAATCTCTGGGAACTTTTCATGAACACTAAGTTAATTACAGAGCAATAGCTATGATTGGAATAGTGGGGGTGGGACTGCAGGCCAGATATTCAGGGGCTATGGCGGAACGAGGCACGGGAAAGGCTCCCCTTTGGAAGAAGGGAAAAGTGGACCCTCACAAGCCATTTAAGTAGCTACACTGGGCCAGTCCAGGCTACAGCCAGTCCCACTGTTGGGAGACGCCTCAGCCCAGAGCCCTCACTCCTTTCAAGGAAGCACAGTCAATTCCTCTCTTTGCTGAGCTGGTTAAAGGAGCACAGATGCGGAGAGGAATGAGGTCCACAGTGTTTACTGTATTATTGTTGCTTTTTTTTTTTTTTTTAATTTTAAATGTTTCTCCTCTCCTTTGTGTGGAGCCTCATTTCACATTGTAGTCTCTAAAGTGAGTCTGCAATTTGCATTTGAAAGCTCCCGCTGCATTCATGTCAGACTGAATGCAGACACAGCACTTGAATCTTCCCCAGATAAGATGCTTTAAGCTGTGGCATTCTCACGGCAGACAAAGGCAGCCCATCTTTCAAAGTTAACGTTATCATTTTCATCAGCCTTCCCCCTCTCCCTTTTAATAAAATGCCATTTTTAGCTAAATGGAGCAAAGTGAAAGCCGGGAAGTAGCAGATCCGACTCTTTGATGTCTCGGTGATAAGGATTTAATCCTGTGGTTGCCCCTGTTTAGACATTGTAGAGGTATTTGAAAATATTTTAATTTTAAATGGTGTTTTCCTCTCGTTTACAACAGCTCCATCCTCTTTACACTGAAATCCCTTTCCTAGTTAAGGATGGCCTTGGGGCTAAGGCAGAGGACTTGGGATCAGGAGTCCAGGATGCTAGTTCTGCCTCTGTGCTGCCTCAGGCAAGCCGCTGGCCCTAATCTCCCAATCTGTAAAATGGGGGGGAAGTGAAACTGACTCTCCTGACTGTCCTTCCTCTGCCTACGTTTGTTTAGACCTGTTCATTTCAAAGCACTTTACAGGGTGACCGGCAGTCAGCAGCTTTGCCATGGCCTTCCTTGGATCGGGATCAAAGGACCATGCCCCATGATGGACTTTGTGTGGTACCTGGTGGATTTGCTTGATGTCCCAGAACTCTAGCGTCACTAGTGTGTGTGTGTGTGTGTGTGTGCGGTGCATTTTGTGTATTATTCCATCCTGGAGTGGGGGCACTTGTTTCATTGAAAATCAAAGGGTGAAAAAACCCTGTACAACAGCAAACATTTGTGCTAAACTGTACGAGTGCAGAGAGCTAAAAGCCCGGGGGTATTTACATTCTGCCTATACTACCGTGACAACTGCCCTAGAAACGCACCTGCCATTAGGTCACAGGAGAGCAGACACTGATGAGGGGCACAAACCTGGCTGTGCCCCTTCCTTCATCTCTGTTCGGTAAAAGGGACTTGTTGCTTTTCAGCTCTCAGAATGGTCCCTGGGATTGCGCGCAGCGTCACACAGCTCTGTCACCTCTGATGGATGGGAAGCGCATCTGGCAGAAGGCTGTGGATAAAAAAAGCAAACTTCTGCTTGTTAGTCATCCCCTAGCTGAGGTGTGACTTGGGGTTCATTGCAAATAATCAACCTTGAAACAACACTGCTCTGGAGTAATGTGTTTCTCTGCAGGGGGCGAGGCCCTGAGTCAAGGGCAGAGGCAGCTTTTAGTGGAAAAAGCAGCGTGTCTTCATGCTGTCCAAGTGCCCCTTTCAGCTCAGAGACTGAAGGGAAAGGAATTAGAAAGGAGCCTCAGTCCCCTGCCTATAAGTAGGAGTTTGCACTGTACAAAGGCCAGCGGGGAAAGTCGTTGGGACCAAACAAACCCATCCAGGTGTTTGAGGTTTGCCCCACCTGAGCCTTTAGAGATGAAGTAAGAATGGAATGGGCTCCCCCTCCCCGGCTTCCAGCATCAACTCTGAGTTTCTCTCACCCCCCCCACGCTAGACATGTGAAAGAACAAGCAGGTGCTGGGACAGTTCTCAGGGCAGCCGAGTCATCTGCCTGCCTCCAGCGAGGGCGGGGGAGCTTGTTTGTGGTAGCTGGGTGTCAGCCCCGATGCTGCCAGCCCATCAGCCACCATCCTCTGTGGTTTTGCACTCTCTACACAAGAAGACTCCTGGAAACACCTGAGGACCAAAGACTGAACTGGGGGAAGTGCTGGACACAGGCTAAAGGGATTTCTAGCCTGTGTATGACCTTGTACATGTTCGGGCACAAAATCACCTCCTCCACTCTTTGCCATGATGGCCAATGGTCAGGAAAAAAAATAATTCTTTAGCCTCCAAAAGATAGGTTGTGCTCGGGGAGTGGGTGAAGGGAATTTGGCCAGACTGAACTAATAGGAGCCATGAGCTTAACAATGTCATGAGGTTTCCAAAGTCTGGGCAGCCAAAGGATTTTTAGAGCATTCCAAATAAACATCACAATAATACAGTATGTAATCAACAAAGCTTGATTCTTCCTGGGGGGAGGGATAGCTCAGTGGTTTGAGCATTGGTCTGCTAAATCCAGGGTTGTGAGCTCAATCCTTGAGGGGGCCACTTAGGATTCTGGGGCAAAAATCAGTACTTGGTCCTGTTAGTGAAGGCAGGGGGCTGGACTCAATGACCTTTCAAGGTCTCTTCCAGCTCTAGGAGACTGGTATATCTCCTATTATTATAAGCTACCACAATCAGCATGTGGGGATTTACGCTGCAGCTTCACACAGCATAAAGAAGTTAAAAGTTCCCTTTTATCTGCTCTTTATACGGACAAGAATTTCTGAGTCTGAGAGACAAGGTGAGGGAGGCAATATCTTTTATTGGACCAACTTCTGTTGGGGAAAGAGACAAGCTTTTGAGCTACGCACAGCTCTTCTTCTGCTCTGTCCAAGTTGTTTATACAGTGGCATGTCCTGAGATCTGTAGGCACTACTGATAGCAGCAGTGTAACAATGATTTAATAACTGTTAACATCTGTAGCTCTACAAGTGACCGTCACAAGCCAGGCCTTAGTGTTTTCCTACCACAGTCAGGAAGAAATTCTAATGTTCAGTCTCCTGCCATCCCAGTCCTTGATATTCAATTGTAAAATCTTTCAGGACCGGGACTGTCTTGAATAGCCCTCTGAGCAGCACCTCCAGCACAATGGGGCCTCAGTCATGGCTGGGTCATCTGGGCCCAAATAATAGTGTTAAATATTGTATGGCACAACTGACCCAGTTCATTATTGGGAATTTTGGAATTCCAGAGGCAAGCTACTGCATCTGCATTAGAGGGACCACTGCTTTTTCCTGGTAGAATAACTCTGATGTTTCTACTTCATATTCCCTCAAATTCAGACTCAATCCAGTAACTTGCCAAATGGTCCCACTCCTTTCCAGCTAGGAAGCTGCAGAAATGGCGGAATGCTGTTTCATTCTGAGCCAGTCTGGCTGAGTTCTGGGTAATTAGTGGAACATTACAATGGTGCTAACAGTGTCATATTTGGGGCTGAGAAATGACGATCCTTTCTCAATATGTTTTCATCTTGTTAGCAGGAGAATAAAGAGGACATTAATTACCAGTTTATTCCGTGGTTATTTCTGTTAATTCCAGGTCATTAGTACTCAAAAACATCAAGCGCTACCTAATTTTATGAGCACACCATTTGCACTAATGGTTTAGCGGGAAATAGCTGAAACCCCATTCTGCTGATTGCAAGTGTGTGGCAGGATTTTGATTTATCATTCTCTTCTTATAGCAAAAACTTGCATTTGGCTTTGATACATAAATACTGGGAATTCACAGGCAAGTTTTACTGGAGAGGAAGATTCATTGAGGGGGAACCCCCCCCCCCTCGCCACATCCTGAGGACAAGGAAGACAGGGAAAGAATTACTATAGTGATCACAGTAGGTGGGTGGAAGACAGGACTCCTGGGTTCTAGCCCTGGCTCTGTCATCTTAAGCAAGTTACACCAACTCTCTGTGGCTCAGTTTACCATGTGTAAAATGGATATAATAATGCTTAACTCTTATGCTGTGTGGTTTCAATCTTTCATGTATTTAAAGCACTTTCAGATCCTTCAGTGAAAGGTTCTTATAGAAGGGCAAACTTATCATTCTTTAAACCCCCATCCCAAGGTGACTGAAAATTCTAAGAAAGACTCCATTTTCTCTCTCTCTGATTGGTGAGCCGGACTGCTATAAAAAGCCAGGCCCTGGACCTGAACTTGCCAGCCCAACCAGCTTTCACACCTTCAGCTCAGGTCTAGTCTCTTGGTATTTGGGGATTGCTCAAATCACTTTCCAGAAAAAAATAACTCCTTACTGCCAAGCTGCGATAGGCCTGGAGGAGCTTGTCCAGTAAAGGTTTTTATGCAGGGAGCAAAATAAAAGCCTGCAAAGTCTGATAGTGACCATTCCAAATTACCCAAAGGAGCTCATTGGGAGCTTGGACTGTGGTAGACATTTTAAACTTTAACTGATCTGTTCTGATGATACAGAGACAGGACGTGGGTGTCTTTAAATCAGGATTCTGGAGGCGGACACGCCCGCTGCTCCATGAAGGAGTCCAAGAGCTAGTGGCCACCACCTAGAGGAACTCTGCCTGGAGATGTGAGCGAACAAGTGAAGGAAAATGGGCCACAAGACCAGCCCACCCGCCATCCAACCACCCTAGGGCTGTTGTAGAGGATACCAAGGTTTGGGAATGACCTCAGGAATTGCACTCCCCTCTGTATTCAGGGCTATGACTGATGCCAACGGCAAAACTCCTATTGAATGTTAAGGTGCAGGACCAGGCCTGGTGACTCAGGGAGCTGTGGTGTCGCACACTGTAGGAGGACGAGGGGCCCCTTGCTAGCAAGGGCTGTAGCGTCACAGGATGCACATGGATCTTTGGGGCTAGGGGAGAAGCCTCAGCAAGGAAAGCTGGCCTTCCGCTCGAGAGTTCAGTGGGCAGAGAAGGGTGTGTGTGCTCAGCAACTCAGAATAATGAGTGGAAGGGCTCCCAGCGAAACACCTGGGGTTATGCTACAAAACCAACACACCCTTAGTTTATTCTGCTAAGTCTCTTATTACTCACACTGCCTAACTAGCAGATTAACCAGGGCAAAGGAAAAGTATCCTGTAAAAATGGAGGGGTGAGGGCCACTTCTGGAATGAGTTTAGCCACATTAACGGTTTCACGGTCTCTTTCTCAGAACAGGAATAATGTACGTTTCAGATAACACTGCTCCTTGGTTTTTTCCTGTGCAGGGTGGCAGAAGACGGGCATGGGTAGAATCCATCACAGCGCTCCACTTGGAAACTGCCTTCCACGCTTAGCAGGCTGTAGCCGAATGCTGACCTCCCGGGGCAGGGCTGGTCTATTAGCCAATGCTGCATAGCCATATTTCCTGAGTGGACGCAGGGCTTCTCTGAGCCAATGAGAATGACGAGCCCTGAAATGTAATTGCAAAACTGAACAAAAAAGGCAGCATTTTGAAGGGTGCCCCTGTTATTCCACTGCAATGGCCAGGAGATGGAATTTCCATCTCAGTGGGCTGCCAGCACAAGTAGCAACAAAACCAACAATCTGGACAATGAAGAAGCCTTCACTCGTTAATACCCCCTCATTTCCTGTACAGAAATGCTGACTGGTGTCACTGAGCGCCTGCATTAAGCTGGTGAGGAATGTAGATGCTGGGAAGCATTTGCTGTTCTAAATCTCAGCATGCTGACGCACACGGTATCCTGCTAGGGGAGTTGGAATCCAATCATTAGAGAGCATCCTCCCTAGAAATGATACGCTCAATGGCTTCTTGTTCCACCACTTTGATTCCCCAGGGCATTAGTAGTTCGGTTTTAGCTCCATTTCCATTGTGATAACTTTGCGTCCAGCAGCTGTGCAGGGGCTGTAACAAACACAAAAGCCATAAGTCTCAGAGCGTGTTTTGGTTTTTGGTGCGGTATATTGTAATTCTGTTGCCCCGTCACCTCCATTGCCTTGTGTTGCCACTAACAAACTTGACATAATCAGGCTGACCTAAGTTTCAGATGTTGACCGGACCTAAATGAGAGACACATACATATTCTCTCTCTCTCCATTTGGTAAGTACACTCCTGCCGAGTAATGCTTCGGTATGACAATATAGGCCCAATATAGGCAGATTTATAGTTAACTTGCTCCTTTTCAAAGAACTTATTCCCTCAGCAAAATCTGACACAGTAGTTAAGAAACTTCAATGTTTTATAGAAAGCTATTGGAATCACTGAAGACATTAGCTAATTGAAGTCGGGTATTGGGATTGCAAAGGGAGCGTTTTCGGAGGCTGCTATAAACCACTGTTTTAATGGAACTCGTCTAATGTTCTGTCAGTGCACAAACCTTCTCCAAATGTGTCAGATGATTACAGTCATTAGACTTTCTACCAGCCCTTCTCTAATGTTTTCCAGAATTTACTCCTGTAGCCGATTCTCTCTCTCTCTTTCTCTCTCCCACACAACCTCCCAGTAATTATCCAGAGACTTTTTCAGCAGATGCCTCCCCATTAGACACAGGATTATGAATTTTTTTCATAATTAGAATGTTTTTCTTTGGAGGTAAGCTGATTTTTATGGAGGTACAAGTAAAATCATTTTATGGAGCCCCTTTGGAATACCAATTAATGTGAGACCAACATCAGCACAATTAGTTGCACAGAAGCTGTGCAAATGCAACGTGAAGGGGCATACATAAATGCACCAAAGAGAGACAAGCAGCTGAGAAGGATGTCACAGCGTCTGTTTCATCCTCCCAGGGGGCAATGCATTGCTGACGATGTTGCACTAGGTTAGAAACGTTCATATATCTGCTGATCCTGGCCTCACCTACATTAGTACAGGTCCATTCATATTTCTATCCCAAGTAGTTCTGACTTCACTGCTGTGAGAGAGAGAATTGGGCCTGAGTATCTGTGTAATTTAGACATCATCTGTGCCTGCACTAGCTGCATACATAACACAGCCACACCCCAAACTGTTAAAAGAACATTAAGATTACAATGTCAAGCTCTCAAAAGTTAGGAAATGCCAGATTTAACACGGCCTGTCTACTTTACTTTGCCCCCCCTTGTGAGTACGCATTATGATACAGTTTTTAAAGTGTGCGCTCACATATACCCTGGTCTCTCATGTGGAGAATGTTTGGGGGAAGGAGGAGGAAGTGCATTGCAGGCGCAGCCAGTGAACCCATCAGGGAGCCAAACGAAAGTACAAATCCTGCCAACATTTGATGCTTGTGGTAATAGCACCCACGGGGCAGAGTTCCACACCTGCCTGTCACTTAAGAAGCATTCCCGTTTTCAGTCTTTTTCGGACTTATGTTATTGCTGTGAAAGTAGTTGGAGTTAGATTCCCACTCAATATCTTCCCCAGACTGGCAGGCCAAGATAATCCTGTGATTTAAGTGGCAGGAATATTCTCAACCTCCTTGAAGCTCTTGATTTGGAGAAGTTTAGGGTGAACGTTAAAAGCCCCAAATGTAAGTCATTGCTAGGGGTTGGCAAGACTTTGTTGGAAGTGCCTAATACTTTGGTTCTGAGCCCATGAGAACAATCTGCCCCTAACAAGAGCTTTCGTAAAATTGCTGACACCTCCTCCCCCCATGAAAAAGACTAGTTAGCCCAGGCAATAGATAGTTAAGATCATCCACTTCAGAGTGTCAACCGGTGTGTGCATTAGTGCTGGACTAACATGTGGGTGACACTGGAGAATATCTTCTCTTTCTTAAAGGTATTGGAAGTGGAACTAATTTTCCTTAACTATAGCTTAGAAAAGGAGATGAATGGCGATTATTATCATTATGTTACATCTCCCGGAAAAGACATGACACTAAGGTCTCTTTTGTTTAGCTCCAGCAGGCGGCCAGGTGGAAGGTCAAACATCCCAAGGCACCTTTTTAAAGGAGGAAGGAGTGAGACCAGCAGAACAGGGGCCAGTCAGTGGCCCACCACGGCTGAGTCAGAACAGCTGCCATATCTGCCTCCATACCCATTGTATAGAGGTATTGCAAAACTACTGTACACTGATGTGGCATCGTCAGTCTGAGGCTCTCGGACAAGCTTTATAAACACATATTAAGCTTCACATGCCCCTCTGATATTAACAACTATCACTGCTCCCGCGCACTTGTAATTATGTATAATAATAATGATTAATAATTATTATTATCACTGCTTCTAAGTACATCATTCACACCAGAAAAGCACATGAGGCTTTACAAAACACAGCCTGCCTCCCAAAGTGGTCTTGGACTCTTTCCTTAGGCTGGTGCTTTGGGGAGAAAAGCACTTCCTGTGTCTCCTGTTAAAAGCCCAGAAGATGCCACATAGTGTACAGCAGTTTTGTAACACCACTGTTCAATGGCCGTACTATCCGGCTCCCTCTAATCGAGGCTGAAGTGCCTGTAGATGTGTTATTGTCAACCTCTAACCTTGCGGGCAAGGCTGGGAACCAAGGAATGATCACATGAGTTTGGGCCACTCATCTGAGAGACAGGCTTGGCCTGAGTCATTAGTCGGGGGGATGCTCCCTCTCTCTTGTTTTGGATGGAAATCTCCTTTCCATTATGGCATGGAACATTCAACACTAAAATGGTTTTCCCCAGCTACTCTCCTCTGTACTCTAGCGTGCCTGGTAATGTCTAAGGAATTATCTAAGGAACTGGACTATGGAACCGGTCAAGATACGTCAAATAAAACTTTTTTTCCACCAAAAATGGTCCTTTCTAAAAACAAATATTTTGGGGGGAAAAAATCATCAACACTGTTGAATTTTTTCACTTCTCTCCTTCCCAAAATGTTGCTTTTCAGTATTTTTCAATTGTTTATTGAAAATATTATTCAGTATGATCTCAAGAAGTTTGTAGTATTTTTGTTTGTTTCCCTAAAACCCATTTTGAGAACGTTTCCAATTTTTTTGTGATTTTTTTTTAAAAGGTGCAGTTTTGAGCATTTGAAAACAGAAAAAAGTTCAAAATTTTCTATCTTTTTGTTAAATGACTTTTAGGTGTTTGTTCGAGCTCTACTGGCCATTGCACAGAATTATATTTCTATTTAGTAGATGCTCTCTTGCCTTGTGACCCGAGGAAACCCAGTCATTCCACCTCCATCTGTCTAATGGCATGTTTCTGCTCTGTTGTAGACTGTTTCCATGAAAGCGGCATCTTTCTCAGTGGTTTTCTTATGTCATCTGCTGTCCTCCTCTTTTCTGTCTTTCACCAGGAGCTAGCCAATCAAGGGCTTGTGTAGGAACACAGGTTTCTCAGATATGCCCAAACCACTTCAGCCTTCTTTCACAAATTGTCTCTACAGTCTGTGGGAAGAATTGGACAAGGAAGGAGGTGGGCACAGTAGCCCAGAGTTACTGTCAGACCTAAACGGTTCTATGGAAGAATTTAAAAGAACATAAGACATTGTGCAAATTTGTATTCAGTCTGTCAGGAAGAGGCACGGATTGAGATTTGCTTTTGGCTTTCTACCAAAGACAGCAAAGCTCCAGGGACAGCTTGGTCAGTTCATCTTTAACTAAAGCGATTCGCCTGAGCTAAAGTATCTGTTAAGCCCAGAATGTTGGTCCAGAGCAATAGCGTTAGTGGACTTGGATACTCTTCTGCTTTCCCCCGATAAGATTATCATTACCGGGTTTTGTTTTAGCTGCAATGCTTTGAAAGCTACATAAAAATCTAGATGGACTGGACATTGGTCTATTCCTAGAGCTGGCTGGGTGTTAAGAAACTGCCTGAAGTTTGAGTTACCATGCATAAAATCATTCTGCTATCCCCTACACCAAACAGTTTAATTATTATATTTAAGTGCAGGCCAGTATTTTATGATCTGTGTTTTCACTTAATTACACTGGACCCTTGTTAATTCAGCAGATAGTTGCCGCTATCCATCTGGAGCCTGCATTCCATCCCTGCGTCCTTCTAAGGGGGTTTGAAACCACTTACAAGTCTGTAAAATGTTGGCTGAGACTGCGTCTTCCTCACTGCAAAGAGCACAGGGACTAATGCTCACCTCAGAGATCTGATCCAAGGGAAGCAGCAGAACACTGCACTTTTCTGGGGTGGCGGGCCCACCATTGCTACCACAAGTTCAGCTGCATTGGTGTTAGCAGAGCAAGGCGCCTTAGTGTAGGTAGACCACTGGCTGCTGCAGCCATTTTCTGCACTATGATGATGAGACTTGTTCTCAGCTGGATGAGCGGGAGTTCTTATATGTGAAGAAATTACTACAGAGTTCAGCATTTCGGCCCTGATCCATCAGGTGCTTCAAACACATGAGTCATGTCATTGAATTCCACAGGGCTACTCAGGTGATACAGTTAGGAACTTGCTTAAGTGCCTTAATCAAGTGGAGCCTTTGCTCTGAAAGAGTTTAGGTCCATGGAATGCAGCAGTTTAATCATGGACGCGAGACTGGAAGCTAGAAAAGGGATGCTTTCCCCAATGGATGTAGCCTGATCAGGTTAGATAGCACTGTGGTGAAAAGCCAGAGTCCACTGTTTGGAAAGACAGAAACACCCATGTATGCACATGCGCCTGAGTGAATGCAACTGATGCAAAGGAGGCCGATGGCGTACATCTCGGCTGCTAATGCTCCTGTACATGTGCACAAGACACCCACTGTTCCAGCAGGCTCTTACGGAGATGCTTTTACTGACCTACCTAGGAAAAAGAAGTCTGTTTAAAATTTATCCATAACCTGATTTAAACATTTATTTCAGCTTACAGTTTTGTTTTAGGTAAAGATTTACAGCAGCGGATCTGTGGGCTAATACCTTGCTATTAGATTTTCTGACAGCTCTTTTGGAGTTTTTAGTATCTGGATCACCTGGGCAAGTTACATTACCTGTACTTTTTGGTTAAGTGTGAACTTGCTTAATATGTGGGCTTATATCTGTTTTAGCATAAATACTCTTGATTAAAAAGGCTGCCTGCTGTATTTACAGCAATTGTTTACAAACAGTGAGAGATAAAACGTGAATTATTGTCTTCATTTTTGTGCATACGGATGACCAGTAAATACATACAGATAAGTAATTATTTATCTGTAAGCAGCCTTGTTTCCTGGGGGAGGAGGGAGGAGATGTGGGGGATGGGTAGGATTACAGCTTTCACAACTGAGTTATTGATCTCAATCCTCTGTTTCAAATGGGCCTCTAAGCTTTATCTAGTTGGAGCAGCCTGCGGTTGTTTCATTTCACAAACAACATAGAATAAACAAGGGCTGGGAACCTGCCTGCTCAGCAAAACCTTAATAGACCAGGGTTAATTTAATTAAAGTTTGTGTATAAATTAAATGGTCAGATGGGTAAGAGCTGATGCACCAGCCCCTCTTGGGTACTGACAAAGCTATCACACGAACTTGAACTATATAAGCCATTTGATGCACGGAGAAGTGCACATGGGATGTTGATCCTGCTAATGACTAGGGCTGTGTTGGGGTGTGTTTGCCAGGGTTCCAGATAATTATTCGTAGCTTTTATTAAGTTTTGCAGCCCTCCTCTCAGTCTCAAGTTTCATCTTGATTTGAACAAAACAAAACAAAAAAATCAAGCCCCAAACTTGGAGAAACCAGAGGAATCTGGAGAGTTTCACCTGTTTCATGATGACACCACTCACCCAGAGTCTGCATTTAGCCAGGGCCTCTCCCCCCCACCCTGCTATGAGTACCTTACCTGACGTTAATGGGGGTCTTCCAGAGGGGGCCGACAGCCTCCTGACATCATTAAGGGGTGTCTGACTGATTATTTTGGGCAGCTTCCACGTCAGGTATCTTAGGATGACAGACGGCCTACTTGTCCCCAACCTTCTGATGCAATTGAAGACCTCTCATCTCTTATGCTGCCTCTCTATTCTCCAGCCCACAATGTACTGGGTTAAAGGGAAATCCCTGTTCTGTTGCCTGGTGGCAGATTTTGGGCCTAGCCTCAAGCTTCCCAAAGCCCAGGATCATACCAAAATCCCACTCCAGGCCTCATGAAACTTCCACAGCTCTAAATGCGGCCCTGATGGAAAGCCAGTGCCTGCCAAGAGTATGGTCAGCATTCATCCCTGCTGCCAGAGAGCACTAGGAGAGGATCTCATGAGGTGGGAGGATCCTGGAGCCCTGGCTCCAGCCCAAGCCTAAACATCTACCCCACAATTAAGAACATAAGAAATGGCCGTACTGGGTCAGACCAAAGGTCCATCCAGCCCAGTATCCTGTCTGCTGACAGTGGCCAATGCCAGGTGCCCCAGACGGAGTGAACCTAACAGGTAATGATCAAGTGATCTCTCTTCTGCCATCCACCTCCATCCTCTGACAAACAGAGACTGGGGAATTAGCCCCATAGCCCAAGCCCTGTGAGTCCGAATCAGCTGATGGGCCAGCTGTGGGTGTTTAATTGCAGTGTTAGGTCACTGCCAGGACATATTTCCTGACACTCAGCAGCCATTTTCTTTGGCTTAGTTTCATCCCCTTTGACAGGAAGCCTGAGTGAGCACTGAACATTACAAATTACTGTGCGCTTTTTATACATTTCATTTTTTGGTTGGACTTTTGGTTCAGGGAGCATGTTTTATTGACATCTGAGTTCCAGCTAAGAGGTCACTTCCCATCATAAATGTTTTATGTCAAAAGTACAGGGTCCTCTGCCTGCTGTCAATAACCAGCTAGACTTCTGTGCTTTGCGTCTGCTATTAACCTGACCTGCAATGACAAATAACTGTCATTATAATGATAAAAAAAGCCTCCAGATTTACCCCAGCATGTTGGTTTTGGTAGCATGTGTGGGCCATTTCATTAATGGAGATGGGTGCCAAGCTGATGGACCGATTAAACACCTTGCTTCCTGATCATCTTGCATGAGACCAGAAGCTGGGACTGGACGACAGGGGATGGATCATGCAATAATTGCTCTGTTCTGTTCATTCCCTCTGAAGCATCTGGCATCGGCCACTGTTGGAAGACAGGATAATGGGCTAGATGGACCTTTGGTCTGACCCAGAATAGCCACTCTTAATGTTCTTATGATGGTTTATCAGTTAGTCCAACTAATTCCAGTATGAGCTTGCTTATTAAGCAGATCAAAACAATGAAAGAGAATCTCAGGGATGTGTAAAAAAAATAATCTCTCTAAACCTAGAATGGCATTTTTGCAAAAATAAAAAAATAAAGGCAATATTTTTGGTAGCATTTAAATCACTAGGATCAGAAAGCAACATCATTTGTTCACCTTCAAAGTGGTGTTATCAGTTCTGACCCTTATCATCACAACACAGCAGACTGATATCTTAATTAGAGCAGCAGTACATTTTGTCACTACATCTGCTATCACCTGGGAGCAGAACTCTCGTCTGGGGCAAAGCCAGAGAAAAGGATGACGATCATAGAACTCATTTCAAAATACCCCAGACAAACCACACTGCCATGTCCCCATTTACCACAGTAATATACGGAGTGAGGACCTCGTTACACCACAGCAGCCGAGGGGAGATTTGCCTTGTAGAAATGATGTTTCTGCTGCACTGGTGAGGGTGTGGAATTTAAGCTTTCCTGACTGGTAACATATTGCAGGTTTTAATTAAATCTAGTTATATTTCTTTTAGCATCTCAGTGTCGAAGTAGCAACTAAGTCAGTCCCTCTCACACATATTATTTTATATATATATTGATATTCTTAATCAAGATTTTGTCCTCATCCTGACACTCAACCCTCTCCACCCTTAAGCCCACATCAGACCTCAAGGATCTTATGTGTCCCACACGCACATCTGTTTAATAGCATAAAATAATACGTTGTGTTGGACAGGCGTAAGAGGAGTTTTGTCCTTCAAGAGCATTTTCCAGTCTGCTCCTCAGCAGGAGCTTGAGATTTGACTTTCCGATTAAGTCAGTTGACATTGAAAAGCTGACAGTGCCTTTAAGCCGAGGGATAATGTTGGGTTCTGCTGCTTGCCACTGCACAGTCATTTGTATTTCTCATGATCTGTGCTAGCAGAGAGTCACACAGGACTTTGTTTCTTGGAAAATAGTCTCAGTGTGTGCGTTCATAACAGGCAAAGCAAGGCTAGAAAAAACGTTGTCGGTGGGACTGCAGTAGACAGCCAGAGATGTGGTAGGGCCACAGCCTTGCTTTGGGTAACCACTCCTGTGGCTGTACGTTGTCATCACGGAATGTTTCATTTTGTCAGCCTAGTGTAACACTTGTCCGTAAATGGGCAGCATTTTACTTACGTTTGACAGTGACCCTGTAAATAGAAAGTTCTTGAGAAGTTGCAAAAAGCGTGTCGAGCTCCCCTCCGAACTGGCACTTCGGTTACGGAAGGACTGACAGCAGGTGGGCCCCTTGCCTCTGACCCAGCAGGAGAAGACTTTGCTTGCGGCTCATCGCGAGAGACTCTGGGTCCATGCAGCCTCGTGGGGAACGAAGGACGCACCTTCTTACTGTCCCAGAGGTGAAGCCCCACAGAGTGGCTGCTCTTGAATGACTGAGGCAGGGCGCTCAGGGCTGCACAGCACCCTCCTGAGGAGTGGGGAGTTTGAAGGAGTTACCAGTGCTGCTCCGGGAGTTTGAACTGCCTTCTTGTTGGGGCATCATGTCCCTCTCTGTGCCAGGCAGAGAGCCCTTCTCAAGCATTTGGCTCACGCCTGTGCTGCTGATGGAAAGCACAGCAGGGCCTGGAAAAGTGGAGGACGGGCGGGAGAAGGGCAGCTTGCTTGTCGGAGTACCAATGAGCAGAAGCAGCTTGCTGGCATTATGAAGAGATCCTTTGGGGCAGCTGAACAGGCTTTTCAAAAGCCATTCCTCATTACCGGGATTGCAGTAAATATGGCAGCCTGGATGCTGAAACAAGCCAAGCAGCAGCACTCAGGGCTTAGCTGCCTGCGAGTGGCCCAGTTCCCAAAGTAATGCCAGCAGACTAGTCTCTACAGGGCTGTGGGGTGTGTGTGAGCTGCAGTGACCGTCTCCCTGCAGCCGCTCTCACCCCCCAAGCAGAGCTCCGTGGTTAGTCACTGCAGTTCCTGCACCGATGCATGGGTTTGAGAGTCCAGCTGAAGGACTTGCAATCCTGGGGAGATCCCAAGTCAGGTTGGCTCCACGGTAGCGGGGGTGCAGTAGCTGGCTTGCATGACTGCAAAGGGTGCACAGGTATGCCTGGAGAGCTACGGCAAGGGGGGCATGAAACAGGTCCAGGTGTAACCCACACACTCCTGGGGGTGGTGCTCTGTCCCGTCTAGTGGCACTGAGACCATTTAGAGAGAGATTAATGAGTCTGCTGGGGCAGGGCAGGGCAGGGGGTTTGGCCCTGCCCTGCCCCAGCGGGAAGGAAAGTAGATCATTTACGGTCCCTTTTGCCTCCTCCCACACAGCTGCAGATTTATACCTTAGGGCTTTTCCCTCTTCCCTTGCTCTGTGCTTGATCTTACGTTTTAAAGCCACGTCTGGACATTGGCTCAGTCTCATGCAGGGAAACCCCAGCACCAATAACATTGTGTTTGAAATTACTGCCCTTCTTCTCCCTTACCAGGGTCAGTCCACCCCAATGCTGTGCCCAAGTGACCAGCCGGGAGCTTTTATTTGAACTGGTTCAAACAACATCCCTCCAACCTGCCTTTGCCTTGTTTGGCTGCCCTGGCCCTGGGAGAGAGAAGGAAACCATGACAAGTACACAGGCCAATTTGCCAACATTACTAATAGCATCTCATGATTTTCCTTTTGCAAAATCAAGAAGGGGAGATAGCATCAATTCCTGCAACCTGCATCTCATGCATCAATGTCACATCTTTCTGCTTGTCTCTCGTTAGTCTCCAGATGGTGTAATTTATGAGCTATCTAGGAGTGGGGAGCTCTCTCCACCAAAGAAGCTGCAGTAAGTAAATGTTCTTTCATTTAAATGTTTGATTTTAAATTAGCAGAGGGGTTGGTCCCACTTCATTCACCCCTGGCACCATGGGGAGAAATGACAGCTCTTTACCTGTCCATTTGCTGGCCTTCGGTGCATTATAGTTAGTCTGCAACTTGTCTTCCTTTGAAGAGACTTGAAGGCATAAGTGACCAATAGAGCTGCAGAGTTCAAGGTATCAAATGTACCCCAATCTTGGCAGAATATTGTATCTGGGGATGTGAGGAGAGTCGTCCGTTACACCCTTTTGTAGAAACAATCAGCACTGCACACTGATTATATCTATATAAGGGGCACCAGGCGGAGAGAAACAGCTGAACAAAAGGAACAGGAGAAGGAGATGATAAAGCTCCATCTCAGTGGATGCTCCTGAATCTCTCAGACTTGGCTGTAGATTTGAAAGGCTTCAGTATTTCAACATTTCAGGGAGTCAGACGGGGAGATATTCAAAGGCACAAATGGCCTAGAATGCTAGGAAAAATGCCCCGAAAGAGCCGAGCTCTAGGTGTTCTAAAGGAGCTTTAGAAATTAATGATTACAAATCACAAATCTCATGTCAGAAAAACATAGACTTGTCTACCTAATGAGCCCTGGGATGAGAGAAACCACTCCACCAGCAGTAGCTAAGTGGCCTGAGGCTGAAAATGTATCAGAAGAGAGATGAATGCTGTAGGTCTGTGTGCAGTGGAAGCAGCTACAGGTTCTTCATTAACTGCTTGGGCTATGCACCATCACTGTACACAAGATCAATCCGATGTGCCTACATAAAACAATCATCGCCACTATGGCTGCCGTGAGGAAGTGACAAGTGCTATGTAACCTTCAGTCCCTGACTCCTGAACAAAACCATCTATGGTTGCTAAGTGACAAGAATGTACCTAGTTCTCACATCCTCTACAAAACGTAGGCACTTAACAACAAGGAGATGATTAGTTAAGGGAATCATCAATCTTACAATGTCTGGGTAACAAACAAAGAGATGATGATGCTTACCACATATAAAGGAATATATATTGCACCCTAAAACCACCACCTTAACTCTGATCCATAGAAACTAGGAGTTTTTAATGTATTGTCTATCAGCTTGGCTATCCAACTGACACCATCTCTCCATAACCCTTTTCTTCCTTGGAATCATGCCCCCAGGATGTGCTGAAGAGACCTGGATTATCTTTGCTATTGGCAGAGTGACATTGAAGTGTCTCACATTCCATACCTGGGATAGCGTCTTGGCTCCACCACAGTACTCACTGGGGGTTTCAGTGTCACTCAACAGTCTGGTATTAGATTTTCTCAGCAAATAGGTTTGGTTTCCCTCTTGAGTCTCTCACTGAATGTTATTTCAAAAGGCCTTTTAATTGCCATCTGTAATTCCCTGCTTTCCCTGCACCAGCCACCTCTCAAACCTGTTTAATGTTCTCTAAACCCCATTCTGAAAGTCAGCAGCTTCTGGCAGAATTTTTTTGACACCCAATTGTGGTGTTGTGACAGTTTTCAGGGCACCCAGGAGTGTGAACCTCTTGTTACACCCCCACCTCCAGCAAGAGAGAGACTTGGTTGTGTTTAACTGGTTGTCAGCTCCCTGACACTGCCAGTCTGTTACTCTCCTCTGGGCTATGCCAGCCCTTTCTTGGCTTTGCAGATTAACGTTTGTTGCATTCTAGTCCTTGAGCCCCTCTGAAGTGTTTTCTGGTAGTTTGCAGCCTGAACACTCACAGAAATACCAGGGCAGCTGGCCCCAGAGGAATGGGATACACATCAGTCTGTTTGATTTCCTTCAGGCTCAGCTCCTATGACTTGATTCCTAGAGACTTACCGTAGCTTTACCAGGGTAACCAGCTGACTATTGATGCTTACATCACCCCAAATGTCTTTGGCAGCCTTTCAGCCTCGCCTGCTTGGCAACCTTTTTTCATTAATGTAAATGTGCTGTCCATGTACCCCTTCAGGTACAAAATAAATGGGGGTCTTCTTTGCCTCCCCTCCCCCTAAAGGTCATTGTCTTAGTACATGGTCAAGCCCAGAGGTTCTTAAACTGTGGGTCAGGACCCCAAAGTGGGTCACCACCCTGTTTTAATGGCATTGCCAGGGCTGGATTAGACTTGCTGGGGCGGGGCTGGGCAGCAGAGCTCAGGTTACAGGCCCGCTGTCTGGGGTTGAAGCCCTTGGGCTTTGGCCCCCCTTCCTGGGGCAGAGGGGCATTGGCTCCACCCCCCCCGGGTGGCAGGGCTTGGGCAGGCTCAGGTCCCCCCTCCTGTGGTCCTGTAGTAATTTTTATCAGAAGGGGGTTGTGGCGCAATGAAGTTTGAGAGCCCTTGGTCAAGCCTAACCTTCAAGGCTTGTGTTTTCTGGTGTTCTCCTCTCTTGCTGATGCTGTAGGTAAATGGGCAGTCCATTGCCTTGGCTTACAATGCTTCATTTACATTTGACAGAGCTACCCATCTGGAAGACACCTGTTTTTCCTCTTTAGTGACAGATTTTCAAACGTATTTTAGTACATATACGCAGCTCCTTAGATGCCATCCGTACATACGTCTTACGACACTCTTCGGAAGAGCTGCGATGCTGGCTTCCACTTAAGCCTCCACATGATCGTCTATATGGCTAAATACTATGAAAGGAATGTGCTAGGTGTAGTGAGTGTGTCAGGCCTGTTAGGAGTTGCTGTTACACAACAGTGAACTCCTTGTCAGCTGGCATTGTGGGGCACTTAGGCTCACAGGTGTCTCTGCACATTTTCTTATAGCCATGAATTTTGAACGGGATTTCTCAGCTGAGAGTAGTCAATCTGTCAAAGGGTAGCAATCCTCATGCTACGACTCACAAAGTGGTCACCAGGCTGGGGAGAGAAGGAATTTCTCCTAGCAGTGTTGCCAGCTAACACCAGTATGAGGAACAAGTTTCAGTCTCTGTCCTGTCAAGAAATATCTGGCTTTCTGGATATGAATGAGTAAAGCAGCCCAAAATGATACCAGAAATCTTTAGAAATATATGAGCCATAAAGACTTTATTTTTATACCTTGTTTGACTTTGGTGGCGTGGCCTTTTTTTCACGTTAATGGCACACTATGGATTCGAACATGAAATAGCCTGATTCTCAGTGTCTGAAGCTTTCTTTCAAGGAGGTTCTGCAAAGAAAGCTAATTTGACATTCTCTCCATACCAGCTTGGCAGAAACACCAAGCGCCAACGTGTGCTGTTGTGGGTTCTGTCCATCTGCATGAGAATCTTGCTGCCTGCTGTCTGCAATATCTCAAATCATTTCTGTGAACATGAGGCAGATGTTAGGAGCCCACTATCCATCCTTACCTGGAACAAAACATCTCAGGGCAGATGGATACAAACCCAGCCCAGCCAGGACATTCAGAAACAGATGCTCAGGGAAACAAAAACCTACATGCATGGAAGAACACTGCGCCTTCTGGGTAGGGCGCTGGCGTATTACGGTATGTCTTTATATTCCCTTTAAAGTGAGATGAATGGATCAGCCTTGACAACAGACTCCTTGCTAGGATTTTATTCTTGTGATGGTTAGCGAGAGCCCTGTCTCTTTTCCATAGGAAAATGTCTAACATAGGAGCACTAGGAAATGTCCAACAACGCTCCGTGAGTGATGCCCCAGTGGGCAGCTGAGCCCTTCGGAACCTTCAGCAGCAACCAGCTAGCTTTATGGCACTCCGAAAATACATGGCTGGCTCGAGCCAGAAGCCAAAGCTTTAATGATCAAACTTTATGACACAGGCTCTTGAGCTGATGTGCCTTGAGAACTCACATACCTGGGCCACGATGATGTCTCCTCTGAGGGGGACCCATGTCCAGAACTGAGACAAGGTGCAGTGCCCAAGCAATGGTATCAGAAGACAGTATGTCTTTGAAATGCCTAGTGTCTCCAGGGTTCCTGGGCTGTGCATTCGGCAGCACCTCTTAGTACATTTGTTCGAGAGCCCAGGCCTATGCTCTTTAGAGAACAGCCGTGCAAGCATGCAGGGGTTGAGCTGGGACCAGGGCCTTGTTGAGACATACTCCTCCCCCTGAGGCTACTATCTTTGTTGACCAAGCCAGCTGGGGCCCAGTGGGGGACTCCCCAGTGCCCTGCAGCCTGTCTGGGGGAGGGCAGCAATTTGCCTCGGGCTTTTCCGAGGTCAGCGTGTTTAGCACTACATGTCATGTCACAAATATCTTCATAGCCCATCCTAGTGTTCCCAAGAACTCGTTGTCACAGGTCCACTTGTGCACCCCCTCCAGGCCACTCACTGGACTGCTGTGAGGAGCTCTAGCCGCTGAATCCCCTGAGTCTGACTGGAACCCAATGCACTGTACCTTATCTTGGGGCCTCCAGGCAAACTTTAGGTAGCCAGGTCGAGGATCCGCACCTTTCCCTCCTGAGAACTGTAACCACGTGGGTCCAACTGCCCCTTCCCTGGACTCTGTGCTGACACCCTCTATAGCATACACACACCTTCTCTCACAACTCTGCTGTTCTGAGTTCACAGTTTATTTCTTTGGGGGACACGGAGGATGACCAGAATATCAGACAGGAAGATCTGGCTGACGTTGTAAACTGGAGTAAGAGAAATGGGATGGTATAGAATAGTGCAAAGTGCAAGGTCCTGCATTTAGGGACTAACAACAAGAATTTTTGCTATAAGCTGGGGACTTGTCAGTTGCGAATGACAGAGGAGGAGAAAGACCTGGGCATATTGGTTGATCACAGGATGACTATGAGACGTCAATGTGATGTGGCCGTGAAAAAGGCTAACACGGTCCTGGGGTGCATCAGGTGAGATATTTCAAGCAGAGACAGGGAAGTGTTAGTACCATTATACAAGGCACTGGTCAGACCTCATCTGGAATCCTGTGTGTAATTCTGGTCTATGTTTTAGGAAGATGAATTCAAACTGGAACAGGTGCAGAGAAGGGCTACTAGGATGATCGGAGGAATGGAAAACCTACTTTAGGAGAGGAGACTCAAAGAGCTCAGCTTGTTTAGCCAAACCAAAAGAAGGCTGAAGGGAGATAAGATTGTTTTCTATAAATACATCAGAGGGATAAATACCGGGGTGAGAGAAGAGTCATTTAAGTTAAGCACCAAAGTGGACACAAGAACAAATGGCTCTAAACTGGCCATCAACAAGTTTAGGCTCGAAATAAGACAAAAGTTTCTAACCATCTGAGGAGTGAAGTTCTGGAACAGCCTCCCAAGGGGAGCAGTGGGGGCAAAACACCTAACTGGCTTCAAAGCTAAGCTTGATAAGTTTATGGAGGGGATGGTGTGATGGGCCTGCATATGATGGTATGTGGCTCATTAGTGACTGCCAGTAACAAAAATCCCCAATGGCTGGAGATGGGAGGAGTGGTAGATATGCTGGAGGGTAGGGATAGGATACAGAGGGACCTAGACAAATTAGAGGACTGGGCCAAAAGAAATCTGATGAGATTCAACAAGGACAAGTGAAGAGTCCTGCACTTAGGACGGAAGAATCCCATGCTCTGCTACAGACTAGGGATTGAGCGGCTAGGCAGCAGTTCTGCAGAAAAGGACCTAGGGGTTACAGTGGATGAGAAGCTGGATATGAGTCAGCAGTGTGCCCTTGTTGCCAAGAAGGCTAACGGCATTTTGGGCTGTGTAAGTAGGGGCATTGTCAGCAGATCGAGGGACGTGATCATTCCCCTCTATTCAACATTGGTGAGGCCTCATCTGGAGTACTGTGTCCTGTTTTGGGCCCCACACTACAAGAAGGATGTGAAAAAATTGGAAAGAGTTCAGCAGAGGGCAACAAAAATGATTAGGGGGCTGGAGCACACGACTTATGAGGAGAGGTTGAGGGAACTGGGATTGTTTAGTTTGCAGAAGAGAAGAATGAGGGGGGATTTGATAGCTGCTTTCAACTACCTGAAAGGGGGTTCCAAAGAGGATGGATCTAGACTGTTCTCAGTGGTAGCAGATGACAGAACAAGGAGCAATGGTCTCAAGTTGCAGTGGGGGAGATTTAGGTTGGATATTAAGAAAAACTTTTTCACTAGGAGGGTGGTGAAGCACTGGAATGGGTTCCCTAGGGAGGTGGTGGAATCTCCTTCCTTAGAGGTTTTTAAGGTCAGGCTTGACAAAGCCCTGGCTGGGATGGTTTAGTTAGTGTTGGTCCTGCTTTGAGCAGGGGGTTGGACTAGATTCCTCCTGAGGTCCCTTCCAACCCTGATATTCTATGAGTCTATGATACAGAAATTGCATAACAACTTCACAATATCAACCAGAATTCATAACCTATTTCCCAAATCACCGCTCCCCCGACCAGGTGCCCCATCGTGCAGTGCAGGTTCTCTTTTAATTGTACTCTCCTTACAGGCCCAGTGATGTTAAAACACACAGAGACAGACACTGGTTATTGAAGGCAAAAGATTTTCACCTTTGTCTGCCGCAGACGGAGCCTGTGAAGTTGGAACAGACACTGCTTTGGGAAGAGGAGCTCTTCTAGCTGAGAGACAGACATGTTGGAGGTTATGGGGCATGGGAAGATAAATGCTGACCCCCTGCCTTCCAAGCCCATGAAGATCGGGGGTAATACTAGGTTGCTGTCTGGGGTCAAGCTTGGGAAGGGAGCTGTCTGTGGGCAGTGGGCGGAATTCCCTGCAAACAGCCTAAAACCAGCCACTGACCTCAAAAGATTTATGTCCAAATCAAAGCAGAGTCACTGCTCTTTACAGCATATTAGCTAGATGAATTAGTAGCCCTTAGTAAGTCATGGGCTGAGTTCCTCTTGCTCCCTCAAACTGATTGGATGTGACAGCTAATATTTTTTAAATTATTCTGTCATCTATGGGACAGAGAGGCTCCTAAATTGGGCTATTAAAGTAGATTTGCTGAATAATTTTCATTACATTTTCATATAATATTGCTTACGGATTATGAATGAGCCAGTGCGTTATTCACAGCCACGCCACGCCAGGAATCTCCAAAGGTAGATTGGGTATCACACCTTTCTAGCCGTAAGTCAATTATTTGCTGGTAGGAATGTAAACGCTGACTTAGGGATTTCAGTTAAACTGGCAGCTCAGTAGTCGCGTTGTGATTGAGTGCGATCAGGAGCTATAATTTCCAAGCGCCCACTTGCAGATATAATGAAGAGATCTGACACATGGCGTTTAACAACACATTATACACTGGTGTGTGTGGACCAAGCACAAATGGGGAAAAAGCTGCAATCTGACTGGTCTGCTCAGGGCACAAAAGAAAGCCCCTTTCGGGGCTATCACTGCACGTCAGCAAACAGCACCTGGAGTCCCAGGGAAGGGCTCTGGTCTGATCCAAAGCCCACTGAAGGCAAAGGCAAAGGCAATCTTTCCATGGATTTCCGTGAGCTTTGCATCAGGCAAATCCTGAATGCCTGGATTTGAACCACCAAAATATCTGGCCTGGAAAGTGTCATTGCTGTCGCCACTGAGATTGTATCTGTAGGACTATCATCAGCCAGTCTAGCCAACGCACAAGTCTGGCTAGATGGAAGGAGTGATAATTGAGTGCTGTCTCTCCTGCCTTGCCAGTACGTAGCCATGACATCTGAGGAATTCTTTCCATCATAGTTAGGGATGGCAGCTGACCTGGAATTTGTCCGCCTTGTCAAAGAGATGGATCACAGAGGTCAGACCTCAGCATGACATGCTGCCCTGCTCCCTTCTGCTTTGCTTCACTGGACTTTGCATCATGGAGAAGGACATTTTTCACATGAGTGTCCAGCTGGCTTCTAAATTGGCACATCTCCATTTTGGGTAGCTGGTTTTGTCTGCAGAGGCTGGTGGGCACCCAGTCTCCTGGAGGAGATGCACATTGGTAAATGATAGCTAGAAAGGTGCCATTTCCATGCCTGGATTGGGGAGCTGGCCATTTGCAGAGTTTCTATTGCCTGAGTGATGCTTTCCCATTTGTTCAGAGTAGCTAAGCCCACTCTGAGGCACAGAGACAAACAATCAACCTGAACATGGATTCAAGTGGGTGAAGTGGCACATTTCTCTGCCGGGGCTCTTGGCAGTCCCCTGACTTGCTTGCTGCCCAGATTGTTTTCTCTCTTTAATTGGGGGTAGGACCTCATTCCCACAGTTCACCAGTTTCTCGCCTAAGCTGGTTTATGACAAACACTTTTACCCTCCCATTCACTATACAGACATTAGCGCATTACCTCTGTCGGGTCTCTGCCCCAGAGAAGATGCTGCTGGCGCCAGTCAGGGACCATCTCTATTATGGAGATACTGTTACGTGTGAAACAAATTGTGCTGAGGGTTTAGGTGGGGGGGGGGCTCTGACCCTGAATTGGGAGAGTCGCAGGTTAATAGATGAAGTGATGCTACAGCAGAGAGGTGGTTATTTCTGTTTAGCAAATTTGTCTGAAATACTCAAGTCTTTTTAGCCACAGCCTCTCCATGTAATTAAGAAGTATGTAGGCACCGCCTGGCCCCTGTGGTAACATTTCAGTGGGCAGTGAGGATGCGAGGCAATCCCTTCCAGCTCCGGGCCAGCACCTGGGCTCGGACCCACTGCAGACACTGGCAGGAAGAGGGGTGGTGCACTGGCAAGTCTGCCACGCTCCAGCTGAGATGTGAAACTGAGCTCCTTTGTTCACATCTACCCTGGCTGTCCAGAGAGATTGGAAGCCCCTGGGGCATTTTCAAAGCAAGAAGGGAATGGTGGTGAAAGACACCCAGTGGCCTTGCTATGACATTATGTTGTTGTCACGGTAAGTATTCTGGGATGATGATGTCATTCTTCCCATGACCCCCCCCCCTCAATGAAATGTTCTGTAAAGCCTATGCGCTGTGGCTGAGCTGCAGTGGCTGGGCATTGGCCTACATGGCTTGCTGTATGTCCAATACCTAACATGGGGCTCTGTAATACTCTTCGGGATGTCATTGGTGTGAAGACTCCCAGTATGGAGCAATCTGCTTCCCATTGCCCTTCCATTTTATGATAACATTTCTTTAGGGAAGTGTGGCACGAACTGGTTCGCAAGCCATGTACGGGCTCAGCTGAGTAACCTGCCAGAGGGGAACAAGTTAATACATTCTTGAAGCTTTTCACATTTTCTATTCACAATCAGCGACTGAATGATCAGACAACAGTCATTTGCTTTATTATGTGTGCAGCGCATCAGTGGTGTATAATGCAAGATACATAAAGTGATAATGTGACAGCTTTAATTAGATTTTTTATAAATACATATGCCAATTAATGGGCAACAAAGCTCAGCATCTCGATTTATAGCCAACAACGAGCCATGAATCTTGCTGTCTGAAAAGGATCATTACTGCGGAATGAATTTGTGTGCAGTGGTTTCGTCTAGTAATGTAACCCTACACACTGGAGAACGCTCATTCCTGGAGTTGGCACAGCGTCAGCTGCATTTTGAGGCAAGGCATCTCTTGTGTTGGTCCTGAGAATGACGTTTCCAACATATGATATCAGGATCTACGACATGTTGGGGATTGCAGAAGCAAATTCCACTGGATTCTACATCTCATTGGGTTTATACAGAGTGTTCTGCTTTTTAGCAAAAATATGCTAATTTTCCTTAACTGGAGGGAGGGCACTAAGCTATCAGTAAAGTAACCCCTGCATTGGAAGCACTTCAGAGCAGAAAACTGATACTGCCTAGCTTACTACCTCACACACTAGATCCATGATCCCCGCTTGAGGCCTCTAGGTACACCTGTAACTGTAATACGCCTCTAAAAATGAGTGTGTTAAAAATGCTGGCAGTCACAGGAACCTCGTGTACTCTCTCTCTCCCTCTCTCTCGGAGGTTTCCAGTGGTGGAGATGCAATGGATTATCAATGATGGAAAGAATATGCCCAAGAGCCCTAGTGTGCACATGGTTTTAACTAACACTCCTCACCCCAAGAAAACCCACATGAACGTTGCAGAATGTCTACTCCTGGCTTATGCAGATGTAAAGAGTTCTTACACATTCGAGACTGGTGTGGCATTGTCCTCTAGGAATCTGTTGAGAAAGCAAAATCTCTTTAATGTTGATGTAATAGTTTTCTAAGCAGTTATTCTGGAGGGAATATGCTTTGAAGTACTCTAATCTCTCTATACATAATGTTGTGTATGGGAGAAAAGCATCCTCAGTTCAAGAAAAGTGATGGAATTCTTATCAAAGCCTTTTCCGAGGCAACAATGCCATTTGGAGACCCAGCCAAAAACCAGGTTATTGTTGGAATGCTGATTCCCTTCGAACTTTGGCTGAACTAGCTAGAAAAGAGACCTTTAATTCTACTGTAAAAATATACCTGGTGCATTTGCATTGGCCTTGTGGCTCTATTCTGCTGCTTATAAAAGCTTACTGTACAATGGCCTGGTCTCCATTATAGGAATCGATAATGATGCTGTGGAACATTTTGACCTGTAAAGAGATTTATTTTTTATTTGTAACATGCTAGGAGCATCCCACGCTAAGAAGTCTTCATGGCTGTCATTGTGTCTTCATATATTGCCTAGCACCACGGGGCCCCTGGATTTGATGTAATATCCATGTTAAACAATAACAAGGATCTAGAACGAGGAAAGCTGTCTGATAAATAGATCCCAGCTGGGATACAGAAGGGGAGTTGGGACATTCCACTTAGGATATGGAAGGGGTTTAGAACAGGCTTTGAACGAAGCTTCTCTCTATACATCCCATCATGAGGAGCAGGGTCAAAAAGTTCCAGGAAGATTTTCCACTCATCTGCTGGGTCATGTTGGGAAATTCTCTGATCCATGTGAGAGAGCACATCAGTGTTTGTGCCCTTCACCAATATTCTGGCAAAAGTCTCAGTAGTGTCATGCAGGGAGATGGCGGATTGTCACATTGCACCACTTTCACCTTGTCTTAAACTGCATGTCACTTCAGTGATCACTGGATCACACCTTTTCTATGGCACCTTGACCAGCAGTTCCCATTACTCACTGGCTAGCACATGGTACTAGTCCTGCCAACCTCGAATTCCATTCTCGGGGACTCCGTGATGGTCCCAAGGGTGAGATCACTGTCTGATCCCCATTCAATTTTCCCTTTTCTAACCTGCAATGGAGCCAGTGCTTGGGTGAAACTGAATGGGAGGTGGCTCTGTCCCCTCAGATCTACCTTTAAGACCTTTTCTGTAGACAACCTACGATTCTTCTCTCTTAAATCCCTCAGCAAACAGCATGGAGTGCCATTTTAACTTTTCCTCCGTAATGCTCAGTGGGGCTGGAGAGACCAAGTCTTTCTCCGGCAGAGTCTCTAAGAAAGTAAGTTCAGGAGAGTGCACCTGATTATATAATAAATATAATTCACAATTCTAATTAAGAAAGCGTATGTTTATAGTGAGTATAATTCTTCACTATCTAATGGCATAAAGCTTTACCTCAAAATGCTCTGTAGGGAGATGCATTCCTGCAATGATGGAATTGTTCTGATCTGCCTCCATTGTGAATTAGATTAATGCTAATGGTTTTGTTGTAGATGAAGGTGTAATGAGATTATTGAATTATTTACATATGCCTTTATATTTAACTCTACGCATAAAAACAAACCAACCCAAGAAACAAAAACTCTACCAAAAATCCCCTCCACCAAGCGCTCCAAGCAGACTGGGGAAACTGAGTATGGGGAGCACTAAAAAGGGCACTGGGGGTGTCTGCTTTGGAGATTCACCAACTGGAGATTTATTTATTTTTTGCCAGCTCTGCTACTTGCAGCTCTCGGGTGCCGCTTGTAGTTCCTGAAAGTATTAATACCCCCGAAAAGAATAGTTCTGGGACTTACACAGACGTCACTAGAAATAAGGACGAGCTGATTTTTGTCCTTCATAGAAAGGCCTGAAATGCAGCACTAGCATAAATGGAGACATAATCTGAAGTGCATTTGTGGTGCCCCTGCATACGCTGGAGCTTTGGGGCTGGGGAACTGCTAGACATCTCAGCTCTGCTACCTACTGGTGAAGGGCACGCGAGGGGGGCCTTGTGCAAGGGGTTGTTATTGAAACACGTGTTCCAAAAGCAAGAGACAAGCAGAAGGATATGGTTGTGTCGAGTTATGGCACTGGAGCCTGCAGGCCAATGGACTGGGCAGAGCAGTGAGAACTTGAAGCCAGCAGGAGGCCTCGGAATCCAACCCCCCTGTTGCTGGAAAGCCAGCGCTATGTCCATGGCCTTGTTAGCAGGGATGAGGACATCTGTTTCTATTGGCTAAAGAGCTGAAGTGCTGATAACCAGGTCCAGCTTTATAGTTGCCCAAAGGTGACGGCAAAGGATAGTCTGTCTCACCAGGCAGAGAAGGTGGAATGGAAGATTTCTTTCACCTTAAATAAGTGGGAGAAAGCAGGCTAGCCGAGGGTGAATTCACCATCTTCACCACTGATACAGCACAGGGCAGCAGGTAACACCAAAGTCCCACTTGAACCCTTAGGGCTAAGTGGTGTCTAGGCTTGTGGGGCCCCTCTGCATAGCGCGAGACCAGGAGAGAAGCCATTGCAGTAGGTACCCCACAAGTAAGAGCACTTGCCTCTGCGGCATTCCTAGGAATTACCCCCTCCACTTTCAGCCATTAAAGGATTCAATTCAGTGAATTTTTGAGCCAACAGACTGTGTATCTCTGTTCAGTGTGAGAGTAACCGATCTGCTTGCCAAGCTGCAGTGGAGATGGTGATTGTTCTGTTTAGTGAATGCCCAGGATGTGCTATACAGTTGCATGCTAACTGTCTTCCATGGACATGTGTGTGCACATTCCCTGCCCATCCCCACTTGCTTCCTCTCACCCTGTAATCCAGCAGGTCATGATGTACATGACCTGAGTAAATCCTGTTTGTAAAGCACTGTGTGAGGCTAAAGTCTCTCTCTCTCTCACACACACATGCATGGCCACCTGGCAGAAGTTTCATGAACCTGTGAGAACAGGGAAGATTCTCAAGGGAAAACATGGCAAATAATATTTTGCTCAACTCCAGGGGTTTGTAATAGATACACCGATGCAGTCCTGGCTAAGGAAGTGTGTGCACCATTGCACTAACAGAGGAGATGGCGAAGCCCCTCTGCGGCAGACCCTGTTTAATTCCCCCTTCTCTCGCCACACATCATTGCAGAGATCTCTCTGCAGCTAAGGAGCCTGGGTGGGCTTGCCCTGGGCTCCTATCAATACCACTTCTAAGCTGCGACTTGTTCCTCTGCCTATGTGGAAATTGAATCTGGTTCCATGTGATAAAACCATAGGACAGGCTGGCCAGTCTGATTAGAGATTGTTACCTCATTCCTGGCAAAGATGAATGCAGAGTGTCTGCCTTCTCATTTACCATTTAACCTCTGTATGCTGGGGGAGCTGGCACCAAACAGCGGGTTTTCTATAGTTATTAACGCTTGCAATTATTGCCAATTAACATGTTGGTCTATTCATTCCTTTAGCTGTTAAGCAGTGGCCTGGAGTCCTTTCCTAATTAACCCTGAGGTGTGTTGATGCTAATGAGGCCCAACATGAACACTGCTCCTTTTGCTTATGCTGGAGTAGGAAACAAGAATGAAAGGTTTGCAGTACAGAATCAAGAGTAGAGGACTGAAATTACCAAGTTTTGGAGACCAGATTTTTTCTAGTTAAAAATCACTGTCAACCTGATGGATTTCTTGAGTAACCCAATTGCATTTCCTTTGGCCTGACCCTGCAAGGTTATTCTGATCATCAAGGAAATTAGCACAGGGATAACAGCACAGCTATTCCCATGGATGTGTGTCCAAAACTGTAATGCCACTGGGTGCAGTGGCACCAGAGCGGTACGTAAGAAGGCGGTGGTGAATGAGAAGGGTTGCCATTGTTTTTTTTTTTTTTTAGGAAGATGTAGGAAGGATTTCACTAATGCCAGTTAATTTTCGTGCTTCTGGGTGCTGCAAAGTCTTCCATTGAAAATATTGAGTTCGTAATTGCCATGAGCAGTGACAAAAACATCTTTCCACATTGCTTTGTGCTGGATAATGACCACTATTGCTCCATTCACAGGTATGGATCACTCAGCCAAGGATTCCCCGGTTTAGAGTCATCGTTCTGTCACTGAGTCGCTCTGCTCAGGATTTGTCACTAATTGACACATCATTTCCCATTTTCCTGTAAAACCTAATCATACCGTGAGGCAAGAGGGAGAAAAAGATTCCACACATTTCTTAATTTAATTCTTGTAGGGCGTTCTGCACCAGCTGTTCCAGGAAGCTAAATGGCTTTGGATGAACAAAAGCAGACTCTTAGACATCTTCCCAGTTGTATCAGCCCTAAACAAAGGAAAACCCTGACAGGGAAATCCCTTCCAGCCTCTAAATGTGAAGTGCTGTGATTTCAACATGCACAGAAGATAAATAAAATAGCAACTTGCCTCAGTGACAATGGCACCAGCTGTTCCCAACAATCTAGCGCTACAAGGGGAAGAGAAAATGAAACTGTGCTTTTATCATTCACCTTGTTCTCAGCTGTGCTTGGATAAGGACTTGGCAGCTCTACAAATCTACAGGTATGTATGTGTGCTTCAGCTCCCAAACAGTGTCAAAGGCAGAGAGAGATGTGTTGGCTCACGTGTGTGCATTCACGTGTGTGCGGGTTTGAGGAGGAAATAGAATAAAATGGAAAATCATCTTTAAGGACTTGGCTTCATATCTGTTTGTAGACGAGAGTTTGATGGACTCAGCTTAGTCTCTAATCACATGGACGTATCATGTTCCATGTATATTTATTATAAAAGCTGTATAAAAAAGCTTTGTACATGCATATGACAATACAGAAAACAAGGTAATTTCATAATTTAAATATATATAATGAAATCTATCCTAAATGAGCACCCAAGGGACTGCCAAAAACTGTTACTTGGGGGATTCATTTAAAAAAAGCAGAGCAAAATTGTACTCATTATATTTGGGGATACTTTGATGTGGTGTCTCTTCCGGCAGGAAATCGCCTAATTCAGGTCTGTCTCTATGACAGGTCTCATTGTATGTGACCAACTGAAAGTTATTACATATTAATGTGAATGGTATCTACTGAGTATATAATTACTTAGCGTGCATAGTGACCATCACCTTTTCAGTCTCTTTCATCCTGATTTTTCACTGGTTTGCACTTCTCCCTGCATTGATTTCAGTGTCCATGTGGTGGATCTTTCTGTATCCCACAGTCATGGCATGCCAGACAGTGGCTATGCAAATTTAGCTGCAGCCAGATCCCCTGCTGGTATGAATTGTCACGTGTCAAATTCACAAATCGTCTCAGTCAACCCAACACTGCATTTTTCAGCACATAAACGGTCTGGAAAGTTTTACCCAGCTCTGCTCCTGGGTCCCTGATGTGCAGAACATTAAAATGGAGGACATGAAGTGCTCAGAGGTCAGGATCATGAGGCAGCATCTTCTAATTATTTTGAGAATTGGTTTGCCTGTTAGCTGAGCTTCGTACGGTGAAATAAAATCAGGCACCTATAATAAGGCAACCAAATCCAGACCCAAACCATAAACAAGCCATGCAGCTGGTGGGTGGTCCTGGAACAGCCTGCTTATTGATACCAGAAAGACTACAACAGACTGACATCGACTCAAAGAAGAGCCATGAAAATGGTTAAAGGGCTGAAAGAATAGAAGCTAAAACTCATCCATCAGCAGATGGCGGCACAATGCCTGTTCTGAAGACTTATGTGATTCCCGGGACCCTCTGCAGAAGGATGTAGTTCACCCTGAAAGAGCAATATATATATTAGCCTGGCCAAACCATGACAGCGGGGACCGTGATTCCCCTCACCAGGTGAGCAGTATGTAGGGAATACTCGATTCCCCTGGGAATAATCTCATGACATTCCTGGTTTGTCATCATTGCTGCTTGCAGCTCTTGCTGTCCTTGCTTTACATTAGCTGAAGATATGGAGATTTTGGAAGATTTGGGGGCAGGGACCAGCTTTTTGTTCTGTGTTTGCACAGCGCCTAGCGCAACAGGGTCCTGATTAGGCTTTACCACAATACAAATAACCATCATCACCGTCACCATCATCATCATAAATTGGTGCGTTTTTCCCATTAGCTGCCTGGGCACTTTACACCATTAAGAAAATGGTTGCAGTTACTGAGCTGGAGAAACACCCGGGGTAAAAATATGGATCATTTTCTTGCTTCTTTTAGCAAGACAGGGACAATCTCTATTATGGCTGCCCTTGCTCTCTACCCTGCTGGAGCAGTCTGCAGTTAGGAAGGTGCATTGTCTCTTGGATGCTCGTTGTATGTTCAGCTGCATTAACTCAGTTAATAAATTGCCAGACAAACTCCTTGAGGGCTGGCCTCATTATACTGTGTAGCCAAGTCCAAGTTCTCCTCAGAAGGTCTAGCTGACCTTTTGCCTTTTCCTATTTGCTATACAGTCATTCAGCACCATGGAAATGTATCGGAAAACCAAGTTACCTTTTCCAGCTGAGAACACAGTCAGCCTAAGAGCCACACTTCCTATGTAATAAACTTTTACTGGTGCCTTTATATCCCCTGTTAGTGCCTATTACTTTGTTTTCTCTACATTCGTGTTAATTAAACAATTAACTTCTTTTGAACTTAAACAAAAATGCAGTTCAATTAGAATCATGTTTAAAAGCAACATTTTACAGACACCAATGAGCAGCATTTTTGAAAGGCAAGTTACTGGGGAAGCATAAGGCAGGGAACGGAGGGTTTGCTGCTCAGCAGGGTAAAGTTGTGAATATGAAATAGCTTCAATAGAAGATGTGTTGGAGCAGCATTCGTTGCTCAAGAAGAATTCAGTGCTTTTCCGCTCCCTGGATGGAAGGCACTATAAAAACTGCAAGGCATTGTTAAAACTACAAAAGATTATTTCCGATGAATCATAGTAAGAATTGCATGTGTTTGCTTTAGAGATTTAGGACCTGACCCAGCAACGTCTCTCAATACATGCTTAAGTGCTTGGCTAGAGCAGATCAGAGTGCTCAGCACCTTACAGAATTGACCCCTACATGGCACTAAAATGTTGTGGCATGTTGCTATGCATCCCACTATAGAAGCCACCTCATTTAATTCCCACATACAGTTAAGTGGGGCGTATGGGGAACTAGGGAAGGAACACATCGTGCTCCTTTGGGAGCAGCTCATCCACTTTGGTCCCCCCCCCAATACCCAGCTCTCACCTGTGGCTCTGAGTAGCTGCTTGCATGTGACAGTGGCCACAGCCCAGGAAACCGCTTTGAGGAGCTGGCTAACCCAGGTGAGGGTAGCCCTCAGCGAGATAGGGAAACGGCCTTTCTCTAGCATGCGAGGACTGTTCCGGTGGACTGGGTGGAGGAAATCAATTTGTGATTCAATGACCATGAAGGCGGTTCAGCAATGTGTTGTGGGGAATGGAGAACACGACAAGGCACGGAAGACGTCCTGGTCCCCCACTGAGGCTAAGGAAGCCCCCAGCCGTAATGATTCCTCATGCCGCTGGAATCTGGCTTCCATAGCTCAGAGAGTGGCACTGCCCTGTGCAATGGCTTTCTCGCTCAAAAATTTCCTGCTCAGGTTCTCTCACAACTCTGAGAACTGCACCAATATCGTCATCATCATCAGCGACGGACTACCAATATATACTGCATTGAGAACCACCTCTAGTGGGCAAGGCTTTGCTTCAGTGATCAGTTTGAAGTATACCAGTGGTTTCCAGGTGTTATCCAACCTTTGGCTGAGCTAGTACCATGAAGTGATTGGCATTTGCTGTTTCGTGGAGTGGTTACATAACACAGGTTTGGCAGTGTCTAGTTTGTACATGGTTAGTAAACTCTTTGTAAAGGGTTCTGGGATCAATCATTTATACTGCACTCATCATGAAGGTATATGAGTTCCTACGTTAACAAGCAGTATATAAATGTCAGGTCATTACCAGATCATTTTCAAACACTTTTCATAAGCTGAGATGCTAGTTCAAAGCCTTTCATTCGTGGCCTAAATAATCACTCTCCTCCTCTTTAAAAATCTTTGGAGTCTGAACAGTGGCATGGCCCTAACCCCAGGAAACGCCACATCTATTCAAATGTGGAGATCCCTGCAGCACTTGATAAGAAAATGAATGAGCAATATCTGCCATTAGCTTCCATGCACTTTGAAGTAATGGTTTGGAAGGAACAATTGTACTCTTTATTTTGTTCAGGCTTGTTAATGAAGTTGTCCCTGTTAAAGACACTAAAGTCATATCACTCTGTGCTTAACATGCAACTTATTATCCTCTTTCCATTTCATTCATGTCAGGAGGAAAATTGGATTTTAGTAATGAAAGAATTAATTCACCCTGAAATCTCAGCTCACATCTCATAACTGAAATGTACTGGAGAAGGGAAGATTTGGAATTTTTTTTCCAGGGCTTTAATAATTTTGCTGACCATTGTGCCTTTTATGAACACTCATCAAAATGGACAGAGACATTTCTGGGGAACTGCGCAGTAGTTCCTTTGCTGTTAAAAAGCTCCAGGAGTATCTTAAACTTCCTTAAACTCACCTAAGAAGTGTACTGCTGGTATCTTCTATACCCTCAATCCCAAGAGCCCAATGCATGGACCCTGTATTCCAGCACATTAGCAGTTCAGCCTTAATAAAATATAATAGCATGTTTGGTACTCCCTGGCATCTAAAGAGGACTCATCTTATTTGACTTTTTTTGCTCCAAGATAGTTTTGCTTAGAGAAATAATAAAACTGTAACTTCCCCACCCTGCTCAGTCGCGTTTTTCTGTTTTCATTTCTGACTGCCGAAAGTTCTGCAAACCACATCTAGAAAACCTTTGGTGCCAGGCTGAGTTCAGATGAAATGGGTGGGCAGGAAGCAGCAGCAGCACAACTTTCTGGAGGAGTCCGAAATCACTAAGAACGGTTTTGCTGCCAGTTTGGGCAACAGGTCCCACATATACCTTCTGCCTACAAAACAGAACTACTACAGGGTCGTGACTGCTCGAACTTCAGCCAGGATAAAGGAAATAAGATGTAGGTGGGAAATTAATGTCCAGTTGCAGAACTATGGGCTATGGGTAACATTCATATGCATGTAAAATTTGAGGTGTTTTGATCTAAAAAGTTTTCCTTTCCCAAGAAATATCACTCTGCTGGTCCTGCCTGGACTGGAATGGAATTGATATGTTCTATCAATATTGCATTGGCTCATGAATTTCTGCCTGCTCCTGAGCAGTGTATAATGCCGTGGCAGTCATGGAAAAAATGAAGAGGTTTAAAAATTCTGTTCAGTGATGCATGGTAGAAAGTAGAATGGATGGTGGCATCATGCTGTAGAGATTTCAAACTCAGCCCAAGTTCAGTGGTGCCCTTAGGGATCTGAGAGTCTTTGACTGATGTCCATTTCATCGCTAATGTTGATTGCTGCCATTGGTCGATATTACAGCTCAGTCACTAGTATCAATTTCCCTGCAAGGTGAGCAATGGTCTTGTGTTTTGCATAGGTTAAGTCACTGATAAAATGATTCCTGATTAGCTAGTAATGTGTGCTGTATTCAAAACGTTTTTAAAATATTAAGTCTTTCATTTAGCCTCAAAACAGATTGACAGCAGCTGTGCAAACTTCCTCTATTGTGCCCCATTATAATTATTATTATTGTTCTGCTGGAAGGTGTTACTGGCAGCCATCAAATTGATCTCTGATGTATAGACAATGACAGACCTAGTTAAAGCTAATGGGTGTGCTAACCAACTTTTGTTCTGGCTAAGCAGAAGGAGCATTTAAATGCCCATTTATGTAGTGATAACTGGAAACTATGGGAAGCCACCATCCAAGGCACTGGGCTTCATGGCACGCTGATCACAAGCTAAGCCATGTGGGCTGAAGGGTTTCCTGGGCACTATGGAAAATTTGGAGATGAGGATTTATTGGTTGCTGCTGTGTTTGTGAGACGCAGAAAGACACCAATAAGCAAGAGAAACAGTTATGAGAATGGTCCTGGGAGGGACCAGAGAGATAGAGCTCTTTGGGGCACAGGTCTCCCTGGAAAGATGGGCTTGGAAATTGTGACCTAGGAACTTGCCTCCTGTTTGCTTTTACTATGTTCAGGAACAGGACAGTATGTGCTTTCTCTGTTAAAAGCAGGATTTCCCCACAAAAATACCTGAGTGTCATCAATTTCTCCCCCTAATGGAAACAACCTGGGAAGGCCTCAAATACGGGCTAATGGCTCAGGCAAAAGACAGGCAATATTATAGTAGGACCTACAGGCTTAACCTAGATCGAGGCCCATTGTGCCAGGTCTTGTACATTCACACAGCAACGGACAGCCCACGCTCTGAAGATTTTACAGTCTAAAAAGACAAAGGATGGAGGAATAGAAGGGCTATTAAAATTGTTTTATAGGTAGGGAATTGAAGCCCAGAGAGATTAGATGACTTGCCCAAGATAACACAAGGAATTTTGCTGCAGATCCAAGAACTAAAGCCAAGTCCCAGACCAGTTCTTTAACAAGAGCATCCTTCCTCTTATATCGTCATCACTGACATGGAAGCGTCAGCCTCCAAACTGTGTGGCTCCCTGCTGCGAGAGCCTGACAAGACCATCAGTGATGATGCTGTATTTTGTGATGTGGATAGTTACACATGAGACATTGGACTAAGATTAATATGCGAATCTCCAGAGATTCAGAGTTCATGTTGTGACGTTAGACCCCACATTCTTCATGGAAATATTATGATATGAATATGGCATAACTAAGATACGTTTTCTGAAAGATTGGTCACGTGAGATATTATTGGAAAGGTTATGATTTGCTGAACGTGTTTATCCAGTTTGTAGGCATGTATCATTTCTGTATCTGGAATTAGGAATATTAACTATGTAATAATTACAACTGTGTTTTCACATGGGAGCCTGGATGAGCCATTAAGGAGAACAATAGAACTTTGAAAATGCTAATCTCACTCCTTCCTGAGAAGTTTACTGGGATGCTGCATTGACACAGCAGGGTCAGGTGACTGTGTCACCTGGTACTGGACAATACCTTAACTTCCTGGTACTTTTCCACTGTAGGGAATCCTTTGTTTGATCCCCATCTCCCTACAGTGGAAAAATACCAGCAAGTTAAGGTATTGTCCAGTACCAGGAAGGGAGACTGCCAAAAAGACCTGGAGGGAAAGGCAGGGTTGAGTCCAGGCTGAGATGGAGTCCAGTCTGTAAAGAGAAATAACTGGAACTCTAAGCTACAGAAACTCTGCAACTTGCCTAAAACAACATTGAGGGTGAGAAATAACATTTTGTAACCTGTTTCTTGAGTGTATTAAGCCTAGTTTGTGTGTTTTGTTTTATTTGCTCAGTAATCTGCTTTGTTCTGTTTGCTATCCCTTATAATCACTTAAAATTTACCTTTTGTAGTTAATAAACTTATTTCTTGTTTATTTCAGAACCCAGTTTGTGCAATTCATATTTTGTGTGTGTGTGTGTGTGTGTGTGTGTGTGTGCGTGCGCGTGAAAGCTGTGCACATCTCTCTCCACATTCAGGGAGAGGGTGAATTTTTATGAGCTTGCGCTGTGCAGATCTTTCTATACAGCACAAGACAATATTATTTTGGATTTATACCCCAAAGGAGGAGTGCCCGAGAGTGCTGGCCATTCTCCTAGCTAAGTCTTCCCACACACAGTTGATTTCAGTTTGTGTCTGCAGCTGGGTGCGGCCTTATCTCTGTGTGTGTGTGCTAAAGAAGGCTTGAGGGCCTGGCACAGCACAGACAGGGTGAGGAGGCACAGGCTGGTGGAACGGGTGGGCTCAGGGAGACCCCAGCACATCAGGTGGCATCCCGGATGCGGGGGGGTCCAACCCATCACGCATGTTTCATTTGGATAAACCGGCAGAAGACAAGATGCTTAATCCATTCTCTAGAACTTGAGCCTGCAACTGTCGGATGGGACTCTCAAGAGGACGAAGTATCCTGTGTGATTTCACATACATCCTGCTATGTGGAAACAGCCTTTTCCTTAGTATTTCAGGCTGGAACCCACAAGTGCAGAAACAAAGCAAACAACTGAGGTAAAATATTAACTGTATTTTCCAGAACTTTCATGGAAGCTCAAGTTTTGCTCTAAAAATGGATAAAATTCATGGAGACTGAGTGAATTCCTAGTTTTTTTTTCCATACTAGTTATGAGATGGTCACAGGTACTGACTAGTAATACCATAGAACAGGGGTCGGCAACCTTTCAGAAGTGGTGTGCTGAGTCTTCATTTATTCACTCTAATTTAAGGTTTCACGTATCAGTAATACATTTTAACGTTTTTAGGTCTCTTTCTATAAGTCTATAACAGGGGCTGTCAACCTCTGACACGCAGCTCGCCAGGGTAAGCACCCTGGCGGGCTGGGCCAGTTTGTTTACCTGCCGCGTCAGCAGGTTCAGCGGATCGCAGCTCCCACTGGCTGCAGTTCACTGCTCCAGGCCAATGGGGGTGGCAGGAAGCCACGGCCAACACATCCCTCGGCCTGCACCGCTTCCCGCCACCCCACTGGCCTGGAGCGGCGAACCGTGGCCAGTTGGAGCCGCGATCCACTGAACCTGCCAACGTGGCAGGTAAACAAATTGGCCTGGCCCACCAGGGTGCTTACCCTGGCGAGCTGCGTGCCAGAGGTTGCCGACCCCTGGTCTATAATATATACCAGTAACTAAACTATTGTTGTATGTAAAGTAAATAAGGTTTTTAAAATGTTTAAGAAGCTTCATTCAAAATTAAATCAAAATGCAGAGCCCCCTGGACTGGTGGCCAGGACCCGGGCACTGTGAGTGCCACTGAAAATCAGCTTGTGTGCCGCCTTTGGCACCTGTGCCATAGGTTGCCTACCCCTGCCATAGAATTTCACACCAGCCATTGAACCGTTGCCAGATAGATCTAATGCTGACTTAATGACTTCAGTATATAGCGGGAGTCTGCAGTTTACTAGTATAAAACCCAAGTTTCAGATGACCAATCTGGGAACTGCAGCAGTGTACATTCTGTTCAAGATGGCCAGTGTTGAAATTCCTTCTTGCTGACAGGAAAGGGATGGGCATGGTGCTCTGTTATAAGAAAAAGTGCAACATTATTAGCTGGTATCCATGACTGCATTGCATCTTAATAGAACATCCTATAATTTTTCTTTAAACAAAGTAGGAGCATGTATAGCTAAGGTCACTGGATCAAACCCTGCCCTGGCTTATACCTGGGTTGACTTTGGCAGAGGTACATGGGGTGTAGGAGAAATTAGAATTGTCCCATTGAGAGGAACAAGGCAAAAGAAATTCAGGTTGCTAACCTATGTAGGTGTTATGATGGCAAGTATAGGAGGCCAGCTAAGTCACAGGTCTCATCTTCATCATCATCCCCAGACTGCGGATAAAAGATGAGCCCCGCCATACTGCAGCAAGCTGGTAGGTTTATGCTTCACTTACTCAGTGCCAATAATCAGGGTTTTGTCGTTTGTGGGAAACTGGGCTACATTTGGTCTAGTTTATAATTGCTTGACAATTGGTTAGCTTTCCTCACTGCAAGCACCCAGCTCCAATGCTGTATTTCAAGCAAAATGGGCTGTTTGCCCTTGGATAGTTACATCCCTTTGGAACCGACCATGTGAATTAAATCAGAGTATGTGAGCTAGATAATGCTTGGTTTTCAATGAGGCTGGATAGATGGTGGGTTCCTCACAGAGCAAGCAGGTGAATGCCTCTTTTCCTTAGCGGGGGCTTCTCTAATGGGATCCGATGTACAAATGCTACTTCCCAGCCATTCACTCAGCCAAGCAACCATCTCCCCACTCCAGAATCTGCACACTGAGCGCAGCAGATGCATAGAAGTCTGTAATAGATGATATGACAGATGAGCGATTATGACGGTGAACCAAACTGCTAATGGGTTGAAATGTTTTGAGACCTCTCCACATAGCATGCAAAGAACATATGCTCAGAAAAACTTTGCAAATGGCTTCTTTTTCCTGCTGCTATTTCAGTGCTTTGTGACAACTCATCCTTTTCTTCCATGTGGTTCTCCCAGTCTTTTAGCCTTGCCTTGGCTTGGGGGTTGGGAATTGCACACCCCAGAGTGAGTTGTCAGTTATGCTAATTTTAAGGGGTCATGCTACAGGCTGGCAAATTGACTGGGGAGGAAATAAGAAACCCTTTGAATCTTTAATCAGTGCTCAATCCAACCTTTATGGGAAGGTCACAACATTTCCATTTTCTATTTTCACGCATCTTTGCATTTCTGGGGTCTGGGTTCGAGCGTATTTCCTATGGGATTTACAGCCCAGAGTTTGCAGATGGAAGAGGTTTGTATAAATCTGGATTAGCATAGACTAGTACATCACCAGGGACGGGAGGAAAAGAGCAACGGTGTCTTTCATTTACATTTCACTTGGCACACACATCATGAGTGTCAGCATGAGAACTGGACAAATCTTTTAAAATTGGACTTGAGTGTGCAGTGCAAATATGCTGTGTCCATGGGAAGTATTGTCTGGAATCAGACCTGCACAAAGGGAAGCTAGAATTAATATTTCAGAGAACACAGATAATCATTTTGCCTCAATATATTCATTGAATTCATTGGCTGCAAAATCTGAAGTTTATCAGTCTATTTATTTGTCCCTTACAATAAAGAGGATTCTGTCCTGATGTGAGTCATTGATTTGTCATACACTGCACCAAATTTAGCCCTTGTGTAACTCTGCTGATGTCATTGCAGTATATAAGGATTTCAGATTGGACTGCTGCCCTCAGTTTAAATATATTGTGTCATGCATTTTCTACACCAGGAAGGAGAATGGGGAAGTGCCTCTAGAACAGTGGTTCTCAAACTAGGGCCGCTGCTTGTTCAGGGAAAGACCCCGGCGGCCGGGCCGATTTGTTTACCTGCCGCGTCTGCAGGTTCGGCCAATCGCGGCTCCCACTGGCCGCGGTTCACCGCTCCAGGCCAATGGGGGCTGCGGGAAGGGCGGCCAGCACATCCTTTGGCCTGTGCCGCTTTAGTGACAAAAAGCTGGGTTTCTTCCCCAAAGAGGCTGTGTTCAGTCCATCCATGTGTTTTGGTAGGAACAGAAGTGTTCTAATGCGGAAGTGTATTCTCGACATCAGTGGTGTCCAACCTCGTGTGGGTCAAACAGATTCTACATATTTTAATAAAATTTAAAGTCACCTGTATTGATTTATATTTTAAGTTCATCTTGTTTCATCTGTATTCAGAGATGTTGTTTCTATGTACAGTATTGTCTATTTACACACTTGTGTAAATTAAAACGAAGTAAACATGATGACAAAACAGTAATGAATAGGCCATTAGTATACTGTGTCACCAGCCCGTCTTTGGGTGATTGCATCTGGCGATGTCATTCCTCCATGAAGAGTCCACCCGAAAGAGTTCTGTCTTGTCTTCAATGTGCCGGGCTCCTTGCTTGTTGCAGCTCATTCTGAGAAGAATGAGGGTTAATTGCTGTTAATTGGTAGCTATGAAGGCATGCAGCCACCTGAATTCTCTCCAAGCCAGGCTGCCACCATTACAGGAACCCCCACGGATGTATAAAGATGATCAATGATGCAGTAGTTTAAGCCCCCCTGGGGGCCTGTTAATTTTTTTAGCTGGTGAAAAAGCCAGCGGGGGGAGGGGGGTGGTGGTTCTCAGCAGCTCTGAAAAATAAGGCCCTACGTATCTTAAGTTGGGCACCCAGAAACCGAGCCACTTAGCGGAAAGTACTGTGCTTGGTGGTTAAAGTGTTTGGCAGGGTGATAGTATCGTTGGTGTTTAGATAGCAAGGTGATTGATGCCATAGAAACCAAAGAGATATTGAGAAAAGCCAGGCCGCCCTATAGGGATGGTGAACTTGCAGCTCCAATTAAAACAGGCGGTTATCTACCTTTGCATTATTTAGAGTTTTCGCACAGGTGAAGAGGAATGGAAGGTTTCACGTGAACTCTCAAGAGGCAGTCGGCAGCATACTGCAGAGCAGAGACTGGCAGGAGAATTGCTGCAGGCAGAAGGGGATGGGAAGGGATTAACGTACATTCATCCACTCTCAAAGAAGAATGGTGGAAAAGAGATATTGACAGTGTTGGTAAAGTCCATGCTGTAGCTGCAGGAACTCATGAATAGGGTTTATTGTCCATGATCTCGTGGCTTTAATGAGCATGTAATGTATGCTTATCCACTGGGGAGATTTTCTTCGGGAATGATTTGCTGGACACAGCATGCTGGTCTGGGGTCCCAAACACTGAGCAGCAAAACTAAGAGGGGGGGTGACTCAACTTAAGGCGCAAAGATCGAAAGGCTCCGGTTCAGGCTGACATGTTGTCGATGGCTGTGTTCTGCCTCATCTGCGCCTAGGTGTAAACCCAGGACATGCCCTTGAACTGCCTGATTATTTTCAGAGTAGCAGCCGTGTTAGTCTGTATCCGCAAAAAGAACAGGTACTCCTGTTCTTTTTGCCTGATTATTGAAGCCAGCCAGCCAGGGTCTTTCTCCTTGCTCACATCTTCTCTGCTTGCCTAATGCCTGCTAGTGAAAGGTCTCTGAATATGGAACTTCACTGCCCACCCCTGCTGCATATTGTAAAGCCCCTGATCTAGGTCAGGGTCTCATTCTGGAAGTAACAGAAGGTGCTGGAATATTGAATGCTCAACACACACATGAATAGTTGGCACCAGAAAATTGAGCAGCAATTCCAACCCAGGTGTTAGCTCCCCAGCCAGCTAAGCACTTCAGCAGGTCTATCATATTCCAGACAGTACAGGAACAAGGTGAATACGCCAGCCTGGCCGACACTAGGGACGCCAGAGCAAAACTCAATCCTCTCCAGCTGGAATGATCTAGCTGGTGACTGTAACAGACTCACACCTGCTGTGGACTGGGCACAGACAGGGATGAGTAACACGCAGTGATCAGTGGGTTATAAATACACACAAGTGGCAGCCAGACGATCACCTGATGTTCAGGAGCAATACGTCTCCAAGCAGCGCCCACCTTCCACACCCGGAGATTACAGGCTCTGCCTCCAGCATGTCGGGCACTCACAGCTGCAGGTGAGTCATGATATGGAAGTGTCGGCATCAGCATGAACCCCTTATGCATGAACCATGGGGGGTCTTGCAACCCAACAGAACTGCCTCCAGTTAAGGGCTAGAAACCATTGCACCAGCTTAGCTGCAACTTCATCATCCTCTCTACTGGGCGAGAACACAGTACAGGGCTGCTGTAGGTATCTGTATTTTAGCCACCCAATGTGTGCCGGGGGAAATAGGGAAAGTCACTTCCACCCTGATAGCTGAGGGTGGTGCTGTTGGATTACTCCATTAAATCACAACAAAATGTAATTACTCCCAGCAGAAAGGAAGAGAGAGCAGCAGGCAAGAGATTTCTCTCCCAGAGAAGGAGAATTTCATCTAATTTAATACCTGTCTGAGTGGAGATATTTGAATCTCCGTCCTTGCTGCTGCTTTACTGATGTGCAGACCAACTTGGTGACAACTGGATGGGGGCCAAGAAAGAACAAGGATGTCTGCAGAGGAGCAGTGCTTGCTGGCAGCACTGAATTCAGCTGAGCAGCAATGCTTAACGTTGCTCCAAGCGAGTGCCTCCCCCGCCATTGATCTTTTAGTCTCATCCTAGTCTTTGATAATAATTCATTAGCAGTGGGTGTGGGTGTCGGGCGGGGCTGCTCTGCAGTGCCTCCTTCAAGGCCATGTATGGTACTGCAGGTGCTCCCCACCTTAGTCTGCAAAGCTCAGGTGACAGGTTGGGGCAGAGTAGCTTGTGCTGTAAGCTTGGCGTGAAAAATAGCAATGTAGGATGTAGCTGTCTGTGCCTTTAAACAAAGAGGCAAAAAAAACCCCTTCAAATGCAAGAGATTAGTTGCAAAGCCCTGGCCTGGACCTGGGTTCTGCATTAGCCCGAAGGACCGTAAGCAGGTAGGTAAGCCTTCTTCACTGGCCTGCTGCTTCTTCATTGGTCAGTATATCCTCCTGGGCCTTCTAGACCCCTGGAGGACTGTCTTGGTGGTCACCTGGGTGGAGTGGATTTTCCTTGGGCAGGGAGGATCAGGGTGTGGATGTCTCCAAGCTGGGGCCGGAAGGCCGGATGGAGGCCCTCACAATGTGCCTCTCAAAAGGGTCAGGATAAACAATCCAAGGTATGGCTGCTTCTCTAGGCCTCCGCCGTGTGGGGCGAAATACCACAAGGAGATTCTTGTCCATAGTGTTCGGGCTCTTTTGCATCTGGTCTTAGCAGAGATACACACAGAAATGAAAAAAAGAGCGGGAGAAACGTTCTTCAAAGTTGTCTGAACCCACAAAGAGATTTGTTTGAGTGGTTGCTTCTGAACAGCCCTCCCAATTGAGGTTCTGGGTCTTAATGTTAGCAAGGGACCTGCAACTCTTCCATAGCTGCACACGTACTGAATGATGAACAGTCCTTTTGAAAATGCTCCTTAGTCTTCTGCTGCGCCAGTCACTGAACTGTGAGCGTCAAGCCGAAACCGGGCTGCTACTTAGGAGTCCCCTCATAAAAAAAAATGTGCTGCATGGTTTATATCCTTGGAGCAGTTGCTCCCTCGGTAATTCTTATGGGAGACAGAAGCGCGTTGGTGTTAAGTAGGCGGCTCTGCCTGGTGCAGATAGCTGGGATTAGTATAATTGTTAGGTTTGGGACAACACCGCAGGTGTGCCAGTGGTGGGACCTCCTTTTTCAATCATCTCCATGGGCTTGCTCCCCCGCTGCTGTAATGAGTGACACTCAGGAGCAGGGCCTCACGCTAGGTAGTGCTCAGAACTTTGAGATGCTTCGTCAGTCTTGTTTAGTCTGAAGATCTCACTAGATTTGGTTCTCTCATGAGATTCCAGCCCCTGCTGGTTTATGATGAGTTGATAGGACAGCTTCTTCTTATGCCTCTTCAGCAATTCCACACTGGGAGTAGCCTAAACCGTTAAGACAACAGGTTCAGGAACCCCATCTGTTCCTCACGCTAGGCAGACCTGTAACCATGAGTCCACTGAGCCAATGCACACCTTCCCTTTTCACTGTATTAATTTTGCTTTTCACCTACATGTCCTCTGCACTGAAGTTACTTTTCTGTTAATGGTGGGTTTGCCCAAACAACAAATGATGACAAAAAGGGGTGGCTGGAATTAAAGAAGATTCTATGAGAGCACCCCACTGAATGTGCTCTTGTGCTGCTCAGAGTCCCAGAGATCTCCACAGGAGATGCTGCTCAGATTGCATTTATTTAAAGAACATTGCTACTGCTGGATGAGAGTGTTTAACTCTCAGCTCCTTTACTGCACCCCAGAGAAGGCTGGAAGATGAACTGTTTATCAGTTAGGATTTTGCTGCCTGCAAGAACGGTCTCTGTTGATTATATTGGTTTCTGTTACCGGACCAGATGTTGGGAGAAAATCTGGAGGATCACACTGGATTATTCATGCCTTGAAATGGGTGCTTCTTAGATCCTCCTCTCATTGGTATTTTTCCTGCATGGGGAAGCTGCTCACACCCTAATTCAGTGGTCCCCAATGCGGTGCTCGCGGGCGCCATGGCGCCCGCCGGGGCATTTATGTGCGCCCACCTAGTGCTTAGCAGGGGAAAGAAGCCACGGCCCTGCGGTTGCCGGGGCAGAACTCCAGGGCTGTGGGCGCTGGTGCTCTCTGTCCCCGGCAGGTGTGGGGCTGCAGCTTCTCTCCGGCTCCAAGAAGAGAAGCTGTGGCCCTGCACCTGCCGGGCACAGAGAACTCCGGGGCTGCAGAGAAGCCACGGCCCCATGCCTGCTGGGCACAGAGAACTCCAGGGCAGCAGGCGCCGGTGTTCTCTGTCTCCGGCAGGCGCAGGGCCCGCCGAATGCCCAGCAGGGGAGAGATGCCAGGGCCCCACGCCTGCTGGGGACAGAGAACTCCGGGGCTGCAGGCTGCACAGTTTCTCTCAGGCTTCTCCCTGCACTGCCCTGAACTGCCGCCAAAAAAAATAAAAACACTTCGCCTCTGCAGAATGGACCGAATGCTGCCCTGTAGCATGTGCTGACACAGGCACCTGCTTGCTCCACTGGTGCCTGGAGACAGCCCTGTATGTGAGTATTCTTCCTGCACTGATACTGCTGTTTTCTTGTGCTTTGCAATTTATTATTTTAACATTTTGCTCCAAAATGAGTGGTTCCAATAAGAGACAACATACGTTGTATTTCAACCCAGAGTGGGAAGAATATTAAATGTGATGTTTTTCGTATTATTTAATGTACAAATACAAAATAAGCCTTGAAAAATTGTTAGCACCCACCACACTCTTCTGAAAACATGAATGTGCTACTGGCCACAAAAAGGTTGGGGGCCACTGCTCTAACTTATAGATTTGGTGCTGCTGAGATAAAGGGTTAATTCAGGCTGATTTACTGATGCTGCCAGGACTGTTCCTGATACGTGCAGTGTTATTTTTGTTGTGATTAGCAAAGCTCCTATCCCTGCCTTTGTGAGGATCCCAAGTGTGGATTAGAATATTATCACGTGCAGCCCTTTTCCCAACAGCATTTTTTATAACAAGATGGTCTGGAGTCACGGTGCCTGATTCTCATTTACACTAAGGCCTGACAGCTTAAAGAGGCCTTAAAGGAGACAAAAATGTAATTTACACCCATGCTACATGCTAAATGCAATTTACAGTGCCTGAGAAGTGCAAAGTGAAGTGTAATAAGACTCAATCCCCCAAAGATCAGACCCCAACCCAAACTATCCCAAATTTTCGGGTGTTCAGATGTTTATTTGCAGCCCATCTCTATGATGATAATAATAGAGAATTTTGGATACATTTCATATTCAGGACCTTGCGATAGTGGGTAAGAACAGTGTCCTCAGACAAGCAGAACATTCTCTCCATTGCTTTTTGGTAATTCCAATCTCTGCCAGTGAATTATTTTGGGAAACCGGGCAAGTCGCTTACCCTTTAGCGCTGATCACCATTTTTCAAAATTTTGATGAATTTTTTAATTGAGATTTCAAATTTTGCCCAAAACAAAAAACCAAGAAAACATAACAGGAAAAAGTTTGATGAAATTGCTATGATTTCTCCCTTTATTTTTTACTGGGTCTAATTAGAACATCAACAAAGTTAAAGCTCATTATTGCAGCTGTTGTGTCTTTTGATCTATAGACAATGACAAGAATAGGAAGAAACCACATGTACAGCTGGGTCCCAAATAATTGTGTTTACTAACTGTACATAGAACATCAGGCCTAGCTTCTTACACATGCTGCTCTGATTGGTTTGTGGTGCCTTAGGGTGTGTCTATATTGGAATAAAAGACTTGCGACATGGCCACAGCTGGCCCAAGTCAGCTGACTTGGGCTTGTGGGGCTAAAAATTGCTGTATAGAAGTGTGGGCTCGGACTAGAGCCTGGGCTCTGGGAGCCTCCCCGCTGGCAGAGTCCCAATGTCTACACAAAGCGACAAAGAGTTATCGCTAGACTGATTCTTGCCTGCATATTTATACCTGCTTCTGGAAACTTCCACTACATGCATCTGATGAAGTGGGTATTCACCCATGAAAACGTATGCTTCAATACATCTGTTAGTCTATAAGGTGGCACAGGACTCTTTGTCGCTTTTTACAGATCCAGACTAACATGGCTACCCCTCTGATACTTAATGTCTACACAGCAATTTTCCAACCCCACAACCTGAATCTCACGAGCCTGAGTCAGCTGACCCAGGCCGGCTGCAGTTGTTCAACTGCTGTGTAGAGGTCCCCTTACTACCTTCTATAACATAGGGCATGGGGAGCACCACTAGAAGGCTCACAACTATTTAAAGCAATACTCCCCTGCCCCTATATACTACAGCAGGAGACAGAGCTTTCACTGGGTCTGGTTCAAGGCTGTGGAATGAATTCCCACAAAATCTAAGAACCACTTCAAACTTCCCCATTTTTTGTTCCAAGTACAAAGCACTTTTTTTTAAATTTTATTTTTTTTGCACAGCAAACACCTAATTTTACCCTTGGAAATAAAATGCTAAAGAATCTCACATCAAATGCAAGTCAGGTTGGGTAATGCACTTCTGGAAGGTATTCAAATACTGCAGTGAGCAGAGTGGTATAAGAACCCTAATTGAACAGAACAAGGTCAATAAATCCTTTGACCACTTGGCTCGTGTCATGCCGTTCCTCCTTGTGTCATGCCGTTTCCTCCTACCCTTTGACTGTCAGTCTGTCTTTTATGCCATAAGCTGTTCAGAGCAGGGACTGTTCTTCATTGTCTGAGTGAAGGCTTTAATTGTATTTTTCACCATAAGACATGGTTTCACAGCTGTTTGCCTGTAATTCTGTAATCACATACGCCTTTAGAATTTTTAACACTAAAGCATTTTGTGACACAGTTTGTATGAACTACACCACATAAAGAAAGTTTATTGTTGCAGTCTTTCCTGTTATAGGACTTAAAGTAAAGAAAGCTAGTACTAAATTTCCCTTGACACATTAAAAGGTGCTGATGAAGTGGGTATTCACCCATGAAAGCTTATGCTTCAATACATCTGTTAGTCTATAAGGTGGCACAGGACTCTTTGTCACTTTTTACAGATCCAGACTAACATGGCTACCCCTCTGATACTTAATGTCTACACAGCAATTTTCCAACCCCACAACCTGAATCTCACGAGCCTGAGTCAGCTGACCCAGGCCGGCTGCAGTTGAACAACTGCTGTGTAGAGGTCCCCTTACTACCTTCTATAACATAGGGTATGGGGATCACCACTAGAAGGCTCACAACTATTTAAAGCGATACTCCCCTGCCCCTATATACTACAGCAGGAGACAGAGCTTTCACTGGGTCTGGTTCAAGGCTGTGGAATGAACTCCCACAAAATCTAAGAACCACTTCAAACTTCCCCATTTTTTGTTCCAAGTACAAAGCACTTTTTTTTTATTTTATTTTTTTTGCACAGCAAACACCTAATTTTACCCTTGGAAATAAAATGCTAAAGAATCTCACATCAAATGCAAGTCAGGTTGGGTAATGCACTTCTGGAAGGTATTCAAATACTGCAGTGAGCAGAGTGGTATAAGAACCCTAATTGAACAGAACAGAACAAGGTCAATAAATCCTTTGACCACTTGACTCGTGTCATGCCGTTTCCTCCTTGTGTCATGCCGTTTCCTCCTACCCTTTGACTGTCAGTCTGTCTTTTATGCCATAAGCTGTTCAGAGCAGGGACTGTTCTTCATTGTCTGAGTGAAGGCTTTAATTGTATTTTTCACCATAAGACATGGTTTCACAGCTGTTTGCCTGTAATTCTGTAATCACATACGCCTTTAGAATTTTTAACACTAAAGCATTTTGTGACATAGTTTGTATGAACTACACCATAAAGAAAGTTTATTGTTGCAGTCTTTCCTGTTATAGGACTTAAAGTAAAGAAAGCTAGTACTAAATTTCCCTTGACACATTAAAAGGTGCTGAATGATAGGATTGGGACACAAAGGCAAAGCTCTGTTGAGACATTGACTTCATCGGCACCCTAAGGAAACGCTACTAATAGCACCTTATAAATGCTTCAAAAGATTCAGTGATTTAAAAAAAAAAAGATATAGGCCTTGGTGGGATAGGAAATGACAGTATTGAATCCCTTTTTCTGCAACGCAAACAATAAGCATGTTAGCGCTTTCATGCGGGAGAGCTGATCTCCAAACTGCACTGTTGGCACTTTCATTGTGGTACCATATGTTGTGTTTGATTCGCTTTTATCTTTTTCCACTTGCTTTATTGGCTCTTGCAAACCAGTGATGATGTTCCACTGAAAACGAAATATGTTATTTCAAGAGGGTAGTGATTGTAATCAAGCAGAAAGGAAACACATGACAAAACAACTCTATTGTGTGCTGGTTACTTAATGTCTGAAGAGGCCCCTTTTGCAAGAAGAAATTCCATCTTATAATGAGGTTTTACTATTCTATTTTCCATTGAGCTTCTGGTTTCACTAGCAAAGATGTCATCTCACTTCCCAATGTATGTCTAATGTGAGAGTCCTACATGGTCATTATAATGCTAAACTCAGCCTGAAGATGATCTGTACTCAAGGTTTGAAGAAGTTTCCCCTCGTCTTTAATTTCCTTATAACAATTCCGTAAGTCTTGGGTCCTTCAGAGGCCAGAAGCAAGAGCACTGAAATACCATAAACCAAGCTGTGTCTGGGATAATCTGTCCTGACTGAAAGCTGGAAGAAGAGAAAATCTTGAAAGACAATGTTGTTCTCTCACCATTTCCAGACCAATTTTCCAATTCTAAGGGTAATGGATGGAAAGCATTTGAAATTTTATGAGCTTAACTAGCCAGAGCCCAGTACATCTGAACTTCTGAATCATTTGAACGAGTCATTAGAGCAATTTCCCTCTAAAGGCCCATGTTGGAGCCTGAGCACTTAGGAGGAAGTGGAAACTGTTCTGATATTATATAAATAAACCAAAAGCATCTCTAAACTCCAGAAGAGCCCAAGCATTACAGCTCTCTCTCCCCTTTTCATTTATTCATTCTACATTCCTGAGGCATCTTCTTTGTCCTCACTCAGTCACACAACAATGGCCATGCAGTGACTCATCCAGTTATTCTATGGTGTGTTGCATTGTGTGAAGTGAGCTATGTGGGTTTCTCGGTTTTGGTTTTGGTTTTTTTTCTGTGCTGTGAGAACATGCCGCCCACACAATATTAAGAATAATCACTCTGTTGTGGCTAATGTTAACCTGAACTATCATTAATTGAGTTATAAGGTTATTCATGGACAAAGAGTGAGGGTGTAACCTTGAAATCATTCTGCTTGGGTTTCACAGAGGTATTTCTTCCTCTCTTCTAAATAAGGCTGTGCAATCCCATCTCTTAATATGGGGATGTTTAATATGCCCTGAGCGTTATCATCTTACATAAGCATTGAAACACAGACTTTCCTGCTCAGATAAGGAAATGCTATCGTTTATGGAAACTAAGGAAATGCAACTTTTGAATGCAGTGCCATGGAGCTTCGGAGCACAGAGAAATGAAAGAAGGTGTGTGCAGCAATGTTAATAAATGCCCTGCAGAGAAGAGTCTAATCACACTGGCCAGGAGGGTGTCTGTGTGTGCGTGCGCTGCTTGCATTGCTGCGTCTGGTGCGTTTCCTATTTTCTCTGGAAATGCAGAAAACTTCAGTGTTCAGGGGCTGTCAGACACTTTTCATGAGAATTAAATGCACTTTAAAAAGGTATTTTTAAATACTTAAAAAAATAATCCCATTAAAATGCCCCCACGCTCTCTTCCCAACCCTTACATTGCTTCAGGCTGAACACTCTTTAAATTACCCTGCCTAAGAGGAGAAAGCTTGTGTGGGATATGAGGCTATTGTTAATTTTATGCTATTCAAACAGCACAACAAAAACAGAATTGTAATTTTAGCTTCCTACACAAAAAGTGACAGTTATCTTGGCTTCTAAAATAATACTTCCCTTGTCTTTCTGGAACTGGAAAGTTTCTGTGAGCAGCAGATTAACACTAATAGGAGAATAATCTTTAAGTGTTTATGCAGGCTGACCTTGGTACGCATGACAGGACCCCATCATGGCCTATGGGAGCTGCACACAGATCTGGAGTAGTATACACGGCACTAAGATTTCATCCCTTACTTCCTCTCCAAAGCGGCGGATGATCATTAATAATTCAGCCCATGCACTGGTATTTAACATGGGACAGGATCCGGGCTGTACCAAAGACACCAATGATTAACATAAAGACGTATGACAGGCTTTACTTTTAGGAAAAGGAGCCAATACAGGTGTAATGACCTCTTCTCGATGCAAAACATGGAAACAGCCAAGATGGCTAACAGCATCTGGCTTCTTCTGTCAGTCTGGTGGTTAGAGGGAATCCTCTCAATGATCCACCTTCTCTTACTGGCTAACAACATCCAGCCCGGGGTAGATCGGAGCTTTTTGGGTATTCACTTGGAGGTCACTTTTGACTAGGGCCCATCAAACAGCCAGCTGCAAGGACTCTTTTAGCTTCCAATCACCATCTGACCAGGTTGAGTAACTTGCCTTTGAGAATCGACATCCGAGTCTCTGGTTTGACTTTTCCCTCAGAGGGAACTTGTGCCAGTTCTGCCCCAATGTCACTCAACTGACCTCTGTGCAGTTACTCCTGATTTGTGCCAACGTGAAGGGTGAAACAGGACCTTGGTGTTGAGGCCATTCTGAGTCCACGTGGGGAACCCACCATCCCCTGTGCTGGGGCCCCAGGACGTTCCTGCTGACTATGCTGAGAATTACCAGCACAAGGAAGGTTTGTGCTGCAGATCCTTGGCAAATTAGAAAAGCTGGATGGTTTTTGGTTAAGAGATGGGACTGGGACCCAGGACCCCTGGGTTTTATTCCCAGCCCTGCCAGAAGCTCCACGTGTGACCTTGGATAAGTGGTTTCGTCTCTCTGCGCCTCACTTTCCTGTCTGTAAGAATGGGAAACATAACCCTTCCTTTCTCCAACTCTTGGTCTCTCTTGTGTATTTAGACTGTAAGCTCTTTGGGGCACGGGCTGTCTCTTGCCATGTGTCTGCACAAGCCCAGCAGGATGGATCCCCAATCTCAGCCACAAATAGTAATAATAGCTACTGGGTGGGCTGGATGGAGAGGGAATGCAGGAGCCTGTAAAGTACAAACTTAGAAGAGAAGCTTGAAAGGCTGAAAATTATCTAGTGTCTCCTTTGCCAGACAGGCTCACTGGGGGATGAGGAGGCGGCAGCTCTTAGAGATGCTTCATTTTCCATTTTCACGAGAACATCTGTCTTTATTTTCTAAGGAGAATTTTCCTATCCTCTCTCATGCCACTTCTTAACTGATTCACAGTTTCCTCTAAGTATATCTGTGGCACTCAGATACAATGGTGATGGGGCTTACATGTACCTAGGTAGATAGATGGATAGTATAGACACATGCAATCTCAAATGCCATCTGGCACATTGGTTTAACAACTGTTTGTTGCATCAGCAAGATATTCACCTGGGCTCAGATCTTGCAATCTGATCTATGTGGTCAGAGCCTTATGCCTGTGCAGGGTCCCATTGAAATCTGTGACTCACAAATACAAGGGGCGACCTGTGTGGATCCGATGGCAGGATCTGCTCCTGTTAGGGTAATGGAGGGAGTTACATAGGTTTACATCAGCTTCTAGTCATCAGGTGGAAGCTACAAAAAGCAGGTAACTGCTGTAAAAATTAAGAGTAGTTTAGACTTGTTTACCGAGATGACAAAGAAACCCATGTCAGCTGAAAGAGCTCTTCCCTGGGGGATTCTACAGCTCTTTGATTAGCTCGTTCCTGCTGTACAGAAAGAATTATTGGTGTTTGCATTGCACAGACTCTGCTCTTTGGGCCTTGGATATCTGCTACTCAAGGGCACTGGGGTGCAGTCCTCAGCTGGAAATGGAACCTGGACATTCATTGGAAGTTAGGCTCACTGCTCTTTTACATTTTTATCTTTAGTATCTTTTCAAAGCGGCTACACTTAAAATTTAACTTTCTAATTAGAGATGGGGAAACAGACTAGAGGTACCATTTTTAGAAGTTCCTAAGCAGTTCAGGAACCTAAATCTTATTGAATTTCAATAGGACTTAGAACTTTTCAGATCTCAGAAAACTTGCTTTTGAATATTTGACACTAGGACAAAAAGTATGTAAATGACTTAGGAGCCTGTCTTCCCCTCAAATCTACAGCTAGGTTAGTCCCACTATATTTACAGAGCATCTGTATCATGGAGAACAGCCATTTGACTATTTACTTCTTCATGCAACTTTATACAGCTTAGAAACATCTTGAGACATCCCTCTAAATTAGACTTGATAAGCATGTTGGGTAAAACTGTTCCAAATCATTTCAGCAGATGCCCTTTGAAAACTGTTGTCTATATTTAGATGCAGCCTAGTGTACCTCAGCTGCAATTTACTGTCATCTGGATGAATTATTTTCAAAATGTCCCAAATCCCAGAAGCAGTTTCTGATTCTGAGAGCCGGGACTATCTTTTATTGTGATATTGTGCCATTTGTTGCAGAGCTGAGATTCTTCAGCTGGCCAAGACTCATGTAGAATTTAGCTCCCTCACATACAAGTTCTCTGCTTCCACACCCCAGCATATAAACTCTTTTGGCTTTGGCTCTTAAATAGTTCTAGGCTTTAGAGACCTGCCTTCAGCTATTCAGACATCTAATCATCTTCTCTCACATTCTAACTTAGTACTTTGATTGTTCAGACAGGAGACTCATACATGTGTATTAAATGCTTTGTATATTGTGATATAAGGACTACATAATATTTTTATTACAAGCTATCAAGGCCTGGACATATTCTGTAGTTAGAAAGATGAGCCTTAAAAAACTTAGTGAAACTTTCCATCTGGAGACAATTCTGTTACCATTTCATTTCTGTATTTCTCTCTCTTTTTTTTTTTAATGCTAGGGATATCTGCATGAAAAAGGGCCATTCAAGAAACAAAGATGCTGTTTTTATGCAAATGTCCCTAACAATAGAGAACAGATAAGGAAAATACAGACTATATCTGCCGCATGGGCAGAAGTCTCTCTAAATAGAATGTTTTTCAACAATTTTACCATGTGGTGCTAGCAGTATGATAAGTTGTGTAGAATCTTCGGCTTTATCCTAGACAGCTCAAGCATTTGGAATCTGAGAAATCAAGAGCAGTCACTGCAACAGCCACTTCAAGGATCATACCTCCTTGTGAAAATTCAGCATTTAAAAACTACACTGGAATAACTCTGGCCAGAAACTCTGCAAGACAGGTTAAGGTGCGTAACTCCAACTCCTACTTCTACTCTGAGTCACACGTTTTAATCAGTAGCTCACATTTTTAACACAAGATTTTTTCAGACAAACTGACCTTTTTACTGCTGTCTAGTGAGAGGAGACTCAGATTCGTGGAACGAGGGACATGGTAGGAATAACGATCCAGCTAAGTCACTGACATGGGAGGGAGATATGCAGGTCTGATAAGCTTAGCACTGTGAACCATCTGACACGGTCATTGTTAATATTCTCCTTCATCCTGTTCACCAAGCCACCCTTCTCCCTTCATTTAAATCTCAGCCAGTGACTCACGGCTGCTACATGATCTACAGCTTAGAGACTCAGTTGGTTCATAACTTTATCTATGTTCCACTGTCCCACCCCCTCCCTGTATGCCTGGTTAGCCTCTCCCTGCACGCTGTTTGACTCACCCTCGCTTACAAACAGTTATCTAAGTTTTAAAGCAGCAATTCCTTGGAGGCAGGGACTTGTCTAGCTATCTCCAGAGTGAGGTTCCCCAGTCTAGGTGCAAACTCTGCTACCTCCTCAGTCTCTCTCTAGACTAAAGATCTTCCCAGGGATTCCCCCTGTACTAATACTCCTCCTTCCAAGCTCATAATCCTCAGCACTGAGGCTCTCCCCTCCACAGAGAGGGAGACACCTTGCAAGTCTCTCTCACAGCCTTCTGCCTGAGCATTTTAAAGAACTGCCTCCCTCAGCAACAAGCCACCACTAACCAAACTCAGGTTGCTCTTATATTCCCCAGCAGGCTTTGTTCCTAGTCACGTGCTCCCATCACATGACCCCTGGATTAATTCCCTCCACCTGCAGAGATGGGTAGAGCTTGGCACAGGAGCAACTGAGCCCCAGCCCACCTGTGACAGCATCTGACACACTATTGGGCAAGGTGCTATTAATAAGAGGTGATGGTAATTATCAAGCAAGGAAATGAGAATGTGAGCATGATACCAGCCTACTCCTCTCTAGTTCCTGGGGAATAAAAATCACCTTTCTCAGCTCCTCCAATAGTTGTCACCATTTTTCTGGGGGGATTTTCATTAATTTTTTTCATCAGTTTTAAACAGAATAGAGTCAGGTTTTGGTTGCCAAAAATAAAATAAAACACCTCCCTGTATTAGTTTAAAAAAATAAAAATAGTTGGTTTTCAATGTTTCAATGAACTAATAAGTGAAAGTGTAAGGTTGTTGGGTTTTTTGCACTAATGTCTTGTTTTGTAAAAAAATAAAAATTAGCAAAAAATATTTAGTGGGAAACTTTTCTATCCACTCTATGCCAGAGGCTCCATTTCTCCAGGAACCACCACTCCCTACAGGTAGGAGGAGTTGCTCTGGGACAGCTTGTCTTTAGGCCTTATATAGTCAGGTTAATTAGGGCTCTGAAGGGGTTTTGTGATTAAAATTCTCTGTGCTTTCATGGAGGTTCTGCCAGCACTTTGATGGGTAAAAGCTGTGAGCATGGATGGACCTCTTTGTCCCTTGACTTTCAGATAAAGCTCACACTTTTGAAAATGTGTTATCTTTCCCATTACCAGTTTGAAACTGAGACTGCATAAGAAACCCCTAATTAAACAAAAGATCATCATAATATTTGTTGGGTGTTTGCCAGCTGTCTAATAAGACATTACCGAGTATCTTTATTAGTTCAAATGAATATTTAGACTCTGTGCCAAACTGAAAGATGAGACTTATTTAGAAATGGCAGGGTAACATTAGGCAAATGTTTTCCAATCTGTTAATGAGGTTTCTAACTTAGAATGGATTCCTAAGTGCACCTTCAGCAAACTGAAACTTAAGTCATAGCACCTCTGCTTCAGGACAATTACCATATTTAAATAAATAAATAAAAATAAAAAAACCTAAGGGCTAAATTTGCATCAGTGGGGGCCATATGCCCCAGCTCTCAAACAGAATTGGCTCTATAAGATCATGTATCAAGCAGCTAAAGCTTAGGGCTATCTCTTCAAAATATACATGCCAGAAATTAAAAATAAGGATGCTCATGTGCCTAACCAGAAGTGGCCACACATAACTGCTTAAACTATGTGCAAATGTGAGACTGCACTGACATTACTTTGGATTTACACTGATGTAACAGAGAACATCACTTGGCCACACCTTTGGTCAAATCCATCTCCATCTTGCTAGCCATTTTGGTGCAAAATCCTTTGAGGGGACATTTGGTCACCCTCCCTGAGATTTGTAATGGGAGGGCAAATGGGGGATTACTGCAAAACTGACAAAACTGCCTCCCTACTGCCAAGCAGCTGCTTACTTGGATGTATTTTGCAGTCTTTGAAAAGGGCCCCAGCTAGGTGGAACTGATCCTTTCACTGTTAGTTTTCCCTTTAAAATGCAACATGTGCTGGTTTCATTTTTCACACACAGCTGTCCACGTAGCGCTGACATCACCTCAACATCTGGCTGAGAGCCTAAGGAGGCCTGTGAGGTTCAGTCACTCAGTGCAGCAGCTTGAGCCATTCAGACAGTGCACTTTGTATGGAAAGCTCTGCATTCAGTTAGGAGGGCAAAGGCCTTTAATCTATCTCCTGCTTTCAGATAGATTTATTTTTATACCCTCTCTGGACCTATAACGAATTTTTAACACTGGCTCTCACAAGGTTATGTGGACTGTGAAAAATAGTGAGAAACTGAATCAATAAATAATTTATCAAAATATTCCCTCATCTGCTTATTTCAGGGTTAGTCTCTGATGCAACCCCACCATCCCAACTTGATGACATAACACCCAAAGTATTCCTGAGTATGGAGAGATGTTCATGTCAGTTCACCAGACTCACTGTGGGATGCTGAGGCACTCCAGGAGTATGCTGTATAAAGATACATAGGTATAAACATTGAACTGGACATCTCTTCTCCAAGTAGTGCGCAATTCCACAGCCCATGTCAGCTAAGGGATAGTCACACAACAAGGATGCTCCATATAATTACAAATTAGGACTGTAAGAATTTGGGATAAAAAAAAAGGATCCAAATTCCATCCTGTGTCTCTTTTACAAGACTTCTGGCTCAGAGGATGATCAGAGAAACAGATGACCAGCATTCTCTCTCTGTTGTCACGGTCCTAAATGTCACATTTTATTTTAATTTTTTTTTCACCTTGCTAGGGCGGAAAGGCTGCTTTTGCCACTGAAAAAACAGCTGTGAAAATGAAGGGAGGGCTTGACTTGGTAGGCCCATGCCTGAATTAAAATAAAAATAAAAATCTAAGGAGGTCAGATCGCTGAATACTCCCCAGGTGTTTCCTGGCATCTGGATAATCCAAAATTCCTGAAGTTAATTAGCAGCCTAGGGCTAATCTAAAGACTGCTGAAGTAACTGGAAAAACACCCATTGGCTTCAAAGAGCTTTGAATGAAATCCTTAGGCCCAGAACCTCAAAGATATTTAGGTGGCTCATTTCCACTGACATTTATCCCAGTCTATAAATAATTCAGAATTTCTTCAGTTTGCGAAGATGCCAAATATCTTCCTTACTCTTCACCTAGTTGCCTCAGCAGAATATTCCATATGATTTCAATGTAATGTGGATTGTATATGATAATAGTATTTATCCAACAGTGTTTCTAAACTGAGCAGCGCATATTCCAAACTAAAGAGAGAATATTTCCCTGCTCTCAAGGATGTTTTGTGGTGGCTAAGAGGCATTGGCAGAGAGGGAAGAAATACAGTACAGCACTCTTTGCATGCTCACATCTTCCCATTCTATGATAACTGCTTTTAAATTATCCATAGATATGTTTATTATTTCTAGAAATAAAACCAGGTGGACCAATTTTTTTTAAATGTATAAATAATTAGGGGAATTAATGACATGGAATGCTCTTTTATTAGGCATAATGTCTCCTTTGATTTATAAGTTTTACCTTTTGATTGCTTCCGAAGATGGTTATAAGAAAAAATAGTGTCCATCTTCAGAGAACATTTATTTCTCTTTATAAATTGTGAATAGGTTGCAATTTGAAGAAGCAGGAACTGAATCTAGTGCTCAATATATTATTGAAGCCAATTAGCTTTTACAGTGTCTAATTATGGGCTGAAGTGCCTGCACTCCAAACAATCAAGTAAATCCTGAAAGTACCTTTCATCAGAGTATTTAAACTTAATTGGATGCTCCCTTTTCAAAATATCATTTTCCTGTAAAACAGGGTGTGTGTGACAAGTGTCAATGTGCCTAAATTTTAAAAACAAGCCATTTTAAAGTGGAGACCCCAGGCCAATCCTATCCCACCTATTCTGGTTCCTGCCACATACCATCCTGGAGCCAATGCACAATACCATTTGACATCAAGAGGGATACCATTCAGGGACTGTAGGTTCCCTGTGACAGTGAAGACCATGTGACCATTTAAAGGACTAGTTCCTCTAGCTGGAAGCAGGAGCAGCCTTGTAAATCTCCACAGGCCTGTTAAGAGAAAGGGGACATATAGCACACACTGAACATTGCTTCAAGCACCCAGAAGTGTTAGTGCACCCCAATGTCCTAGCTCTGGAGCTAGCAGTTTCTCTTCGTGGGTTTTATCTCCCGTTAGCGTCAGAATCAGACTGAGTTTCTATGGGGTGATATTGAGCACTCAGTTGACTTCTTTCTCCTACATCTGCTCTTGCTATCAAACCTACTTAAACAGATCAAGAGCCTCCAGCTCATTGATGAAATAGGATTGAGTGTCGTGTTTCTAACCATCATGGGTGAAATCCTGGCACCATTGAAGGCAATGGGAGTTTTGCCACAGACTCAGTGAGGCCAGGATTTCTCCCTAGATGTTGCCTCATGAATTTATTTTGCAGACTTTCTAACTCATTGGGCATCAAGCGTTTGGAAGTTCAGCTGAAACTCAAATGTTGTTGGCTTTGCATTCTGAAATCAGTGGCACTACTCCAGCTTTACAAGTGAGATCAGATCCAGGCTGAAGCGCATTGTGCCATTTCTATAATAAACACAGACATCAGTTGCTTGTTTCTCAGCACAAAAAACATTCATGAACGATAGTGGAGCATTATGTCGAATCAATCCATGTAAAATAGCAGGACATTAGTCTGCTATGAAGCACATTATCTATTAGAGCAGTTTATGTGGCAGAAAACTGGCACCTGGCTGGTTTCTCCAGATTGCTGGGTTTTGTTTAAAATCAGGGAAGCCCACAAAAGTCCAGGCTCTGGATTGGGTGGCAGCTCAAAGTTGAGAGCACTTGGCCTGACTGCCGTTTTTCCCCTTCCAAGTTTGCTTCTCTCTAACGCCATATTGTAACATAATCCCCGAAGAGCCCATGAACTGAGAGTCCATCTCTGGAGAGAGAAGGGTGGGGAAGGAATAGGCAGTTTCTATACCAGACTAACCTTTCCCTGCCATTGGAGCTCCAGGTATGGCTCATGTAGGGTGCACGGTTCTCAGCTGTCATTGCAACAGGACACAGATAACCTGAGTTCAAAAGCTAACGAGCCCTCACAATTCCCATGAACTTCAATAGGGACCAGGGATGGCCAGTGCCTCTGAAAATCAGGCCACGAGTCCCTGAATCTGAGGTCACAAAAGTACAGCTTCACTCATCTGACCTGAAGCAGAGCTGGTTCACATGAACTCAGCCTATTGTTCAAACTCTGCATTGTCTTTTGATTGCATTGCTGTGCTGCCAGGCTCCAGTCCCTGAGCACCCAGAGAGGGTAAGCACTTCACCCCAGAATAGCCCAAAAGTTAGGGCTCCTTCCTGCAAGGTGGGAGACTCTGGTTCAAGTCCCTCTACAGTTTCTTGGTCTGGCTTTGATCAGAAAATCCATCCTGGACCTAGGAAAAGTTTCACTCAAACTGACACATTCCTGTGAAAAGTTTTGGTTTTGTCCAACTGCTGCATCATGCCTGACAAATAGACTGTAAGCTCCCCTGGAGTGGGAACTGTCTTCTTTGTTATTTGTCATCATTGCCTAGCAGCATGAGACCCCGGACTATGATTAGCGTTCCCAGGTGCTGCTGTCATATCAATAATAAATAATAACAAATGCAAATCAGTGAAGTTCCACAGCCCAGAGTCTGACAGTAAATTACATTCCATGATGCTCTTAGGGTGGAAGAGCATGGAAAGATAACTAGCCTCACTAAGGAACTAAGCTGCTGTAGAACCTGACTGTGGACAACCAACTCCAAGATCCAGTAGGGGAAGCAAGGAACTTGATGCCTAGGTTACAGAAAGACAGCGGCTGGTTTATGAAAATATGCCAAAGGAAGTGAGAGTGAGTGGACAACATGCAGGGAAAACTAAATAATGAATTTGCCCATTACAAACTGTAGAGCATCTGTATCCATCATGTAGCAAAATCACCTTGATTTACCTTCAGTTTTTAAGTGAGTCTGTGTGACTAGGCTTTGTACTGGCCATATACACCAGGGTGAATCCTACCCTCACTAAAAATCCTTGTGGACAAATAATTACTCAAAGTGTGTTCAGAGAAGTGAAAAAAAAAAAAGGTCTGCAAATACCATCGCTGTACAGCAATGTTCAGGACTATGGTATGGTTTTGCTCAAGCTCTGATCTCTAAATTCCAGTCTCCGTTTATGCCTCCAGTAGGACAGCTTGACAATTGTCAAAGTCACGAGCAACTAGCTGAATGAATAAATGTAGGCAAATTGGCAGTGAACATGGCTTTGCTGTAGTTCTCCAATGATTTACTGTGTGGTTATTGTTCCTCTCTACGTTGGGATTGAACACGACTGCTTGCACCTTTCTTAATCTGTGTGAACTGAATAAAATGAAAATCTGATTCTGCCCAAATAGTGACTTATGCAAGATGATACTATAAAGACTGAATTTGAAGAAACAGCTACATCTATGATACCCACAGGCTCTCTCCTATGCACACAGTTTGCATGCTTGGAAGTTTGGAATTTTGGGTGGCTGATTACCTTTGTACACACATGCAACCCTAATTTGTGGGCATGCATGAGGTCTATAGACACTACAACTTAGATGCATAGAAACTGCACAGACTTTGCATGGGTCTCCATACAAAGTAAATGAACTTTTGAGTTTTTTTCAAAATTTTACTCACTGTTGCAATGGGCTCTCATCAAAACTGAGCACACAACTTTAGCTCTGCCTCATTGTGCATGTGCAGTACTATGCAGGCTTTAATTAAAAGTTTGCAATATGTTACAATAATTCTACAGCTTTTGGTAATCATATGTAGCCTCTTGGAGTATTATAAAAATTTAAATCTTTAGGTAGTGCCTAGTTTCTTGTCTATTTTTACATATTTTTCTTTCTGAAAAAAACCCACAGGAAACCAGTCTGACTCTAGGAAGATTAGGCACCAGTATGCATGGGGATGGGGGTGGTTAGAATTCAGATGGAAACTTTGGTGAAAAAACAGAGAGGAAAATGTGTGCATCACATCAGTCTGGCAAACCTGCTTGGCGGGACAGATAGTACTATGAAGATGACTTTTTTGCTTGGAAGTTTCTACACATGACTTTTTGCCAGCCAGGGAAGCTGACAATAGCCCTCCAGGCAAATCCCAAAATTCTCTTTCCTCAAAATGGAATTTTACCAGATGTCTCTTCCCATGAAAAAATTCCATTTTTGACTTTTCATCCAAGTTTGGGAAGGGATTTCCTTTTTCTTGCCAGCTTTAGTAGATTCCATTGCAGTAGTCCAGGCAGGACATACATTTGTACACGTGCATGGAACATACGTCAGTGAAGCGATTGTCTTCACATCTTGTGAGATGAGGGAGTAACAAGCATTTAGTTACCATAGTGATGGCTGCTACAGAAAGGGCTAAGAAAGGTAAAGAGACAAGAAGTCTGTGGTGAGGTGACCCCACGTAGGGCAATCAGCTGGACACTGAGCAGGTGAGCAAGAACCAAGATAGCTGCAGATATTTACCCAGCCATCACAGGGCTGAACTCCAGCACTTGGTTTGTTATTTGAAAGAGAAGAAGAACTCCTGCCATCAGAACGATCAGCCTGGGACGGGAATGGATGCATTTTGCCAAGGTCCATTGTCATCATTACGAGAGTCCTCTGCTCACAGAGACTGTGGAGGAGAGGGGTGGTCCCCAGAACTGGGACACCTTGAGTGTAAGACAAACCATCTATCACAGCTGATAAAGATGAAAACAGCAGCAGCAGCAATGGAGGGCAAAGCTCCCTACCATGCTCCCAAGGTGAGCTGCAAGGGCAACATGACAGATAGTTTAGAAAGAGGAAGCAGAAGAGAAGAATGACTAGAGATGGTCCCTGCAGAAGAATGCTTTCTCTTGCATTTAGTTTTCATATGAATGCAGTGATCTCCCCGCCAGGTCCTTGATCTTTCTCTTGCCTCTCGTTGCTATCCAAAGGGACATTCTTGCTGCTATCTGCGCTAGCATTAAACGCTGGCACTACATGCTTCATACCCCATCTCCCAGTGCAGTCACTTGGCATTATCCAAAGGGTGGCAGCAAAGTAGCTGTGGTGTATGGGGCTTGAGGGAATAAAGGTAGAAAAAAACTGGAGAGGGGTGTGCTGAGAGCCACTGAACCAAACTACATGAGGGAACCACTTCAAGCCAGGGGGTGCGGCAGCCCCCCACGTACCCCTAGTCCCAGCACTTCGGTGCCTGCCCTTTCTATACGCATTGGATCTAGAGTCCTTGGGCCTGATTCTTCTCTACATGCCAGGCCCTTCCAAGTGCTCTGGCAGTGAAGGTGGAACGTTTGGTCTCTGACTGCCAGCTAAGGCGAAAAAGGGCTGTAGTGTAAATGGGAATCTTCCTTATAAGGCACAAAGTGTGAAAGTGCGGAGAATAATGGTCAATTCCAAATATTCTGGTTCTCAGGACTTAACTGGCTCATAATTAAGAACGTGTTACGGCAGAAGGCCTTAAGACAATCTTTTACCTTTTTGTTAAACCTGCTGTACAGCTCAGCGTGGATTTCTCATAGCACTCAAATGCAACTGTTTCTTGAACTCTGAGTTCATTATCCATTAATTAACACATGTACCTGCACAGGCACACACAGAGTACATGCAGAGACAGTGACATTATGGATTTATCAGGATCCAATCTCTCCCTCAGGTGCTGGTACCCCTAAGAGCCCTGAAATGATTGGGCATTTGATAATGTATGTGATAAAATAAATAGGAGAAAACAGCTTTCTGAAAACTCAGTAAAACACCCTAATAATGTTGACAGCACCCAGCTGCAGGGTCAGGAACACAGGACTGGGGCAAAGGAGGGTTTTTCTCCTCCAAACGGGTTTTGGATAAATTGGGATCAGCATACAAACTTCCTTATGATTTGGTTACCTCAAGGCGCAGATTGCCTCTGAACAACCAGGGCCCCGCTCTGTTGTAAAAAGGCTAATCGGGAGGGGGCAATGCAGAGCAGGAGAATGCAGAGCTGTCTTCAAATAGCACGTCTGCAGAAGAGAGGGCGTGGGGGGACACCGCCTTCCCCCGGGCAGGTGTATAGAGGCCGCTCAAGAGTGCTGGTGCACTGGAATGGACGCAGTATGGAGTGGCACATGCAGGAAGTGGGGGGACCTGGGCAAAGCCCCCCCCCCCCCGCAACACCTTGGACCGCGCCAGTGGAAGGGCTGCAGGCTGAAACGTCTCAGGCATTAGGTCTTAGGCCTAACCCTTTGCACCTTCTCCCCCATGCTCGAGCGTCTCCGCGCAGTGAGAGGTGTAGACTAGCACACTCCGTTGTTTCTCATGAGGTAGCAGCGGGCGTCTGAATACGCTCTTTCCTGAACTCAGACTCCCTCGGCTCCCTGTTGGTTCTGCAGGAGCTTAAGTACAGCGAGCAAAGGCCATTTCTGAGTCAGCAGAGAGTAGCAGAAAAGCTGTCTTCTATCAAATGTCGTCTCTGGGGACAACCAACCATCTCCTCTGCTCTGCTCAGTGAGGGAAGCATCTCCGAGTTGTCAAGTTCCTTGTGTTTAGTCACTATAAAGGCTCTTCTATAATGCCTGGAATGGAATTCCAGACCCTAGCTATGGGAATGCTCTACAGAAGTCAACAGAGAATTCAGTAGGATAGCTTGAAAGCAAATATCGAATGGACCACATTCACTATTCAATTCTATACGCTGTTAGAATAATTTCTATAGATCACTGGTGGGTTTATCCCTGTTCAGTTCTATAGGACTTTTACATAAGGGTTATTTACATGGCAGTATATAGATTAGACCTCCTGGCACATGCACTCATATTTTAAAGCTTCTTTCCTGAAGAATGAGACACAACTAACGCCTGCCCATTGTGTTAAAAGGAAGTACACACAGGGACATAACATTCGGATGCTGTCCTTTGGCTGTTGGCTTCTAACGGCGTCCGGATTCCAGACATGATCAGTCCAAATTTAACACTGTAAAAAAGCTGAGAAAATTATTCCCAACAAACAATGAATGAACAATAAATTTAGCCTCGTTTCCTGCTTGCGGAATAGCTGTGGGCAGATTGACAAGCACTGAATAATTTCTACTGCTACTAGCTGCATATGCAAATTTAAGCTTTGGATGGTGCAACTACTTGTGCGTGCAATGTTGGCAGTCACTCTCTGTGAACATTTTTGTGTGTAAAACTGATTGCTCAGATCTCATGGAAGGGAAACACTCAGGCAGGGTGAAAATTAAAAGAGAATTTGTACCGAGTAACCTTTGCAAAAGTGAGATTCTGGCGCCTAGGTTACTTTTGAAATCAATACCCATGAGATCAAAATCAGTATGAATGGAAATACTTTTTTGAAGGATTCACCGAGCTCTATGCTATGCAGCTGATGTTCAGCGGGACCTGCCTTAGGGGCCCTCTTTGGCATGGGCTTCCTAAGAGATTATCTCTGCTGGGCAGAAACGGGTACCTACACTAGCTATTAAAGTCCAATGAGCAGAGATAAGTGAAACATCTGCCTCGCTTATAGCTATGTGTGTCAGGCTGCCAGCATGCCTCCCCCGTGAAGCTTCCTGCTGATCCAGGAACTGCTCAAGCATATAATAAGCAGACTTCCAATGAGTTCAATCCTCCAGCTTTTGTTAATGTGCTTGCAAAATGTCTCTCTTCCTCCACCTTATGTGGTGTATTAATGTTTGGGTTTTGGCCTTGAGATAGTTGCTGGAGTGGCCACGTATTTCCTGTACTCTCACTGTCCTATTTTAATGCCGCAGCAATTATGCAGGACTTTGGTAAGCAAGCATGCTGCTAGATTGCCGACCCAGAGCTGTTAGAAACACTGGGCCGCTGTTTAAGTGGCATTCCCAGAGGAACTTATCAGCCTTTCCTTTAGGCTTCATTCTGTAGAACTCAGTTAAGAAGCTGGGAAACAACACTTGTTTCTCTTCCCAGTGGGCAGCTTTTCCATTTGGCACAATGATTCCCTCATCAGCCTCTGGTTTCAGAAGGCAGGTGGCTTCTTCTTAATGTTGTGCATCAACAGCAAACGATGTCGCAAGCGCTCTGGGAATAGGGTTAGTTACCTTATTCTACATCAGCTCAGAAAAACATTTTCACCAGTGTTTGCAGATAGGTAAAAGGGGACCACGATGGCATTTCCTATGTCGAGGGCCATTTGTGTACACTTTGCTGTATTCGGGCAGCTGGAGGGGGGACCCGCATTGGAAGCCTCTTGTACGAGATAACATGTCCTCACTCCTTCCTCCTTACATCATAATAGTTGTGTCTCCTTTCAGTCTGTGAAGAGGACAAAGGCATGGAGCCCGCTGAGGTCGAGTTCAGTGGAGGAATCTGTCCCTCTTTTTCTCTCCTTCCTGCATGTCAAAGTCAAACATTTATTATTCGTGGTCTGTAAGTTGCAGATCCTGCAGCTGTCTGGGGGGGCTCAGGTGCTTTGCTTGGCTTATACCATTGGAACAGTTGTAAACTCCCCCCTCGGCATTTTACTACCAATTCATGGAGCCTCTCCCATACTTTCAACCAATTCTGAACTGTGACGGATTGTCCGTCCCTGGCTAGTACAGGAACATCAGAACAAAGATGAAAGCTCCACTTCTAGCAATTTCACTGTTCTCTGACATGCTTTGTATATAAACTTTGTGCTCAGAGGCTCCCAGAGACTGGCTATGGTTTGAGATGGAAGGGAAGAGGAACATGAATGAGGAAATGTCAGTTCTTCCTGGTACAGGACCATTTTTTTTGAGATGCCACAAGTTAGCAGCCAAAGTTGCAGCTAAACTTGTTCAATCTCAATCTGGTTGCACAATCTACATACATTGCATTTTAAAAGCTTGCAGGACTGGCCTCTGGCATATGCACACTGCATAAGTGTGGTTGTCGTTGGAGATCTTTTCATTCCCATGTTCTTCCACCCTGGCACACAGGGCAGGGCACAATCTAGACCTCCATTAAACTCAGTCTCCACATAATCAGATGCTTCATCTGAATTTTTTTGATCAAGCAATATGGCTGGGAATTCCATGAGTCTGTTAAAAATAACAGCCTAGCGGCCCTAAATGATGAAGGAATGATGGTGTCACATACTTTGTGTCCTGTTTGAACTTCTGCTGCTGGCGAGCACATGTAAAGATGCGCAATGTATCTTTGAAAAGGAAAGTGAACTATTCTTTTCCAAGCCTGAAAACTATGCTGTGGGGGCTGAGTTACTGTTTGGATGAAGGAAGGTTTAGGTCGCTTCTTATTGGTTCTGGATGGATTCACTCTGTTCCCCACTACTTCTAGGCTTTGAGCAGCCAGATGGATTTGCTGTTGACTTTTATTCTGGCCTGAGCAGATGAGGAGTCAGATGGAATTAAAAATGATTTTGGTTAAAAAGAAGCTGCTTATGAGAGTCTTAATAAAGTTTTGAAACACGTAGCTGAATGATTTCTAGGGCAACTGTCCCTGGGAGGTTCCTGTCACACTTGTCAAGAGCTGCACACAAGAAGCTATTGGGGGTATACAACAAGAAGGGTTGTTGGCCCTACAAAATCTCGAGAGCTACGCTGCACATTCCTCAGTGCCATCTACAAGCACCTTATCTGTTGGCTGGCTATTTACATCTCTGCCTTACAGAGAACTCCTGGAACAACATCTGCATATTGCTTCCAAGTTCCACTTTTTTAAAACAGAGGAATAGGTAAGAAGCAAAATGTAACAAACAAATGAATTCTAACTGATTATTACCCTCATTTCACAGATGGGGAACTGTGGTCCAGAGAAGTCAAGGGTATGTCTACACTGCCCACTGTGTTTCCAATCCTGTGCTTGAGCGTCCACACTGCATTGTAAACCTGGGCCTCAGAGTCTTTCACACTATGCAGACAGACCTTCTGACTCGGTCCATGGCTTGACTAGCATACTGCAGAATGACAGGGCTTGGACCCAAGTCACAGCAGGGCCTAGGTCCCATTCCCCTAGCCGGGTCCTAGGACCTAGGTGCTTGCTGACCCAAAGGGGGGCCGTGGGCGCAAATCTGAGTCAGAGCTCAGGCTTAGCCTAGACATACACCCAGTGACACTGGGAGTCTGTAACCGAGGTGGGAAATGAACACACATTTTCAGAGCCCCAGTCGTGTAGCAAAGCCACAAGGCTCTCTCTCTTCTGATGGACAGGCTCCTGTAGGCCAATCAGAGAGGGGTGTTGTAGTTTTGGACAGAAGGATCTCTGCTGCCATAAACTTCTGAATGGCATACAACCTAGTGATACCCCGATGTCCCAGGAGGCCAGCGATTTGTTCCAGTGTATCGGAATGGATTCAGATCCAGTCCATTTTGTCCTCTCACTTACGGAACTGGAACATGATTTCATTGGGTACAGCGGCTTGGCAAGGCTCCTGAAGCTTATGGTTTGCTCAGCATCTCAGTTACATCCCCGAGCCTGAGAGTCTATAATTCCGGGAATGCAGAGTAGTGTTGTCTCTACTTAGACAAGATAGCTGCTCCACAGTGAACCTGGCAGACAATGCAAGGCTGTGTGTGTGTGTGTGTGTATCGGGGTCAGCAACCTTTCAGAAGTGCTGTGCCAAGTCTTCATTTATTCACTCTGATTTAAGGTCTCACGTGCCAGTAATACATTTTAATGTTTTTAGAAGGTCTCTTTCTATAAGTGTATAATATATAACTAAACTATTGTTGTGTATAAAGTAAACAAAGTTTTTAAAATGTTTAAGAAGCTTCATTTAAAATTAAATTAAAATGCAGAGTCCCCCAGACTGGTGGCCAGGACCTGGGCAGTGTGAGTGCCACTGAAAATCAGCTTGCGTTCTGCCTTCGGCACCCGTGCCATAGGTTGCCTACCCCTGGGGTATAGTATATAGTGAATGAGGTTGTGGGGTCTGATTTGCAGAAGTCAGTGGGAGCTCATCTCTGAACTTATAACATTGTAGAAAATGCTAAGAACTCTGAAAAATCAGGCCCTTGGTATCTTAAATTGGACACCCACAATTTTGACAATTTTGACCTTAAGATCTGTGCCTCAGTTCCCAATCTGTAAAGTGGGGAGAATAGCCCCTCACCTCAGGGGATTTTGTGAAGATAAATTCGTTGATGGTCCAAGGGCGGTGAGCACCAGAGAAAAGTCCATGAGGAAGTGCAGATTTTGGGGATAATGTGCAGTAAATGCCACAAATGGAAGGATGAGGATGAAAAGAAATACCCATCCAGTGAGCACCAGACATCCCGTGCACTGAATGAGGCAGGTGTCCTATGGGAAAAAATAGCCTGTGATTGTGTAATTAAAGCCTATCCTACGCACAAGGGGCAAACTGAGGTTGCACAGGCAGCCTTTACACGGGCATTTCTTTACTTTTAAGTCCTTGGCTTTTCAACCTTAACTTTCTTTCAAACAGTTTTTTTTTATATGTAACTGCCTAAGATGATGATGGGAAGTTAATATGTGTTCTGTGACTTTGTGACTGATGATGAATAGACGGGGAGGATAGATTAATTTGTTCCACCTGGGAAATGATCTGAGTGAGAAGCTTCTAGTTACCTGGACTGTGCATTTCTTAGGAGTATATGTCTGAGTGAGAGCAGTAAATCCTTTTGTATCCATTCTGAGGTGGGTTGTAACTAATTGGCTGCATTACTGATGTGGAAGAGTTATAATGGTTACAAGTCTACATTATGGAATAGAAGGGAGAAAATGTACACAACGTTGCTCTGTTCACTTTGATATATACAATACACACACACACACACACACTCACTTTCTCTAAGTTCCAATGACTTTTTCCCCAGCTTAGCTTTAATTAGATTCTATAAAACATTTCCAGCTGAGAGTTCTGGTTCAGTAATTACTATATCTTTCAGGTTCAAAGAAACCAGCATCTCTCCTCTTAGTAATTTAACAGTACATTTCACACTTGAAGGGCTAAATGCCCTCCAGATTTTCCAATCCTTTCTAACATAACTGGAAGAGGTATTGTTTTTACTACTAGTAAAAGCAACCTTTTCCTTTGATCTCTTCACTGTAAATTTGGCTAACGGTTGGAATTATCCCCAGCGCTGAGCACTAGGTGTGGAATCAAGTGACGAACATCCAGTCATTCTGTTCCAAAGTCAATCATTTGACATTTTTGAATGTGAAGCTCCCATGCCCAGGGCCTTCCGTCTCACCAGTGCATGGAGAAAGGTATTCGTTTTATACTGTTGTACCTGAAAAGCCCGTCCTTTTAACCACTGCTCAAAATTGTGCTTTACCTAAAAGGAGGATCCTTCAAAAAAGACAAAACTTACAGAGGGACCAGATTTAAAACAGAGTAACAACAGAAAAGCCATGTGAGAACTGTCATCTCTGCTCATAGCTCAGAGTTCTTTGTGTTTTTAAAATGGGCTCACAGCTATAGCTGGTTGGGACTATTTCATCTAAATGGTTTTTTTGGACAGAAAATGCAGATGTGTCAAAACTAAATCTTTTTGTGGGAATGAATCAGTTTCAGCAAAACTTTTATCAGGAAGATTTCTCAGGTCAAAGATGGGATTTTTAGTCAAAACCAGAGAGACCAGAAAAACCAATCAGGGATTGAATTTTGGCCTCCGACATCTCAGGTAAATGTCCTAATCCTGAAGCTATAGAGTCAACCTCTGCATAAATAAAGAAACATGTAGTGGGTAACTAAGCGGCATATCTCCAACAGGTGAGATTGAGAGTGGTTAGATGCTTAGCATAGGGACTTGAACCTGACCCATATCTCAGTTGATCCCCTAACGACTGGGTTTTTGGCTAGTCTGATCTCTCTTGTTCTCACTATTGTTTTTCCTGAAAAATTTCAGAAGATCTCAGTTTTGTCTCAATGCAGAATGAAACCAAATGCCAAAACTTAAATTTTCTACACAAAATGGAATTCTTGTTTTTCTGCCAGCCCTACTCACAGCCCATCTGAGTCTCAGCTGTATCAACACTTTGTCCTGTTGAAGACCGCTTAGCTCTCTATTTGCTCTTGCAGTGCAATTAACGAATCACATTTTCAGCCATGGCTTCTGATTTTGCGGCTGTGGAAATACATTGAGTCTGTAGAATTGCTTGCTCATCCCTTTGGCCTGTGCAAACATTTGCCTCTGAAAATTGGCTAGTTAGGTGCAAATATTGGCAGATGCACAATTTTGTGAGAGCAAAAACTTGCATGTACTGCTTGATGAGTTCAAAACAAATTTGATTTAAGCCTTGCTTAAATTTAACCAGAAAATATCATGGGAAGGATGATGGTGTCTTCAGCGCCTCCAAGATCAAGATGAGCAACTGTCCAGGCTTCAAGAAGTCTTATTCAAAGGTAACAATCTGGGACCAGCTAGCATGTTCCTATTTCTATACCTGGCTCTTTTCCCCGCCAGTTTAATGCTGTTGGTAAAGTTCCCCTTTCGTGACAGCTCCACAGTCCACATTTTGCTCATCACTGCTTTCCTCAGCTGCACTAAGTAAGATTCAGCATGTCTCCAATACTTTTTCCCTTGGAAAATCCTCGGTTCCTGATCCATCATAATCAGGGCTAAGAAAACACAAGCTGCAAAAAGAATAGACAGTCACACAGTGAATGTTTGTTGATCTCCAAATGCAGCTGTAAGGTAGGAAAAGCTTCCATCAGCAGAGAGCTAATGAACTGGAGGGTTAGCGGGTGGGAGCTGAGGAGGTATAGTCCCAGGGAGAGGAAAATTACCAAACCTTCTCTCCCCTTCTCTATTTCTTTGCAAATTTTCACTAGAATTCCCCCAAAGTCTCTTTTTCTGATCTGTTTGCTTCATGCCAGAATGACAGCTCTGGAGATGAGGCAGGCGCAACATCAGGGCAAATTTTGCTGCCATGTCCTGCCATTGAGCTTCACTTCTGACCTGGACAGACCCGGTCTAGGATTGAGGGCAGCGTGGGGCAGAGATTCAGTCCCCACGGCCCTTTCCATACCTGGCTTCTCAGCAGACTGACAGCATGGGGCCGTTTGGTGCTGGTTGTAAGAGTGCAGCACCATAGGACTCCATCAATGGGGAAAATCCCTTTCAGGCTGTGAGCAGATGAACTTACCGTATTTTCAGCTGGCTCCCTGCAGACTCATCTTGCAAGTAAATGGAGTGTGACAGAACACTTTGCAATCCGCACGGCAAGATGGGAGAATGTCATCTTCAGTGACCTGAATAACATGCTTTGGTGCTCACTAACTACCCTCCCGGAGTGGGTCTGTGAGCCCATCTGAAACTGGCTTTTGAACTCTACATTGATTGCTGGCTTCAGACTTTGTTCAGCTGCCGGGGCTGCACTCGTGTGGCTTTGCAAAGCTGCCACAGACTAGGATGACCAGATGTTCCAATTTTATAGGGACAGTCCCAATTTTTGGGTCTTTTTCTTATATAGGCTCCTATTACTCCCCCACCCCCATCCCGATTTTTCACATTTACTGTCTGGTCACCCTACCACAGACTCATTTTACTGTGGCTCTCGCCGTGACATTAAGGCTTTTTTTGCACATTGGGATAAATGATTTAAAAACAAAGCCATTTGCACCAGAAGGCCCATAGTTGGATTTCACCTCTTTGCTTACTGGGCATGGGGGTTAAACTCTTTACTGGTGTAACTGAGCCCTGCTACATTGACATCAGTGCAGTTACATCCATTTGTATCAGCAGAGAATTTGTGCATGGAAATGGAGGATTGGCAAAATCCAGGCATGTAATAATAACAATCCTGTACAGTGCCGTTACACAGCATCTTCCTTCCAAGGATCTCAAATCCCTTTACAAATGTCAGCAGCGAGTAACATGCACTTGTCTGGGTGCCCTTAGCGCCTGCAATTATTGGACTGCTGCTTTGGTGTTTAACAAGAGGAAATTATGATTTTATTAAAACAGTCTGCAACAACATTTATACTTTAACTGGAAAACACACACAGATGAGTTGTTAGTGCCAAACTCTGACGTTCACACCCAGGCCGCATGCTAGCATTGCTGGCCTGACAAGTGCTAATATGCGGCTAGCTATGGTCCCTGTACACACCTCTGACCATCCAAACGAACCAGCCTGGCACTGGGGGAATTCCTCTGCTGCAGACTGGCAGAGGGCCAGGGCCAGGACAGGGGCGTGCGAGGGGTACGTCTGGGAGCCGGGAATGGAGAGTAGAAATGGAACGGGTGCTGCCAGAATGGGAAGTGCTCTGCTCTTGGCGGGGCAACAGCCAATAGGCAGCACAGGATCTGGTTCACTGCTCTCAGTGAGAGTTCATCTGTGTGGGGACTTTATACAAACTATTTATGCACACTCCTATCATCGATCTATCTATCTATCTATCTAGCTATCCACTCATTTCTGCCATTCTAGAGTTACTGCGTTCTTTTACCCCAGCGATTAAACCGTATTATAAGATAAGAGAGAAACAATCAATCATTCATGTTTTAGAAAACTGGCAGAGTGACCTGGTGCATATATTTCACATGAAGTTTACACATAGAGCCATCTTCGGACTTCTTTGTTGTTAACTCAGTAAGAATGCTTATTTCTTCTCTTCATTCTCGTATCCCTGGTCAAAGCCAGGAGTTTTGTAGGCCACTCTAAAGAAAAGCCAGCGAGGCTTGTTCTCTACACTCTCATCTCTGGTGCAGAGAATGGGTGTAAAATGCTGATAGTCTGATATGGCAGGTGTTCATACCCCCTTTCCCCAGAGGTATATGCACACCTTACTGGAGAATCTGGCCCAGTATCTTCATGGTATATTAGGTTTCCATACCAATGCCTGATTCTCCTAATTTACATCAACTTTGCACCAGTGTAACTCCACTGACTTCACTGCAGGTCCTCCTGATTTACAGCTGTGTGCATGAGCCTCCCTCATGTCTGCATTTAGAAGTAACAGTGCTTTGTGAACGGACTGGATCATTGTCAGTGGAAGTGATCTGCTGGGACGAAGCTCCCTAATTTAGCAACAACATTAACAGTAAAAAACAAACAAACCTCTGCTTTATGAACTGGAGTAAGCCATAAAGTCATCTGATCTGTGATAATTCCCCAATAACATTCCCCAGGGAGGAACATTCAGCTCCTATAACCATGAGTGGAAGGGAAGATTTAGAAATGCCAAAAACAGCTTGGAAGCCTCTAGTCATTGTTCAGAAAAGATTATCTCAAACTTTAGATACAGTTCTTGGGACGATTGACCTTTTCATTTGCTCGGTATTCTTGTTCACACCCAAACGTGTTACCTGCAGCAACACAACACAGACTGCAAGCTTCCAAGCCAGAGGTGGGGATTAGCCTTTGCAGTGGAGTTTTAACATCTTTCCTAATAAGGAAAGAAAATTCATTTAAAAATGGTAGAAATGTACTCTGGAGAGAAATTTAGCTCCATGGCAAAGTACTATTTGCTGGCAGTAATTATACATGAGCTTTAGGACATCCACATTATTCTTTAAGTATCGGGCTACTATAGAGGTGGTCAGCATTACACTGAGTTCTAATTCACACCATTCATGAAGGGAGCAGATTAAGGGGAAATGGAATTAATTGTAACCTAATTCATTGCCCTTATACTGAGAGCTGCAGCTAATCCCTTTACAGGAAAAATATTGTATTCTGAAAAGGACTGTGCCCTAGTGATTTGCAGACCCAAAAGAAAGGGAGTGTGAGGATGGAGTAGGTGTTTACTTTGGACAGGCAAACCTCAAATGAATTGAAGCTTCTCCAGACTACCTCTGAGCTCTTGGAATGCAAAACTGGACAGGAAATCTTACAACAAGCATCTCTCTCCTAATGTTTCAAGGCATCTGGTTCTGGTCCCAGGCACAATCTGGAATGCAGAGGTATATGAAAATTGGGAAAAAAGAAAATGCCTCCATCAGCTATGCATGGATCTCCTCCCTTTGACAGGGAAGAGGGGCTCAGGATCAGTGTCCTCTATGGAGTCGGGACCGGATGGCCTATGGGTCACAATGAATTATGCGTAGTTAATTCCTTCTCCCACACCCTGTACATTTTCATCCCCAAAGTAACCTGTTTTGTGTTTGTCTGAGGTTCAGAAAAAGTTTGGCTCCTTTTTGTCCATTTTGACTGGAGCATCTACATTTCAGGAGAAGGGTTAAGAAAGACTGTTCTCATGGCATTCCTGAATGGACTGGAAACAGGAAATCCCTGCATAGCGATGAACGAAGAGAAGGCTTTTTTTTCTAAGATTCCCACACCAGTTTAGCAGATTTAAGAAACTTGGTGGCTCTGGAGAAGTTTTCCATAAATTCCAATCCTAAATGAAAATGGAAAGCCCATGCTCTCGTTGTTCTGGTCCATTCTCTAGTTCCCAGCAATTTGCTGCAGAGAAAATCCCCCTGTCCCTTATTTTCTAGTAATTCAGGAGCTCCTCACAAATGAGCATTTGCTCTCACAGATGGGTTCTGATTGTGTTGCAAGGTAAGTCACTGGTCCCTGAGATGGGAGGGATCACGTCTAAGCCCACGACTCTTTCATGTCTATCTGTTGAGCAAGTGGAGATCAAAAGAGGCAGCAGGGGAGTGTGTGGACATGTGTTCAAGGACAGATTTGGTACTGAATTTCAAACTCAGAAGAAGCTGCTTATTTTTAAGTGGGTGTCCTCGGGGTATAAAATTACAAAACAGCAGCAAGAAGAAACAGGGATGAGAAGGCTGGCACAGCAGGGAACATGTGGAGGTGGCTGCGACTCAGGGCTAGCACAGCTGGCTCCAGAGGAAGGGCAGAGGAGGGCAAATGGGGATTAGAAGACTCCAAAAATCAAAGCTAAACCAACTCTCAAAACAAAGAAACCATTCCACATCGGAGGGAAGCATCACAAAAGCACTGGGAGAGTTAACTGTGTAGGGACAAAAGACTGAATGTTTCCAGCTCTGATTTGTATGGAATTTTTTTCTCTAAAAAGAATAACACTCTGGGTTGACAATTCCTGTGGATCTGGATATACTCTACAACAAATGAAAGCCTGCTGCACTCTGTACAATTACTGCACGAGGGATACCAGCAGCACACGGAGCTGGCTATGGGACTATCCCTTCTGAATGAGCGTAGTGTTGGAATCGATGATTTGAGTTGTGCAGACAGTCCCTGTGATTTGAGTGGAGCTCATTGTAAGAGCAGCTATAGATAAGAATCTGGGTCTCAGTTCCTTGTCTGTAAAATGGGGATAATAATCTTTCCTCTGTTTCTTCTGAATGTAGATTGTAAGATCGTTGGAGCGTGGACTGTCTCTCACTCCATGTTTATACAGCATCTGGCACAATGGGACTCAGTTGCAAGTGGGGTCTCTAGGACTACTATAATAAATATCATCATCATCATCATAGCAAATGCTGGAAGCAGAAGCTGCTCTTAAAACCTTGTTCCAAGCCATTTTGAGGAACACCCACTGATTGGGGAGTATTTTAGCTATTAGGGGAAAATGAAAATTAACCAGAGAAATAGAAACTTCTTTTAATGTTGCTGTTGGAAGGTTCAGTTAAAGAAGTGGGTTTTAAATTCTGCTTGACAGGTCCTGAGTAGGAAAGCCATTAGAAAAAGAAATTTCCAGTAAAAAATTTCAATGAAAATGAATTTTTTTTTTACTTTTTTTTTGTTTTTATTGAAAAAACTGTAAACACAAAACTAAAAAGTTTATAATGTTCGGCTTGTGGGGTCTTTGTGTTGAATCCTTCTGGTCACCCTCCTTCTAGGGTTACCAGACAGCAAATATGAAAAATCGGGACGGGGGTGGGGGGTAATAGGACCCTATATAAGAAAAAGACCCAAAAATTGGGACCACCCCTATAAAATCGGGACATCTGGTCATCAAACTGGGAAGGAATTAAAACTGAGCTGCCCCCCCTACAGTATTTGAACCTGCAGTCCAAGGGACTCTGGAAAATTAAGAGCAGTTGATACCCAAGTTCATTTAAGTCAGAGGAGGTGGCTGATTGTCTATCATTCCTGAAAGGATAAATTCAAGGAATAGATTGGTTCAGTTCCTTCTTTATCCAATTATTTTCATCCTTCTCTGTTGTAAACAGTTCCCATTTTTCCCCTCTGTTTCTTTAAGGAGGTGTAAAATATTCCTTGTTGGAGAAAGTCCCTTTTCGATTATTAATTTTTATTTCTAATATGGCAAAGATCGTTCAGCATCTGAATTTGGAGGATTTTATTATTCCCTCCCCCACCCCCCAACCCCCGCACACCTCTGCATATCTTCCTGAAAATGTACTAGCAACTTGATAAAAATCTGTTTTAATGGGAACAATACCTGGAGGTATAACTGCCCTAACTTAATGGATTCTTTTAAGATAAAGGCTGTCAAATATCAGATTAAAAAAACCCTTTATACAACAAGAGCAACTATATTACGTGTACTCAATCAAAAGCAGACTGGGGTTCTATAAATGAAACCATGGCTGTTAAGAAAGATATTCTACTAGTTACCGAAAAGAAAAATGAGATTTGGTAAAAAGAACAAGAAAACCTCAGAACCAGACATTGTTGTGTTCCAAGAAACCCAAGGTGGCTCATGTGAGAAGCATCTTTAAAACATGGCAGCACCATCTATTCAGAATAAGGTGATGGGTTCCATTCAGTTATTCTCCACAGCCTTTAAGATCTAACGTGAAAAATGGAAATGATGGCCTCAGCACTGAAATCAGCAGGTTTGCTGCTGCTGGACAGTGACCACCACAAACTTGGACTGAAGTAGAAAAACAAGCTGTGCCCAAGTCAGGGTGGGCATGAATCCAGAGACGTGAGGCTTTTGTGGTGCATCGCAAAGTTTGGTCAAACCTCTTTTGCTATCCACATGCTGCTGTAAGACTCTGCGGCTGATGCGTTCATTTGTGCTGGCTGGATGGGAAACCTCCTAGACCTTTCCTCAACCCTCTGCTCTGAGACAGGATCTTAAGTGCTGATCGAAGAGGCAAAAGCCAGCACTCCATGGATGGGCATAAGGAAACAACCATCCTTCTTCTCACTGAGGACAGCCCCAGGGAAACAGCCAACTCTCTCCTTTGTCTTACGCACTTGGGATGGGCTGCGGGATTGTGACATGACTCACCATGTGATGCGAATGTCCCTCAGCTGAGCTCCCAATGGCTGAGTTGGTGCATGACTCAAGTGGCTTGTCTAGGCCTGTGACTGAGGTGACACTGATGTTGGGGTTACTGCTGGCATGAGTGAGAATGAGACAACTCCATGTGATGTGGCCCTCTTGGTTACTACAGCAGGATGTGTCCCCTGGAGGCTTCTGGTGTCTCACTATCTCCTTTGGCATCAGGTATTTGGGCGTGGCAAGGAGTGAAATGTTTTATAGCCCCATATCCAGAGGATGCTTCAGATGGAAAGATTTGAAGGCTTCCCTGGGAGCAAGACTCCCATGATGCTTTGCAGTTCAGATGAAGCTAACTTTAGAGAGTGGAATTACCCCAAGTAGTAATCCTTAGCAGATTTTTAAACCTGCGAAGAAATTTCCTATGTCCTAACAATGTCCTAACAGCAAGATATGAAGTAAATTGCAATGGAACAGGGAACCTTGGCAATAGCCTGAGATCAGGAAATACACGAGGACCAGAACAATGCACAATAAGGGTGACAAGGGCATAATTGCTCCTAAATCACAGGGAAAGCAAGACCATCTGTAGGCAGGATGCCGGCTGTAAGAGAATTACATGGAAGGTCTTCCACAGCTATTGCAACTGTATGACTCTCTGTGTATGTGCTGGCTTTACTAACTCTTAATCAATAAATCCAATCAAAGCTGATTTACCCAAGGTTTGTTATTATTAAACTAATCTGGACTGGAGAGAACCCCTCTCACAAAACATATACTCGCAATTAATTGATAACCAATAACTGATAAATACAAATTTAATTGTTAATTGATTATTGACAAATATTGATTGTTAATTATTAACACTATATACAGGCAATATCATCAAAGGGTTAAACCCAGCACAGTTTCGTTTATAGCAGATGACACAAATTCACACTGTTCTCCCTGTTCCTTAGCTCTCTCTCGTTGATTGCTGTTTCTACCCCGATCTGACATGTAGCTGAACTAATCCACCCCTTCCTTGAATGCAGCACAGAATCCCACAGAAGATTGGAGTGATGATATTATAAATATGAGGCGGGTAATTAATCTGTCTTCTGCTTCAGTGCCCTGGCAAGGATTTAGGCCTGCAATGAGCTGTGGTTTCTTTGCTTATGAAAACATACCAAGGTGACTGCTCTTATGTGCTAGGCTATCACAAGATAACACACAAAGCATCCCGTTTCTGTTGCATTCATTCATTCATTCACTCGGCTCTAGTGCCGGTGGAAGCTCTGGGCTTGCTGTGCTGGAGGCTGATGTCTGCTGTTAAGAGCAGAATGGTACAGTACAGTACAAGCAATTCAAACCCCTCCCTCTGTCAGTGCGACTGAGACCTGACCAAAGCGGTAAAGAGGAATTCATTTTCCATCAGTCTTTGGTCCCTCTGCTGAGTCTGCTAGCTGTGTGACCAAATAAATAACAAGTATAAGAAGAAATGGGCTAATATTCAGAGTACTTCTTTCACGCAGGCCACCAAACAGCCATTAGAGGGGAACTATTTTCAGTCTCTAGTTACTTAAAGCCACACTCAAACCAGTGAGCTGTATGTCCCATTACCAATCTTTTGAGACATCCATTAGGATTATCTCAGTGTTATTTGTTTGGGTTCAACTAATAACATGGCTACTACCATACTCTACTAAATACCTGGAAATCCAGATAAAATACTAACCTGACTGGTTTGCCTGCAGCACGTGTGGGAGTAATAAATTGCTCATTTCCTTCTGCCATTCGTCTTCCCCTCTTTGTCAATGTTGCAAATTCTCCTAGTTAAAGTGAAACTGGGGAGCTATTGTTATCACAGAAGTAGATGAACAGACCATAAATATGTGTCAAAATGTGCCATGCCAAATCTAGGTTATTTCCCTGCAAAGATAATTTCTCATCCTGGATTTCAAGTCAAACACAGCTTCAAAATATAAACTGTTCAAAGAATTTTTATGGTCTTTGATTTGATTCCACACATCCATCAGATTAAAGATTTGTACCACAAATAAGGGTTTGCATGCAAATAGAGTCCAGCAGACAACAGTCTTTCCATCCTTTTTACTCTTGCTTTGGCAGATTAAAGCCGCCCCTCTGAACAGAAGGATCTCTGCTCGTGACTCAAGGGGCTTCCACTTTCCCTTTGTTTTCAGCCCTTGAGAGATGGCTGGCCTGCAGAATGCAGGTGATGGAACATTTTGTCCCTCTTCTCACTTAGCTGACAAAGTGGGAGAAAGTCTCCATCTGATTTCATCTAATCTAAGCCAGTCCACCCATGACATCTGAAACGTGCCCTGCTCCTCCTCCCCTGGGAAAAGGGGGAGAGTGGCTTTCCAGCCTAGCCATCATCAAGTACATCTCCTGCCAGGTCACCAAATGCCCTCCCTTTCAGCCTTCACTGCTGAGCACTGGGTAGCTCTTTCCAGTGCTGCTTCTCTGTAGGAGTGAAAGCCTCAGCCAGGCCCTCCAGGGAATGATGAGAGAGTGAACCAGCTATGCAGAAAAAGGCTTAATTTTTGCCAGGCTGAAATTCTCAGAGAGACATTTCCAGGCAAGGTGCACAGTACTGGGGAGGGAGTGTCTGGGATTAGGGCTCCAATATTCTAGCCTTCTCCCCCATTTCACAGTCTTACAGATGAAACCCACAGGGATCGGTAGACATGTCATGGGCATCTATAGAAATTAGCCTAAAATCCAGTAGAGATGAATAGAGACTGGATAAAGAACAGTTCTTTATTGTCTAGCTGATTCCATGGGATTTCTCAGCACACTGCCTTTCAGGTGTCCCAGGCCTGGGTAATACGATACTAACCCATATGGCATTATGAGACGGAGCCTCCCCTCTTAAATCAGCACGTAGGACATGGTACTCACTGTACCTGTCTGCACAGACTATCCATTTCCTTGTGATAAGAAACGTCTGTAGAGGCTTGACCCTGCCCTGTTTCTTATAAAATATTCACTGCTACAGAACCAGAGGTGCTGTCTTAATAAAAATGCCCGGCTGGGTAACCAAACTCATCCATCTAAAAGGCTGCAGGTGGAAAATATTTCACTAACGCGCCCCCTTTGAGAAAGCTGGGGCTGCAGATCGTTAATGAAGTGTGTGCGCAGAGGAGAGACTAGCATGGACTAGCCGTGGAACAGGGAGAGAGAGCCCCATTGTGAGGCAGCCACGGATTTGCTGAATAAGGGTGATTGACAAGGTTATTTTTACTCATCAGAAAAAAATGAAAAATGAGTTACAATACCCGAAACAACCTTCCCTTTTCTTTGCAGAGCTAGTCAAGGCTGAGCTTCTGCAGCTCATCCAGAATATAACCTCTCAATATCTTATCAGAGCTCAGCTCTTCATAAAGTGGAAAGAGGGAAATGCCAAGGGCTTCTTGAATAAGAACTGGTCCAACAGATTTTGGTTGTCAGATAAGACGGTGTCTTGGTTACTGAACTAGCCTGTCAGCAGCAGAGATACAGGGACCCTATTCTTCATCTGAAGGAAAAGCCATGGTAGTCTCCCGATTTTGGCTCTCAGGTGGTTAGATCCAAATTGCTTCTTATGCCTCATTGCCTAGGAACCTACAGAGGTTGCAGTTTTACCCCCCTCCTCCCTGTCAAGTTTATTGCTTGCAGCCCGAGATCTGCAAATGTGAAGACAGGATGGAGTCCTGCTTGGATATCTGAGCAAAAAAATAACCTCGCTGTTCTGCAGCTAGCCTGATGGAGTTCTAGAGGCATTAATGAATCGGTGAGAACCTGGCATGTGCTACTTTAATGGGTTATCCACTGAGGTGGACTAGCTCACTTGTTCCTCTACAACTTGCTTTACATGAGCATGGGTACAGTGCTGACTGGACAATGTTAACACGTTGCACCTTTCTAGAATTGAATTAAAGCAGTTAATTAGGTGTGACTGATCAGGCAAGGAATCTTTGATCATCCAGCAGATTAAGACTCCAAATATTGTTACATTCTTTTTCACTCCCAATTTACTTAAGCTCATATCTAGACATCTGACCATGGTTGAGACTCAATACACTGTGGTCTCATTTTTAGTTTTATGTTACAGTGGTGTTGCATCATTTTGTATATTTTAAGCTGGGTATCTATGGGAGTGTGTAAGTGTAATGGTCTGTAATCGTTTATTGCAAGAATGTTTGGAGAGATGGAAAGATTCTTGGTTTTGTTTCTATATCAGATTTTGGTATTAGTACCTACCTTTCTTTTCAAATGGGATGTTTAGCCTTTTTATCTCTTTGGTTTCTTTTCAGATACTTCTCTTTGGGGATTGAACAACTTGTAAATACAAACTCATTTTTACAAATAGTTATTCAGAGCTATACAAAGAGAAGGTCACTATCATCTAAAACATCCTGAAGTACATTAAATAATGTGTATAAAATAGATACATTCACTAATGTACATAAATCATAATACATGAAATAGTGTACATACATTACTTGACACTTAGTGCATGAGATGCTTTGTGCAAATTCACCAATTAATGTATTGTACAGAAGTGGTAGCACAACTTGTGCACATGAATGATAGCTGACGCAGTCACATGTTATTTCAAAATATCATTAAGCTTTTTAAATAAAATGAACCACAGGAACATATTCAATTAAATGCACCTCTGGCAAATTTATGTGCGTTCTTGAAACAGCTCTTCACTGGATGGTGACAAAATATTTAATAATAAACAAAAAGAAGTAATTGTGCCTGTCAGTGGAGACTTGCAGAGGAAAAGCTGAGTATTTATCATTCATGTCTGATTTTCCTCATCAAGGGCCAGCCTGCCAGGAAGAGGGGCGGAGGAGATCCTGAGAGCTAGATTAATCCTACTGAACAATTTGTACATCTGATGCCAAACATACACGCTTTTTTGAAATCTAAGAGAACATGCTGCAGGTCAAATGTAAACTATAAGGTAGTTTCCAGCTGAGCATTGTCAGGGTGAAGTGACTAGCACAGAGAATACACAGGGTTGCAATCTATTTTTCATGTGGCTTCAAAGGCCTATTTGGTCAGATGTGTCAGCTAAATTTTCATTTCATTATTCCCAGAGTTGCTGCAAAAAAGGCTTCAGAGATCATGTAGATAAAAAGGGACCATTTGTACTAGCAAACCAGCCACATTTCTTTTCAATAAACTTCTCAATGGGGTGGTACTATCTGCTGAACATGCCTTGGCTTGGCTAAAATGGACATATAAACATATTTTACATATATATAAACATATAGCAACATGTGTTAATATATACTATAAAAAAATTTCCAAAAGAAAGCACTCCACTGCATACACCTCTCCCCCTGGGCAGAGGATGAGCGAACAAACTACATGTGACAGAGATGTAGTCACATTGCTTAATGCACTAGTGGAAGATGCTCAGATACTATAGCGATGAATGTGGTAGAAGATAGTATATAGACTGGAATATGCACTGTTGTTTCGTACGGCTTTGTAGAATATGATTAGTCCACCTTAACAGTTACCTTAAATATCATGGCATGTTAGCAGCGATCTTAAATCTGTGGAATAATAACAAAGCTGGAGTTTGTTGCTGACCTGTCTCTGGTGTGTTCCTTTATTTATCAGAGCATCCAATGGGTCAATGAATTTAGCTGGCAGTATTTCAGAGCCAGAGGTTTTCAGTCTGATTCCACATGGCATTGTTAAATTCACATTAAGAAAATAAATGCATAGCTTGCTTTAAAATGTCTGCACTATGTCCAGAAGAGATTTCTAGGAATGGCAATCAGCAAGCACAGTGAGTGGGTCACAGGAGCATTTGATAAGCTCTCCCTTGACTTCGTTTCATCTCTTTCTCTCTCACACACTGAAGTGAGAATCTTTCTTGTGGAAGGGAAAAAGGAACAATGATGAGAAGCAAAACTGAGTAACTGATGGACATGCACACAGAATAAAAGTGGACGTCCTTCTCAAAGATATGCTATAGCTCAAACAGGAGTTATGGGCTTGATGCAGCACTTATTGGGCGAGGTTATGACCTGTGGTATGCAGGTCAGATCAGAAGATCAAAATGATTCATTCTGGCCTTGCAGAGATGCACACGTACTATTTTCTCATACGCCATGGAATTGTGGTGAGTGGCCACTTGCTTTTTTTCTGCAAAGTGGTGGGAATGGAAGGAGCCCAGCTACTAAAGTCTTTATGTGGCCTGGCAACCAAGGCATCTGAGCACCCTACAATCTTTAATGTATTTATTTGTCATCATGACACTCCTATCCAGTAGATTAGGGTGATCGTCTCCATTTTCCAGCGGGAGAACTGAGGCACAGAGAGATTAAGGCTATGTCTACATTTGGAGTCTCGGTAGGTTTGTACTCGGGGAGGCTTGTCCATGCTGCAGCTCACCGCTGCCAATGCTACCCAGCTATTCTTAGCACAAGTGTGAGTATCTGTACATCTGCTGGGAATCCACCCCCTAGCTCCACTGGGTGCATATTCAGGACAGCCAGCCTATGCCACCCCAGCTACACTGCTAGTTTTAGTGCCTCCATGGAGGGGCAGAGTGCTCTCCCCATCCCAGAGCACAAACCCGCCCCCCCTTCTCCTAACAAATCCTGCACACCCCTGTCCTTTCGCAAGGCCCACAGAAATGTGCCCACTGTGGGGTGCTGGTCCCTGACTGGGACTTCTGGGCACTGCTACAACACAAATGATAAATAATCATAATTATCATCAGTTACTACAATAAGGATGAAGAAAAACCCAACAAAGTCACCCCATCTCCGGATTCCCCAGGCATCCTGTTTTCTGTGCATTTAATGCTTTAGATTGTAGCTCTTTGGAGCTGGGACAGTGTTTATTTCACAGGGTACACAGTGCACAGCACCTTGTCTGCACAAACCATCTAAACAAACAGATAATAATAATACTTAGGGAACTATTGTTATTAGGCCTGATGAGGCCTGATGTCACTGCTCTGGTTTAGTTCTGAACACTCAGAATGAAACACAGTGTTTGCCTCTCTGATCTTGTTGCACTGTTCAGCCCACTGAAAACCAGTTGCTTTTTAAATATAAAAGTATAAGGTTAAGTATAAGCTACATACGAACATATTAAGTGCCAGCTATTCATCTTGAATGAGTTATCAAAGAATTATTATTTATTGGTTGTATTGTGATAGCAACTAGGAGCCCATTGTGCTAGGGATTGTACAAGCAAAGAACAGAACCTGCCCCAAAGAGGCTAATAAATGACAAATGTCTCAGGGCAAAGGACATAATTTAAGACATTTTAATATAATTTATTAGTCTCCCTTCTCCTTCAAATGCTCATATAGACTCCAGCTGGCACCCACTAAACAATTTGTTTCAGATCCTCAGATGGCATAAATCAGCATTGGCTTCAATGGAGCTGTGAGGACTTTATATCTGTGAGAATCTGGTCCTATGTCAGGCTGTAACATCCCCCATCTCCAAAGAGAGTTGTGGTAATATCGTTTAAACAATCCCTGCACTTCCTGTAATGGGTTTATGGGGAGATGGGGGGCAGAAAACAAACAGAAACAAGGCAGCGATGATGACAACGATGATGATGAGAGAGATGCACCTGAAAAGAAACCAAAGGGATAAAGAAGGCAGGCAGTCCATACGTCAGAGCAGACAACCCCAAGGGGAACTAAAGTTCCTGCAGCTGAGGTCTCACTCATAGATTTAAATTCCTTGAAAGAATTTTCTGAGGTTTCACCGGGGGAATATAACAGTCCTCAGATGTGATCCCAAGCAGTGCCGGAACATCAAGTCCAAGGTTTCCTGGTGAGATAGTACCTGTTGGAACTTTGTTTCAAAGCCCATGCGGACGAGAAGAAGAAGACAATGAAATAGTCCACATGAAAATGTAGGAGCCTCCAAGAGAAAATAACAGACTCTTTTCTAGCTCACTCTTCTGCACATTCAGCAGAAATAGTGTCTGGATTTCAGATTTCTTTTGCTGATTATTGATAAATGCTTCTTCCTTGGTCAGAATTTTGATGGGCATTAACATTTGATTTTCACTCTGCTTTCCTTGTTCTGTTTCTGATCTCTCTCCAAGCATTCATTTTTTAATAGAGGCTGTGAATTAGTCTTTTAATATTTAGCTGGAAGATATTATTGCAGTGTGACCCACTTATTTGCTTTTTGAAAATATATTTGGCTGGAATTTGAGGCATGGATGGGGTGGTGGATCCCTGGAGGTGTGGTTTGTTAAATGTCGCATATATCTAACATTTAAAAATTTACATTAACAATTCAATTAAGTGAAAGGTCCTGGGCTGAAGCCCTCTGTTTATCTCTTGTAGAGGTACAGAATGGGAAACAGAAATACCAGCTCTCCTGAACGACACACTGCCAAAATGCATCACCCCTTTCCTGCATGAATGATATAGCTCATTATTACTATTTCTGGTTACGTGACAGTAGCATTTGGAGACCTCACCTGAGATCAGGGCCCCATTGTGGCAGGCGCAGCACATCCACAGGGGAAGAAACAGTCCCTGCCCCAAAGAGCTCACAATCTAAATAGCCCGGACAGACAAAGGTGGGAGGGGCCAGAGGAAATAAAACACCCAGAGTGTATGAAAATGAGCAGAATGCCTTCATGCCCTCCCTCCACTCAGAACCAGCAATTGTCTTGTTGGTTTTTCCTTCCTTGTTCTAAAACTATGAGCACACATTCAATCTTCACTGTCATTGTTAGTTTCTTCGCCCTGTCATTGCTGACTCAGGGAGAGATATCCAGACTCGCAACACAATGGTTCATTTAATTTTCTTGTCAGTCTATTTTTTCTCCCTCCGTTATTTCCTCGTTGCAGCAGGCCATTTATCTTTTCAAAGCCCGCAGAGCATCGTCGCTCCTTGCACTTACGATCCCAACTTACAAGACCTGCCTGGTGCGCTAATGGCTTAGGAGTGAAGATCCGGGTGTAGGCACTGGACTGCCGGACCAGAGACACAGGACATGTCATGGAGCAGCTTTAGTCTCTGGGAGACACCAGGCCTCTGCCATTGTCGAGGTTTATGCTGTCTGACATAGAAAGGTTTGTTCTGAGCTAGTTTACCTCAGTAGGTAAAGACTAGCCTGCGGAGACATCACTCCACATTGCAAGTATAATGATGCCCCCATGCCCAGGTCATCTTCAGGGACGGTACCCAGGATCTTGGGGTCTCAAAGCATAAACTTCTACTGCTTGAGACAGTCCCAGACTGATACATCTCCTTACATGATCCAGTCACTACAGACAGTTTTTCAGATTGCACTGAGCTCAGGCAAATGAGTACTTTGACTTCAAGGAACTCAGTAGGATATGCTGATAAAAGCCACATCCGGCTACTAGGTGTCAGGATGACATTGCTGCTAAGCTTACACCACTTCCTCCGAGCAGGGCTTACATTATGGATTTTAATCTTTGAGACAGGGCAAGCTGCTTGGAAGAAAAGTTGTTGTTGTTTAAGGCCCTTTTTTGGCTCCCTCTGCCTTGTATTTGGGCTGCACAGTTTCAGGGAGAACATCTGAGATGAGATAAACACTTAGCGAGCAAAGGGTTCACAGGATGTAAAATCACAGATTGTTCTCTGAGGAGTCCAGGCCCTAATAAGTCATTGTAAAGAACAAACTCCCACTTTTTCCTCATAGAAGATGCATCTAAATATTTAATGAAAAGCTAACTAAGCCTTAATTCTAGGGTTATTTATCTTTTTCTATAAATATTTGGTGTATGTGGCACATGCAGAGCCTGGATATTAAATTATACAAGAGTGTGAAAGGGACACTGGTACATTTCTCATCTGCTATATATTCACCATGCAGAAGAACATAATATGTTGTTGTTGTTTTTTAAACTAAGGATGGATCCAAACCACAGCCCTGGATCTGGACATCACTAGAACTGGGAGAAAATTAAGCCCTGTATCTGCTCAGACCCATTTTTATTTATATTTTATTTATTTATTTATTTATTTTTAACAAAAAGAAGGGGAGAACAGAAAAAGAGTCAACAGAACAAAAAAGGAAATGATGGGGTGGGGAGGGAAAGGAAAGGGAGGATGGTGGGCAGAGAGGGAAAAGGAGAGTGTCCATCTGCTAAGAAATCTTTTCCAATGTGTATGAGGTCCTTCTTCAAATATTACCCACTCTGTAGCTACCAGATCAGCCTGGTTACAATGCCAGGCTTCCACAGAGACAGTCAGTGCTTCTGTCTATGCACCATAAGTTGTTTGCCGGCAAGTTAAAGAAGTATGGGCTGGATGAATGGACTATTAGGTGGATAGAAAGCTGGCTAGATTGTCAGGTTCAATAGGTAGCGATCAATAGCTCCATGTCTAATTGGCAGCCAGTATCAAGCAGAGTGCCCCAAAGGTCGGTCCTGGGGGCTGGTTTTGTTCAATATCTTCATTAATGATCTGGAGCAGGGGTAGGCAACCTATGGCACAGGTGCCGAAGGTGGCACGCGAGCTGATTTGCAGTGGCACTCACACTGCCTGGGTCCTGGCCACCGGTCTGGGGGGCTCTGCATTTTAATTTAATTTTAAGTGAAGCTTCTTAAACATTTTAAAAGCCTTATTTACTTTACAAACAACAGTAGTTTAGTTATATATTATAGACTTATAGAAAGAGACCTTCTAAAAATGTTAACATGTATTACCAGCACGCGAAACCTTAAATTAGAGTGAATAAATGAAGATTCGGCACACCACTTCTGAAAGGTTGCCAATCCCTGATCTGGAGGATGGTGTGGACTGCACTCTCTGCAAGTTTGCAGATGACACTAAACTGGGAGGAGTGGTAGATACGCTGGAGGGTAGGGATAGGATACAGAGGGACCTAGACAAGTTAGAGGATTGGGCCAAAAGAAACCTGATGAGGTTCAACAAGGAAAAGTGCAGAGTCCTGCACTTAGGAAGGAAGAATCCCATGCACTGCTACAGACTAGGGACCGAATGGCTAGGCAGCAGTTCTGAGGGAACTTGGATTGTTTAGTCTGCAGAAGAGAAGTATGATGGGGGATTTGATAGCTGCTTTCAACTACCTGAAACGGTGGTTCCAAAGAGGATGGATCTAGACTGTTCTCAGTGGTACCAGATGACAGAACAAGGAGTAATGGTCTCAAGTTGCAGTGGGGGAGGGTCCAGGTTGGATATTAGGAAAAACTTTTTCACTAGTAGGGTGGTGAAGCACTGGAATGGGTTACCTAGGGAGGTGGTGGAATCTCCTTCCTTAGAGGTTTTTAAGGTCAGGCTTGACAAAGCCCTGGCTGGGATGATTTAGTTGGGGATTGGTCCTGCTTTGAGCAGGGGGTTGGACTAGATGCCTCCTGAGGTCCCTTCCAACCCTGAGATTCTATGATTCTATGATAAGTCCAGGTCTAGGGAACCCCCAGCAGGCCAGTGGCCAAGTTGGGAACAGAAACCCAGGCCTCCCAAGCGCCAGTCCAGTGCTCTATCCACTAGGTCATACAGCTGTGTGTGTGCGTTTGTGTGCTGTACTGTATGTGGTAGCATTTAGACTTGTAAGGGGAGGTGCTTCCTTTTCAGCTAATACAGAAATCTGTGCTTGTTGCAGTTATTCAGAATTGCTGTTATTGTTATTCATCTGCAAAGCTACCACTACTGCAGCATTATGGAAAACCCGTCCCATGAGTAAGGCTGTCTGGCATACGTTCCTTCCCCTACCTCCTCCGACTCTGCCTGCACTGCTTCTCTTTGTCTCCATGGCATTTCATATTTCAGCACGTCACTTTCCCTCTCTTTTCTTAGACGAGTCCAAAGCCAGAGTTGCTTCTGATCCTCCCGCTGCTGCTCGCTTGTTCTGAAAGCAGGTGCCAGTTGAGCGTTGCACCAGAGACCTTTAAGGACTGATTTATTTATTTGGTGAATTCATTCCAGCGCTATTTATCTTCTCTTGTTCATTCTGGGATGCATTATTTAGTGCAGTAGGAGCTGAGTTCGTGACAGTTTTCCTCAGAAAAGTGAGTTTCATTCCCTGACAGCTCCAGCCAAATACTATTTTCCTTCTTCATTGGATTTAAGTTTTATACTTTCCATATGCCTATCCTTCTTCCTGCACCACCGTTTGAACTCAGCTCTTACTGAATATGCAGTTGGCTCAAGCACCTCTCATGCTTCAGAGGGGTGACTTGGTATTGGATAGAAAAGTGCTGGTTTGCTGAGTAATTCTTTGAAATTTCCATAAGCCCAGCCTATGAACAGTGCTGAAATGTTGGTTTAGCTCACAGGTTTGCCTCAGATCCACTTGCTGCCATTCTTTCCCTTTCTTGGTGAGTGGTTTGCTGCAGTACTAATTAAAAGCAAACCTGGAAGAGGAGCTTTGGAAACATATCCTCAATAAACTGCAAGGAAAGGGAGCAAGAGGCCGAATGTGATTTGGGAGGTGTTGCTATATAATACCAAGAGATGCATTTTTCTCCTTCCAGTAAAGATAATAAGCTAAGGGCCAAAATCTGATGGTGTGAAATCCGTGGGGTTACATCAGCAGAAGATTTGTCCTGTATCTTCAGAGGATTCCAACATGCTTTAGAAAATGCCTGTTCTTGTGGAGTCACTGAGAGTGTCACCAATCATATACCAAGCCCTCTCCAACCCATGGCAGTGTTGCATCAAGACCTCCGGTACAGGCATTGTAGGGTCACTGCAGTGGGATGCTCAGACCACTTGACTCACTGTGCCTAGCTCCTCACCTAGATTTCCCTGCCCTGTATGCTGCCACCTGCTCTTCCTTGGGTCTGCACTCTCCGATTATCATTTATATGATCATAGAGCCTAGGAGCCCCTGTCATAGGCCATTGCACTAGGCACCGTACAAACACAGAATGAAAAGAGACTCCCTGCTCTAAAGAGCTTGTAATCTTTGTAGAAGAGAAGGCACATGCTAAAGAAGGGATTTCCAGGCAGCTAATGAGGCAGCCTTGTGGATGTTTATGAGGAGCTCCTCCCAAGCATGGGAGAAAGTATGAAGATGTTTATTTGAAAATTGAACAAGTAGGTGATGGAAGCTGGCCTCATGGACTGATCAGAGGTGGGGGGCACATTTAAGACTGAATGATATGAGAGATGATCATAGAATCATAGAATATCAGGGTTGGAAGGGACCTCAGGAGGTCATCTAGTCCAACCCCCTGCTCAAAGCAGGACCAATTGATACTTACGGTGGAGGCAGGCCATGGAGGGCCTTGAGAGTGAAGAGAAGTAGTTTATGTTTGATACAATAGAGAAAGAAAAGCTGGCACAGGGTTGCAAAGAGAGGGGTGATGTGATGAAAACAATGGGTTAGGAAAATGATTTTTGTAGCAGCATTCCCATGGTGATGAGCAGGGCAAGACTGCATTTGTCAAGGCCAGAGAGAGGATGTTTCAGTAATTGCGACACAAGATGATGAGAACCTGGGAGAGAGTTTTAGCTGTGTAGATGGGTGGGAATGGTCGTACTTTAGAGATATGCAGAAAAAATCTGCATGACTTCAACATAGCCTGGCTGTGAGGACCTAGAAAGAGATGACACCCAAAGAGGACAGCAGGTTATGGGCCTGAATGACAGAAGGATGGTGGTGTTGCCCACACTGCTTGAGAAAGAAGGTAGCGGGGAAGACATGGGGAGAGAAAGTAGAAGTGAAGAGCTCTGTTTTAGCTATGTTGAGCTGGAGCTCACAGCTACACCCCTTCAAAAAGAGTCAGAGAGTCAGGCTGAGATTTTTAATTTTCCTACACTTTGCAAGTCCTGCCAGCTGGTCCAGTGACATCTGAGGATCTGACCCTCTGTTTATAAACTGTTCAGATGATACAATCTGCGATGAGGTGAGGTGGCTGCTTGTCACTAGGGACATTTCTTAAGGGAGATCTCCCCCCACTGCTCCTGCTGAGAAAATGCAGGTTTGTTAGCATAGGGCAGACCTGGAAAGCACAGGTAATGCAGGCTCGGTGGGTGACAGCTTTTTGTGTGAGGCACCATCCATTTATTTCTCTTGGTTTATCCACCTACTTTCCCATCTTTTTATACTGAGCCCATCAAGGTGATATATGAGCATTTCAGAAACATGTCAAAGGCCAAGGAATGCAGTTGCTTTGATTTACAGTAGCTGAGGATCTATCCTTAAATCGCTAGCATGTGACCAAACTATAACTACTTCCAACATCTTCGTTACAAGGGCCTGTTGTCAATAATTGATAATTATTACAGTTACTTTGGACAAGTGCTTATTTATGTAGCTCACAGCAAGCAAATCTCATACAAAAGTGCTTATTTTCCATAATTGCAGATAAGCACTTTTATAACATCGCTACAGCAGTGTGTGCGGCGGCTCAATCTGGATTTTATGGGCTTTTCTTTTGTGGTCTTAACACTTCTGGTGAATTGCCTTTCTCACATTTAAGACAATGTCATCTCAGGGTTTCTGTAATGACCATGTCCTGTTGCTAAACTTTCTTTGCCAAAGAAAGACTGTAGAATAAAATTGAACATAAAAGTGGTCCTCTCTCTTTATTACTGTGTTAGACTCCCCTTGGGATGGAGTCTAACATTTCTCTCTCTTGCTGTGGGATAAACAGTTTCTAGGATTATTTGCTATGAGCGGGCTCTCTCCAGATTGCATGTCTGGGCTTGAGGCAACTGCACAAAACTGCATTCCATGCACATGTTTTCCTGAGTCTCCCGCTCTTGCTGTCAGAGTTACACACACACAGTGCGTATAAGTCCAGTGAAGTCTTCTGAAAGAGTCCCATTGACTTTAACGGGCTGTGGGTTTTACTTTACAGATGCTGTATAATACAGATGACTGCTCTCTGCTCTGTTATTCTCCTTACTTCTATTTATTTCCTATTTAGAAGAATGGATATTTTCCAGATATCTAATTCTTGCTGTCTGCTTTCAAATTTTATTGCAAAGTCACACCAGCATTTAATTTACTATACAGTTAGGAACATCTCTTCTTTTTCATACATTGGAGAAATGCTGGAAAACACAGGATCGCTCTGCCTATTGAAATACATGCGTGATCTGCAAACATCTATTTACCAGTTGCCTAGAACAGGTTGGGGGTGGGATTCCTCCGGATTTAACCTTGTCTGTTCTGTGCATCTCTGTCGACACTAGTGATGGTGAAACCTCTGAATAATTGGACAATCAGATCAGTTTGGTTTGATAAACTCTCAGATGTTTGGATGCTTATCCACACTATCTTGACCTCTGAATCAACATTTGACTGGAAATCTCATGAAAACAGGTATTCTTGCAAGATTTTTAGTGGTCAGAAATATGCCACTACTGCTTCTGGATGGGACCAAGTGACTCAGATGGGGGTGAAAATGAAAGCAAGATTTTTTAACCCATCTTTTACCCAAACCTTAAAGATTTGGTTCATGTTCAGTTTGATGTCTGGTCAATATTTTTTATATAAACCAGAAACCCTCCTGGAAAATTCAGATCCAGATCTGGATCGAAACACTGTAGGTTTGGTTATCTTTAGAATAAACTAATAATAGAGCAACAAGTAGATTTTTTAAGATTCATACCAAAGCATGTTACAGTCGCTGCTCTGTTTGGGATCTAAGTACAAACCACTATCTAGCATAATACATTGGACAGAACACTAACAATTTGCTTTATTAACTCGTCACCTATCCAAATAGAAATGCACTGGCTGGGATTCCAGGATACCGGTTACGTTTCATCTACACAACTGATTCAAAGCATTTACCTGGTGCTCCTAGCTAATAGAGGGAAAGTGACATCTCAAGGGAATCCTGTACCACTAATTAAAATTATGCTTCATTTGAAGTGCTGCTAATTTTTGCAAGTCTTTTACTGAGCTAAAGGAGATAGGTGTCAGTTCAAAGAAACGTATTTCCTCAAGGCTTTCGAATTCAGTATTTTCAATCTTTATTTTATGACAATTTGGATCCCTGACATACAACAAGTGCTATCATAACCTTGTAGAAGCAGCTGCTCTACAGTGCAGGACGTATGTTTGAAACACTTCTGCTGCACTTCAGGCAGCTCTGCTGGTGCTTGAGGCTATGATGCCTGTCTCTTTGGCTGTGGAGAGTTTCCCTGGCACAGCACATCCTAAACTTAGGACCCACTTAATGAACATTAAGCAATTGTATCTATAATAAATCTGAATTAATACTCTTTATTTGGGAAACTCAGCCTCATTAGCATCATCTCCACAGCAACCAATTGTTGGAGGATCACGGCTGCAAATGGGAATAACAAATAGAGCAGGAACAATACTAGGAAACAAAGATACTGGGTTAGATTCCCAGTTGCTGCATTTGGGTGCAGCTCCTTCAACTTCCATGGCCCAGGACCTCAGAGATGTCTGCAGCCATTTGCACCAGTGGAGGTATCCGCCCCGGTGTATTTATGCAAATGTTCCTAAAGACAATGATGTGCTGAACAAGGAAGAGGAGAGAAAATATGGAAAATACATCGTGAAATTGGTAAGCATCTCCCAAGGGAAGCGAGGAGAGCTGTATTGCTGAAGTTATTTTAAAAGAGAGTGTACAAAGTCCTAAGGAAAATAGCGTAGGGGCCAGTCTTGCATGTAACAGGGCTGGAAATGGAAGGGATTATTAATTTAAGAGGAATTATCTGAGCCAGTTCTGCTGAAATCATCAATGTGCTGCTGACTAAACGAGCTGAAGATCTGGTCCTAGTTCAACTCCAGCTTTGGTGATTCTGTGGAACTAGCAGAAGAAGAATTGCTGCTAAATAGAATAATTCTCAGCGTTTCCCCCATGAGGTGTCAGTGGCTATATTCATAGCTGGGATCATTTCTGAGTTACTTTCCTGCTGAATTGATGCTTCCAGCCTGGATGATTATTTCCAGTTTGTCATGAAATGATCACGCCTCCTCCTCCACCATTTACCAGCTCATAAGGCTCCATTAGGAAGAGACGAGGCCCCTAATTAATTAACTCTGGAAAAGAAGAATATTGACAAACAGTAAGGAACCATCAGCTGGGCTGCCAGGATTTTGTTCTCTCAGGATATGGTGATGCAATCCCTGCACAGCTGGGAACGCTCAGTGTCTGGTTTGTTCGTTCATGGAACAGACAGGTGAGGGTTGGTCCAAATGAGCATCTAAAGATGAAAATGTTGAAATTAGAGAAGGAAACGACTTACTAGCTCATTTAATCCCTTCCATGGCTTTCCTGTCATTGCAGAATTCGTCCCTATTCTATGAAATATGTATGTTCTCCAAGACTTTGTCCAGCCTTATTTAGAGTGAGCCAGTGATGGGGATCACTTCCATTGATCGAGTCAAACAGACCTCACCACATCAGGAAATCCATCCTGATAGCCTAAATATTTATGTGATCGTTTTCACAGCATAACTTCTACTTACACCCCTTACGCTACCCTAAACAATTCTACACACCCCTCACTCTACTCTGAAGTTTGTCTGACTTTACCCAAAGGTTTGCAGCTTGGACATTTCTGGAGAACAGGCTCCTTATTCCCGGATTTCCGCAGTTCCTGGTTTAGCTTGGGTTGGCTATGCCATGGCTGTAATAGACAACCTACCCTAACTTGGCAGGGGGGCCACAGAACTGTCGGGGTGCCCTGAGGGGAGCAGGCACATCCTGCTAAGAGCTGATGCAGGCAGCCTGCTTCCCCTGCACATGGCTCCTGGAGGGTTTGCAGCACTGCCCCACACCCAGCGTGGCACAGCCTGGCCCGTAGCAAGGATAGTGCAAAGGAGAGGAAGAGTTAGTGAATGCTCAGAGCCAGGGGAGGCTGGATTTGGGCTGGCCCTGCCCGCTGTCACTACTGAATCCCCGCTCTCACTGCAGTCTATTTCCATGATAAGAGGGAGGGCTGCTCCCTCGGCCTGACAGGTCTGCCCCTGGCACTGCCTGAGAAAAGCCAGCGAGCCGCAGTACCTGCGCCGGCTGTTTTATGTGTCAAAGGGACATTCGGAAGATTAGCCAGTCCTGTCAGTGCTGCTCAGAGGAGTCTCTGCAGCTCCTGCACTGGGCTCTTCAGCTGCTCCACAGCCTGATAACTTACTGCACCAAAGAATGAATCATTCCATTTCTTTCTAAAAAAGAGTCCTTAAATCTTTGATCCACTGACGGCTCCTTCTGCTGAGTCCAGGTCGCTAGGCACGTCTCCACTTCAGTCCCAACGTCCCCCCTGGTGCCTGTTTTTTCTCTTTTCCACATAGGAGGCTTGAGGGCTGGAGTGGCGTGTAGCAGCTGCCGTGCAGGTGCCGTCGCATGCTGAGTGCTTTGTATTTTTGCTTATCAGTTTAATGCCAGTTCGTTTTCACATTTCTTTCATCTGCCTGGTACAAGGGATGTCCTTAATTTGTGCAGCAAGTGGCTTGAATATGCTGTGTGAGGTGGGAAATACATTGAGGCACCTAGACTGTTGCATTAGAGCCGGTTGCATTAAAAGTGTTATCTAATTTGTTCAAAGGACAAATCTGCTGGGAAAAGTATCGCCCTTTGGTAAGCTGGCCACATACGTGTTTCCATTTATTTAGTGGGCATTTGTTATTTCTCGCTGCCTATTTCATTCCCTTGCTGACACATAGTTAGGAAAAGGAGGCGGCAGATAGGTTTGTTTTCCTCGTCGCTCTTTGGGATTTGGTCAGAGTTCTATAAGGCGTCCAGGATCCTGCCTTTCCCCCTTCTCCTCCACCTCATGGCATGGCTGGAGTCTCCTCTCTCACCCTTGCAGCCAATGTCCTTCAGCTCAGCTGGCCTGGCATTCAGAAATGGTCTCTCTCCCAGGAAACCTGCCCCTTTGTTCCTCTCCCTTGAACATTTCAGCCTCTATGGTTTTAAGAGCAGTACCAACACCTTGTTCCTTTTTGGCCCTCCTGGGGTTTTCTATTACTTCTCTAGAGACCTAGGCCACCACAGTGATTAAATCGCCTGTGTGTCGCACACGTGGCTATTTGTGTCGGCGGTGTGTGTCGTCACCAGGAACGTTTGTATGGATGGTATTGTCAGTGAGGGGCTCCTGAAAGCCAGTAACAGTCGATGTGAGCAACACCGTGCCTACACTGATACTGCATTGAACTAATTACATCGAGTGTGACCCTATGCCACCTGGGAGGTGGTGTTACTATATCGGCATAGAGAGGCATTAATGTTAGTGTGAGCCAAATTTAAGTGAAGACGCTTCCACAGCTAGGTTGACACAAGGCAGCTGATGTCAACCTAACCCTGTAGCGTAGATCAGGCCCTAGAGAGAGCAGGTTTTATTCAGGCTGCAGCCTACCATATGGTTCTGCTAGGACTTGGCCTATTCTCTTCTTGTTGATAGTCTTTAATGACTATTTTGTTCAAAGGCAGACACTCACATGACTCCCTATTTCCTTAGAGCAATGGGTATTTCCAGAAAGAACTTCATTCCTTCAGTCCAAGTAGGTAGCAATACAACAGTGAGTGGGTAAACCGAGTCACACATTTTCCTACAACTACAGAAACCCCATGTTCTCTGAAAGTGGAAGTGGGACTCAAGTGATGCCTTGGCCTGTTGTGATGCTGGCCCCCCAGAGGGGTAAATCTCACCCGAGGTGAGTAGGCACTGAAATGTGTTGGCATAAACCATCTGTCTAGGCATGTCAAATTAATGGAGAAATTCTGAAAAATCAAATCTTCTCATGGCTAATTCACATGCGGAAAAAGGGGCTAAACTGATTAAGTAAAACCATTTGCTGTGAGTACTCACTGAGCTCCACTCAGTGCTTTTTGGTAGCAGATTTTTAAGCCTAATCGTATCAAATACTCTTCTGGCACCCATTTTATGAAACACATCGCAACCCCTGCTGGTTTTAATGTATCTAATCTCCCGTTGATTATTCCTGGGGTTTCAGCCAAATAAGCACTTCGAATTAAAGCTTTCACTGCAGCTCAAAGTTGGGTTACCATGGAGATCAAAGTAGTACAGGGGAGTTGCATCTTACGTGGGGGTTAGGTTCTGAAGTCAGCGCGTAAGGCGAACATCGCGTATAGTGAAACGCTCATTGAGTGGAATGGCGGGCGGAATCGCCTGCACTACAGGTACAGTATTTAAATTGTTATTTTTCTCTTTTTTGTTTTGTTTTGCCAAGCGCGCATAGTTAAAATCGTGTAAGTTAAATGCGCCTATGACGCGACTCCACTGTATTTCTTCTTCCTGTATTTTGTTTAAACCAGTTTAATAATTGCACTAATTAGACAGCACCATTTCTGTAGGTGCTGAGGTCTGGAATGCTGAAGATGGTGGGATCGCAGGACACTGTCACAGCAGCCACTCCCATTAGGTTATAGTGGCAAAGAGCTTCCTTTTGGTATGAGTGAGTAGGTTTGTTGTAGCGAGGCAGAGGCGAGCGCATGGACTCAGCGTTGGTTACACCGTAGTGCTCTGTGACTAGCTTGTCCAAATAAAGCAGTTGTGGGAAGAGATCCAGCTCCAGTACAGGCTGCAAGCATGTCTGGAAAGGAATTTTGCTGACATCGGGGAGGACTAGCATGACCCACAGTGGAGATTGGAGATGGGTGCTTTGCTTTGATGAATGTACAAAACACCCTGTCCACATATGAACATGTGAGTCTGCTAATAATGCACAGATAACACAATGCCCTGGTTGAAATTTAGTACACAAGTGGGTTTTAGAATGTCAATGGAGATCAGAAAAACTGGCCATCAAACATTATCAAACTCTTTGTATGGAATATGCATCTGATTCCATCACATGCCACTTGCTTAAACAATTATTCAGATTCTAGGTCTACTCTCAAAGACAACATGGACATTCTGCTGCACCAGGCCCTAAGCATTAGTTAAGTCCTTTACCTGATGGAGTTTAGGGGGTGCACAGGGACTCATGCAGACCACCTGACCTGGGCTGAATTGCACATCATCCAGTGCTCAGTCTCCCAGTGAAAACATTTCAGATCCTGAGTGGTGATTTCACCAGAACCAGGACCCTACAGAAAAGAGATGGGTTTGAACATTGGAGTTACAGTCAGATCCAGAGGAAGATTCTTACTTTCCTAAATTCGAAGGGGCTTATATCTGAGACTTGGATTTGGGCTCATCTCCTGATGAAGCAAGTAAAGGAACCAAAGATCATGACTGATTTTTCTGGCATTATGGTTTATATTCATTTTTCCCTCTTGTTGGAAATTCTAACAAGAATTCTGGTACCACTGGACTTGCTGTCCTGCGCCAGCATTTCATTACCCTCGAAAGCCATTTTTGTCTAGAGTCCTCTTCTGCCGGGGAATTTATCCCCAAGTATTTCATCATTTTAAGATCATCTATTTCTAATGTGAGGAACGATGCCAGGCAGACAGAGCTAAGGTGTAAGTTTTTAACCAGGGGGGCAGTTTTCTAAGGGTTGTGGTGGATTCTCCTTCACTGGTAATTTTTAAGTCGAGATTGGATGTTTTCCTAAAAGATCTGCTCTAGGAATTATTGTGGGGAAGTTCTCTGTACCCTCCACAGGAGGTCAGACTAGATGATCTCAATGGTTCCTTCTGGAATCTGGGCTGCGGGAGCAGTTTACAGGGGTAGCAGCCCCCCACGCACAGACCCTTGTCACAGTCCCATAACAGAGGGTCCATCTAAAAGCAATTGGACGGACTCACCTGCAGTAGGAAACTGCGCTAAGTTCCACCATCTCATTTTACTTAGGCCAGTGAAAACGATATTGCCTAAAATATCCTTTCCTCCAATCTCTTGAGGAAACTCTCATTGCTAATCATGAGTATTTGGATTACAGGTATAATATCCAATGTAGGGCTAAAGAAATAAAGCACTAATTAAAATTCTGCTGAAGTGAGCAAATTGCTTTGAAATGAGAACATCAGGGAAGGAACTACGTGTAGATTCAAAACATTTTCCCCTCCTCCCCTCTATTCCCAGGACAGTAAACTTTTAAGTATTTCTTCTTTAGCATGTCTTGGAATCCCATAAACCCCTTGACTCCTTGGTCTGAAATCTTGCAAATTGTTTTGAGAGGATTATATCATCTCGCCCTTTCTGCAATAAAGCAGGGCATTTTCTTGTGCTTGAGGGAATCTCTGTACGGCATCATAAGGGGGAAGAAAGTGTCCCAGGAGGAGAGTAACATTTATAGAGCTAAGTCATCTTCCTCTCCTATGCAGTCATCAGAGCTCAGTGTCCAGGTTGCATAACCAGAGGATAGTCAACTGCCTTCCAGATGTCAGGTTGGACACTCTTCCGCCACATGCAGTATTGTCTGAAACACAGTCACACCACGGAGAGGAAACCAGGGCAAGCTGCTGCATAGTTGTGACAACTTCGGATGAGCCAGAGAGTGGCCTTTAAGCCCAGACCACAATTTACAATCAAGTGGACCAGAAGGTAGGTGCAGCGATGGACTCCTGAATTTATTTAGTGTGTTAGACTTTTTTCCCCACCGATGCTTCCACTCAGAGCATAGTCACGTGCCATGTGTCACCCAGCTTGACAGGGGCTGCTGTCATTTCTAGAGCTGGGCTTTTCAAAAGAGCCTCTGGCAAGGGGGTACCCAAATGCCATTGAAATGCAATGTGATTCGGGCCCTTTATGCTTTCAGGCTAGTTTGGCTAGTGACCCTGATGCAGCATGTTCATTCTACATTAGCTGTTGCAATGGGAAACAGGCACTGAAAACACACACTACAGGCCATTTCAGTGAAAATGGGCTGCCCGTTGGCTGCTTAACTGGGGGAATTCTGCGCCACTGCGCACATGCAGAATTTATGTCTCTGCAGAAAAATGACTTTGTGACGGGGAAGCAAAGGGAAGCCACAAGGGTGGTCATACGACCCTCCCCAGCAGCATGTTCTGGGTGCCCAGGGCAGCCAGCAGAGAGGTAAATCACTGTGGGACGGGGGGCAGGACTGCGGAAGACCCGGCTGGTGGCTCCTACCCTGCACCGGGCTCAGCTGCTCGTCCTGGCTGGGCTGAGGACAGTACTTCCTCTTCCCCTGCACAGCATCCAGGGCTGGGTCAGACCCACCTTGGATCCTGCCTTGCTGAGCCTGCCAGCCCACACCTGGTGCACCTGGCATGGAGGGGAAGAGCCCTGGGGTGCTTCTGGGGCAGGCCCGGTCCTTGCACCACGTCAGGTTTGGGTGCAGCCTCACCGCTGAGTCTGTGTTCCAGGGGGGAGCTGCACAGTGATCTGGAGCCTCCACATTTATTTGACAAATACAATTTGCAGAATTTTGCAGAATTTTAAAAAATTGCACTCTGCAACAGGGGCAAAAGTCAGTCTGCTGGGCAGCCACATGCAGCGGGCTGAGAAAAACATGGAACAACTGAAGGGTGGTCTTTGCACTCCAAACCCTGCTCAGATCAAGCAGGGTTTGGAGGGATGGAGGATGCCCTGGGGGATGGAGGATGCCCCAGGATTCTGTTCTGTTTATTGACTTTGAACACAATGCAAAGTGGGATTTGGGATTTTTGACCAATCTGTGTGTGTCACTTACTTCTCCAGTGAAGCTGATTTCAACTGGTGATTAACAAGTGATCCACAAACACTCTCACAAGGGGAGTCTTTGATCAGACCTAAACCACTACCAGCTACAAGGCTGTCAATCTGGTGCTCACCCCAGCAATCATTATCCTGCTCAACCCACCTTGAATGAAGAACACCCTCAGACAGCTCTTTGCTCTCGAGCGCATCTGTTCATAACATCTTTCGCTCACCAGCAAGAGGCTGGGGCCATTTGCTTTCTTCGCCAAAGTGGAAGAACTTGAACAGATGTTTAAGACATCACCATCAAACCAGTTGGGAAGGGAAGTGGGCCGAACAGCTGGGAAGTCTCAGGTGACCTCAGCCTAGCAAGCGGAACAATATATACACTAGAGGATGACTCCTCTCCCTGGGTCATCTTGTCACAACTGTGGCATCAGGAGCATGCAGGCTGGCTCCCCCTCACCAGACATTATTTAGGAGGGCTCCAGGACTTGAGAACGTGTGTCCCTCTTGGTCTAAAATAGCCTGAATGTGGCGGCCTACCAGGCATGCTGTTAGCTGGGGTTTTTGGAGAGAGCAGAGGGTGTGCTTCTCGGAGCGATGACGGGGGTAAGGGAGTTTATGTAGGTGTTGGGTTGTTGAGTCCCTGCTGAAATGATAACTGTAATGCTGCTGAGATCTAACTGTGTTGTGAATAGTGTTAGGGTGGTTAGAGTCTTGGCTAGGCATCTTCATAGTTATTTAAATATAAATAAATAAAAATATAAATATTTGCAATATACACAAATTGTCAGCTTAATAATAACACCAACCTCTGCCCAAAAGAGCTCAGCCAGCAGGAGAACTCTCCCTGTCTCACCTATGAAGATTCTGCCCTTGCTAGCTTTATAGGCGTGACGTGGGTGAATGAGGTGAGCACATGTTGGTTCTTGGCATATTAATGGACTTGTAGCTTCAGAATCATATGTGCAATATTGCTCAAATCCTGATCAATGGTTCTCATATGCAATTTTTAGCAATTCTTTCTTTTGTAATGGCAGCCCAGGTACATGGGTGTGAATTGGTCTGACTGCTGTAGCAGTTAAGAAACACATCTTGATTGATGCAACATTTCCACTGGTCTGTCCTGAAGATTTTCCTGAGACCTACTCAGGTTACTGATGGCTGCACTCTTTGTATTTCTTTTACTTCCATTGTTATCTTTTGCAGTCTATCTGATAAATTCTCCAGACTGTTTAGCCCTGTTTTAGCTGTGTGTGTGTGTGTGTGTGTGTGTGTGTGTGTGTGTGTGTGTGTGTGTGTGTGTGAGAGAGAGAGAGAGAGAGAGAGTGTTCATTACCCTTTTAGTTATTTATGGTATTCTCAGAAATAAGAGCTAATCTCCATTGACTGTTCTAAAGATTAATTTCACTGAGAAGTTTTTGTCCTGAGGTTGGAACTGTCTCGAACCTTTCATTTAACATCAGACTTATTCACATGTAATAATTTTTTTAATCTTTGTAATTTGAAAATAGGTTTGCTGAATGACTTTGAAGTGAATAAAGTGGTTTGGGTCAGCGCTGCGTCTCTGGAGTGTCAAACACATTGTCAGGTTTTGACAGTGGAATTATCTCTGTGAATGTATGTGTGGCTAAATTAGCAAATAGCTTTAAGATCTAAGAAATGATGGTTATTATAAGAACAAAATAGTTATTAATGTACTAATTTACTTGGGAGCCAGACTTTATGTAATTACAGTTTAGGATCGAGATAAGGTTAATGCATTTACCTTCCTGGGGTATTTATAGAAACTGTAAATTGTTCTCCACCAAATTGTAATAAATAATTGTGGGTGTTCTGTAGGGACAGAGCAGTGGGATTGCTGGGCAGAATGTGACTCAATGGAAATAACATGCGTTTGGAGAGAATTATTATTAATAATATTCACACTAAGGTACTTTCTCATGTCAGGAAAGCTACCTGTGCTACTGGAATCAATGGACATTTTGCTATTGATTTCATTGGTGCAGCATCTAACACACTAGGCCTGCTCACCTGACATGTGTGTCAGTGCTTGTTGCATCATCCCCTAAATCAAGACAGTGTACAGATAATGTGGGAGGGGGGAAGCGAAATTGAAGATAAGACTTTTTTTTTCAGAGAGTGATTTGATCCCATGCCAAATTCTTTTACTGCATTCCTCATTAAATGCTTCCTGAATACATGGTTTTGAAAAGTCTTTGCAGACCTATTACTGTTAATAATGCTCAGAAGTTATATGATGTAGTGATCTACAGTGTTATGAACACGAGGACCCATTTATGATTAACCAGAAGAGGTATAAAGTAATTCCTCAAGCATGAGACAGGTGGTATTTTATTTCCCACCATTTTAATGGGTCTAGAATTGCAGGACTCTGTGGAATCTTTCAATATTTTTTGGCCATAGAGACACTGTAGTTGGGGTCTGAGTGACTGACTCTTTATTGAAAGTGTTGTTATACCCGTGTCGGTCCCAGGATATTTGAGAGTCAAGTAGGTTAGAAGTTGGTCCACTAAAAGATATTACTTCACTCACCTTGTCTCTTTAGTGAAAAACAGGATTAGTAAGGGACCACCAGGGAGCAGCAGAGAGAATCAAGAAAACTGCCAGTGAAATGAAAGAAGGCTGCTTTCTGATCTGAGGAACCACTGCCCTGACAAATCCTATCAAGATCTGTGCCAGGCACTGAATCAGTTTGCAAGACAAAAGAAGGTAGGATTGAAAAATAAATGTGATGTGATGTTTTGGGGTTGGCTTCTCATCTCCTCCAAGTAGCTCAGGAAAGCAGATATTACCCACTCACAATATCCTGAGCTTGCACTTCGTCCGCTGAAAGTTTGCAAAAGTTCTCCGATGTGCATTAAAAGGTTCAGCAGTATTTTGGTTAGCAAGCGCCTGAGTCAGAAGCTAAGTCTGGTGCTGGGCCATTATACAGTTCATTTCTTCAGTGCTTATGTAAGTGCTTTGCACAAAGCCCAATTTCCTGCCCATGTCTTTAAAAGCACGTTGTTTACATAAGTATCTTAAAGCACATTTAAATTAGTTTTCAATATTAAATACATTTTAAAATCAGATCTGCGGAGGAAGAGACAATTGGGGATTTGGCTCTCTAGAAACACCCTTGGGGAGGGAGTGCAGCTAAGTGCTTCCAAATCCCTGGGGCTGAGATTAAATGACAGTCTGAGGAAGGGGCTTTATTGTTGCTGTGAAAATTCTTCCTGTTTTATATATCAATAAATTATTAAAGCAAATGACTTTGACTGCTGGAAACTGCCAGTTAGTGCAAGAATATTTCAGCTTAAAAGAAACATGGGAGGCACGGCTCCCGCACATTAAAGCGCTAATAGAAGAAGCCCCGGATTCAGATTAAACTCCTGTCTAAGGAGGAATGCTGGGGCTGACCTGCAAAGCACATTCACACCCTCCAATTCCAGCCATGCTTTTGGAATCCCACTGCTCAGCCATGGGAGTCAAATTTGACACTGCTCTGCTCACAAAAGAAACTAGAGCGGGGCCAGGAAGGACAGGTTTGGTTTTGCAGTTCCGTGCCAGCTGGGATTTGGTTTTGCAAGTAGTAGTTCAGAGCTAAACTCTTGCTGGGGATGGACTTAGGGAAATGGGTTTGGGTCTGGTCCATCTTTAGAAATAAATGGATGGGGTTGGGTGTGGTTGTGACACATCCAGATGCCATTTGATTAGAAGTACCTGAGTTTGGAAGAGGCCTAGTTCTAGAGTGTCTAACGTCATGTTGATCTGTTTTAGGTGCTCAGACGGCTCACATTTCCATAGTGTCTGAGCACCTCCCAGTACCCCTCTGACAAAGGGAGGTTCTACCCCATTTCACAAATAGGGAACTGATGCACTAAGTGATTTACCCAAGGCCAGCCTGTGGCAAAGAAGTGAATTGACTCTGGGCTTGCCAGCTCACCGGCTAGTGCCCTAATCACCGTACCAGCCTCCCTGTCCAGGAGGTGATGTCTTCTGCGCTTTTCACAATAAAAAAAATGTGAAGAAACAACACAGGCACAACTGAATCCCACATAACCATGTTTTCCATAATTGTTCACAAACACGCAAGGCCCAGCTGCTTACACCCTGCTACTCTGGTTTGAGCAGTTTCTTAAACAGAACATGGTGAGCTCCACTAGAAGGCTTACAAACTATTTAAAGAGATACCACCTGATTCTTGTACACTACACAGAGGAAATATTCTTCCAGTCGAGACCCTTAGAGTGAAATCTCATGACTCTTAAATCCGAACATCTGACATTCTTTTGTTCTCAAGTTCTGTAATGCCTTTGGGACTAGGTTGTTTTTGTGTGGTGTGGGCAAATGTCTCTTCACCTAGGGACCAAAGAGCCACCAATTGGTAACACTGCCTCCACCAACTTCCAGCTCAGATTTGCTCCAATTTGTAATGCACTCAAGCACAAGTAGCTTTACGTAACTTTATGCATGTGAGTAGGCTTCTGATGGCGATAGGAATAGGCTTAATGTTAAGCACCTGCTTAAGTGTTTTGCTGGCTCAGGGTGACTGGGATTAGTGATCTAACAGCAAAATTCTCTAACAGAATTTCATCTCATTATCTAATAGACCAGGGGTTCTCAACCTTTATAGCCCCAGCTATAAAAACTCCACGGCCCACAACAACTGTTGCCACAACAACTGTTTTTCTGCATATAAAAGCCAGGGCCAGCATTAGATGGCAGCAATCAGGGCAATTGCTGGAGGTCCCATGCCACAGGGGGCCCTGCAAAGCTAAATTGCTCAAGTTTCAGCATCAGCCCCCGGTGGCAGGACTCGGGGCCCCAGGCTTCAGCCCCTTATGGCAGGGCTTCATCTTTCTGAACTGGGGTCCCGCAAGTCTAATGCCGGCCCTGCTTGGCAGACCCCCTGAAACCAGTTCCCAGCGCCCCAGTTGAGGACCACTGTAATAGATGCTGCTTTTTAAGCATCCTTCCCCCAGGTTTCACAGCATGTGGGATACATCCCACGTCTAGTCTCCACCCCTTCAAACAACAGCTTTACACCAAACCAGCATATGTGTTCAAAGTGTTTCTTGCACGTGAAGAAGATTGTAAGAGGTAACTCTGTCTAATGCCAAAGGTTGCATCTCTGAAGCCTGAGCAATCCAGTAAAACTTCAAACATTTCTAAAATATCAATTCACTGCAACATCAGCTCAGACTCAAAATGTCAAAGGAGCCAGCCAGCCAAATTCTGGCAAAAGACGGTTTAATGGTAGAAATTAAGCTGGCATGTCTCAGGTGTTTGAAATCTTCGACATCCACATCTAATTTTCAATAAGACTTGGGATACTGGGGAAGTCCCAAAAGACTGAAAGAAAGCGAATGTAGTGCCAGTTTCTAAAAAGGGTAAATGGGATGACCTGGATAATTATAGACTTGTCAGCCTGACATTGATCTCAGGCAAGATAACGGAGCAGCTGACATGAGACTCAATTAATAAAGTATTAAAAGGGGGTAAAGTAATTAATGCAAATCAACATGATTTTTCTGGAAAATAGATCCCATCAAACTAACTTCATATCTTTTTTGATGAGACTACAAATTTGGTTGATAAAGGTAATAGTGTTGATATACTATACTTAACAAAGTATAATTCTGTATAGTACAATAATTCTGTACTGCGTCTTAGTGCTGCATGACATTTTTATTAAAAAAATAGAAGGATATAAAATTAACATGGCACACAGTAAATGGATTCAAAACTGGCTAACTGATAGCTCTCAAAACGTGATAGTAAATGGGGAATGTTCATCAAGCAGGTGTGTTTATAATGGGGTCATGCAGTGATTGGTTCTTGGCCCTGTGCTATTTAATATTTTTATCTATGACCTGGAAGAAAATAAAAATCATCACTAATAAAGTTTGCAGATGACACAAAAGTTGGGGGGGTGGTAAATAATGAAGGGGACAGGTCATTGATTCTGAGAGATCTGGATCACTTGGTAAACTTTGACAAATTTGAAAATTTTCCACATTTTTTAAAATGGAAAATTCTTTGAAACCAACCACTTCCCATGAAAAGTTGTAGTTTTCTGATGAAATAACATAAGAATGTAAGAATGGCCATACTGGGTCAGACTAAAGGTCCATCTAGCCCAGTATTTTGTCTTCCGACAGTGGCCAATGCCAGGTGCCCCAGAGGGAATGAACAGAACAGGTGATCATCAAGTGATCCATCCCCTGTTGCCCATTCCCAGCTTCTGGCAAACAGAGGCTAGGGACACCATCCCTGCCCCCCCCCCCAATATTTAGTCAAAAAGTTCCTGATCAGCTCTAGGTATTATGGTCCAGAGATTTAGTATTACTCTGCTGTTGCATGGAACACAATGGCTAATGGACAACTAGATATTCCACCATTAAAGCAAAAAGTGACATATGACAAAAATGTCAAGAAAGAAAATGCCACTATGTTCCTGCAGAAAAGACTTGCTTAATGAGAATTTGTTTTTAAAATGTGAATTTACATTCCCTGGAGCTCAGTCCTGTTAGTCATGAATTTTTATGCTTTTTGCTGTTGGAGTCTAGTTGGGATGAAAATTTAATCCTCAGAATTTCGTTTTCCCCAAGGCAATTGGTGTTGCACTTTAATTTTGGTGTTCTTGTTAATGATTAAATTGCCTCTGCACCGAACAGAATGGGCAGGAGAGTTTCTTGCAGACTGGAGCTCAGTTGCACATTAGAGACTGTATCTATATAAGAAGTTCCAAGGTAATCAGAATGTCAAATTTGCCATCAGACAGTAGGACAATGGGACACCTGTAGGCATTAGGAAAAAATATATTTCAAGATTATTTGGTCATTTTTTGTTTTCTTACATGAATTTTAACTTTCTGATCCCTTTAAACATACAAAACTGCCACATCTCAACAAATATTTGCATGATTATTTTCTCTGAACTAAACCAAAGGCCTCATCCTTACTGAAATGTAGAATCATTTCCTTGTAGTAGAAGCCCAAGCCTGTAAGCTGGAAAAGTACGCCCCCCCGGCGGACACCTGAGAGCGAAGGGCTACGAGGTGCAGATGGACGCCCTGATCGTCGGAACCCTGGGCGCCTGGGACCCCTGCAACGAGCGTGTGCTGTGGACCTGCGGGATCGATCAATGCTACGCATGGCTCATGTGGCGCCTCATGGTCTCAGACACCATCCGATTGTCCAGGGACATCTACATCGAGCACATCACCGGCCACCGACAGTACTAGGAGGCGTGAGCCGGAGTAACATTGTTCTTCGACTACGAGAAAGGGACCAAGAGACTTTCTCCGTTGGATCATATGAACTGGAACCATAAACTCCCTGAACATTAAATCTCACCAAATGAGGGTCAATCCAGCCTCACCATCGTATCCACTCATTATACTCCACACCCGAATAGAACCACTTTATGAACTTCATACCCTCATATCTCAATGTCTGTACTTTGACCCATCAACCTTTTACCCCCAATCGGGGATATTGCAGATTATGTATTCCTTATGCCACCCGATCTTAAACCAAACTTTGCACCCTCGCTAATCTGTATGTTATTCCCTGATAACCACAAACTTCTATGCTTAAACTCTGTCCGTTCACTTTTTTATCATCTTAATAAAAAATGTAAATCTGTTTTTCCTGCTTCCTTTCTTATCTCAGTCCCTTCCTTCCTGTCACATGCTTTCCAGTACTGTGCCTAAGGCAGAATCCATATCTGTTGGCATGTAATCATTAATAGTCTGTTTTAATGTATTTGCAAGGGCCAGTCACTTTTCTGTTAGGGTAACAATAGCAATTGTTCACACCCTCTTACCAGAGTGTTTCCTTTTCCTTGTAGAGATACAATCATAAAGAAGGGGCCCTGTGCATTGAGAGCAGCTAAACTACTTCCTTTCCATGTGATGGCAGGATGGGTTTGCAAAGTGCAGAATCCTTTGGAAATCTCAGTTCAAGCTACTCTGAGAACAAGCGCCCTAGAAATGCCAGCACATACTAAGTAAATACAATCAGTCTTGTCGATAGCTGTTAGTTACTGTAAGCAAGATTTAACTGTCAGTACAAGCCACTAGAGAGAGAGAGACAGCCTGGCCTGAGATAAAGACAAGGTCAAAGGGCAGTAATGAGAGCTTCAGCCCTCAGTGAAGTTGGCTTGTCTTTTAATTTTCACGGTTTGAGTGAAAATAAGAAAATGAAACAAACAACGGTTCCCAAAGACTTCCCCTTTTTAGTGGCGGGAGAAACATCATCAAGGTTTCTTTTTTCTTTTTCTTTGCGTGTGTCTCCTAAGGACATTTCCCTTTTAGAACCTTTAAAAGATTCCTTCATCCCTAATCACACAGCATAAGGCATCCCACAAAACTGGCTTTATTAATGTCACGCTGAAAAATGTCAGCTATGTTTGTTAACCCACTCGAGGTATTAAACTCTGTTCACTGCATATTCAGCTTCAAAAATATTGTTTGTTTGCAGGCCACTTAGAGGCATCTGAAGAGTGTCAACAAGCATCTTTCCTGCCATGTTAAAAGAAGAAAAATGACAAATCACAGAAGGTCAAAACTCCCCCTCCCCCCAACAAGTGTTTTTTGGTTCTTCATTTAATTATTCAGCACACACAAGCTAGAGAGTGAGAAGGCCGAGAGCGCAGAAATTGAATACAGGTAACCTTTAATACCAACAGAAATGTTTAATAAGGTTACATTAGGCCTTAAGGACTCCTCGACAGGATGTTAGCTTGGCCTTTTAATAATTTACATTGAAATTGCTTTGTAAGTAATTGTCTGGAGTTCGACAATTTACCCTGCAGTATACAAAAATCCCTAGCCCCATATTAACAGTGCGGGTGAGAAAAGGCTGAGTGTGAGACTAAAATATCTGACAAGGAGAAATTCTTGTGAAATGAGCTTCAGATGAGTATCTTCAAAATGACAAAGGGATACTACCACACCTAACAAAGATTTCTCTGAAGATGCCCCTGTGCCCAAGGTCTCTGAGCAGCTTGGCTCTGGAGATGAGCCTACCACAAAACCCTGGCCCTCAGCATGGATTTGGATCTAGAATGCAAATGTTGCAGCTGGCTCATGAACCCCTGAAGAGGTGTGTGATGGTGAAAAAGGATGTAAGCATGAACTCAGGAACTGGCAAGAAAGCAGACAAAAGGTGATTGCCACCTAGAGTAGAACCCTCACTTTACAACCCCACTAGGGACTGTGGAGCTCAATCAATTGAACATTGCAAAATGACAGAGGGTCTGGTGCACAAGTAGCAATGTGGTGCCATGTGTAGCTTTCTGAAGCATGGCAAAGCAATTTCCAACACACTGAAGGCACTGGAATGTCAGGGGATGTCAACTTGGTCTTCACTGATGTCACTTTTATTATGTGATTTTTTTTTTCTGTTGGGAAAAATGGCTCATATAACTGCTCATTTATAAGATTGGTGATTGTAAAACTGAGGTTCTACTGTGTTTTGATTAGAAAGGTAGAGCATTTAGTTGTGATTTTTAAGCCTCCATACTGATGGGGCACCTAGGACAGATACTCTGGCCCATGCTACACTGAACACATCTCACTGAGACTTTGAGAAGTGGTCTTCGAAAGTAATAAAATAAAGGGGAGGGAAGCTGATACTTTCCACACAAAAAAATAATCTCATTGAAAACTCAATTTTTTTGGTCAAAAATGGTTTCAATGGAATATTTGTATCCAGCTCTATCTGGAGTGTATAAATTAAAGGCATTAATTTTATTATATTTATTTACCAAGGAAAGCACTATATGTGACTGCGAAATGGCATTTTTGAACTGCATTGACAACCAGAGGAGTGGTACAGCTTTAAAGCAAAACAAAAAAAACAACAACAACCCTTTTTCTTTGGGGTATTTTTTGTTTAAAAAAATCCCCATTCTAAACTCCTAAATTGTTAATTAAACTGCTTAGCCCTCCATTTGCTTTTGATTAATGGTAAATTATACTTACTCGATACAGTTTGCAAAGCAAACCAACCGAGTGTTAACTCAAATCCTTGGAGATCAGCTAGCTAGAACCTGTTAGACAACTAGGCAGCATTATGATACCATCAGAAATCTATACAGATCGATATGGCAGAATCAATTTTGCTTCACACACAGGGTGAGACTCCTTTGCTACTATAATTGTGCTACCTTTGCAAACACTCATTGCTACTTCACCTCCTCCCATGTGGTCTGTGGCATTAATGACAATCCCAACATTCACCAGCTGCCATTTTTTTTTATAGTCTGTTGAACATACCAAGTTTGGCAGTGGCATTGGAATAGTGGGGGTGCTGAAAGCAATTTTTACATATTACCTCATGCCCCCCCGCACTTATCTCTGTTCACGCCCCCACCACATTCCCAAGAGCTGGGGCTGGGAGCAGGGCCGTATCTCTGGGAGGGGGAGACCCAGAGAGGGGTAAGGGGCTGTGGCTGGGGCCGGCATGGGGCCAGGAGCGGAGCCCCAGGAGCAGGGCTGGCAGCTGGGATCCTGGGAGCAGAGCTCTGGCGCTGGGAGTGGAGCACGGGGACGGGACCCAAGCCCCAGGCACAGGGCCAGCGACCAGGGCATGGAGCTGGCAGCCGGGGCCCCGCGTAACCCCCCCCGGTACCCCTAGCTTCCACGCCTATGAAGTGTGGCAAAGTGGTAATGCTTGTTTGGATTCTATGTTGCTGTTCCAGGGAACTGATGGCAAGATGCTCTGTGTGTGTGTGTGTCTTTGTTTACAGATACACTTTATTACAAGTGCTAAGCTACAGCAAACATTGGACTCCTCTGGGGTCAATGGAAAAATATCTCAACCAGAATGTGCAACTCAGCATTTGATACAGCATATTTAATAAAAGAAATCGCCACCTGCCCACCTGCATGTATGGCAACAGCACTTGTAGTTTCTTTCTTTCTAAATGTATAAAGAAATTAAATCACTGTATTGACTAGGAAATGACCTTTCTACCAGGTAAAGGCCTTGCTCCCCTTTTAAAACAATTAAAGAACTGCTCAAAATTTTTCTTTAAGTGTGATTGTACTCTGAATAGTGACTTTTTCTTACTCAATAGATCTGCTTCTCATGTGTTCAGAAGTCAATCTGCTTACTTCAATGGCAAAAATAACTCCTGCTAGCACTGCTGAGCCAGCAGAGATATAGGAGAGTGATCTGGAGTTTATGCTGGGTCAAAAATCCTCAGCTACACAGCTAAGTAATTTCCAACTGCAGAGCTAAATTATATTCCCAGTTAGCCCTGGCCACTGAAGATTTTGGCCTTGCAGAATCTGTGATACAGATGCATGAGCCACAAAGACTCAGCTTGACAGCTAGATCCCATAATGAGTTTGCAAGCCTAGCAAACTCAGCAGGATGGCTGATCATTTTTACTCATTATGGGTGAAATTCACATGTGTGCAGCCCCCCACATAGAGCGTAGGTAGTGCACAGGCTTCCTGCTAACTCCTGTGCACAGGTGAATTTCACCTAAACCAAGCAAGCCTGATATGGGACCATTGTAGAGATCAGCACTGAGGCCTACAATGCCACTTTCTAGAGAAGAACCATCACACTTTAAATTCTATTTGTATAGCACAATGTGTAAACTCTTCAAGTTCAGCAGGAAATGAAAGTACATATAAAATATAGTAATGTATGCAGTCCACCTACAAAACGTAACTCTTAGCAACCTGACTGGAAAACGCGGCAATCCTCTCCTTGGTGCTCGTTTCTAAATCACAGTCACATGTTTCATAACCTACAGCATTAGTTTCTGCTATTTAAAATTCTTTGATTTTTCCTCCCCTAATAAAGTATGTAAAATGGTAGCCACTTTTCCTGGAATACCTTCCTCTTGTCCCTTTGGCCATCTATTGCTGGTTGTGATACAATTTAGGTTAGTCTTTCAGTGGTAAAATTGTGGTCTGAAAAGATTTATACCGTGCCTCCAATAGATGGCAGGTCAGCGAGCCTGATGTAAATAATAAAGATATTGCAATATTGTTTATCCAATGATCCGGAATGACTCACACTGAGAACCAACACAAGTATGATACATTTTCCCATGGAGACGTTTAACCAGATAAATAAAAGCTTCAAAAACACAGTGGGACAAATTCTACTCTCACTTATACCAATGTAAATCCAGACTAACTCCACTGAAGTCATGTTTTCTCAGCGGTGAGCTGAGGCTGATGATTGAACAGTGTTGTGGCCATAATGTTTCTCTGTTACTGCCTGCTCTGCCAATTTTAAAAAGAAACTATCTAGGCAATCTACTGAGCACAGAGCTGATTCTCTGTCCCGGGCAGTAAATTCAGAAGGGTCAGTGACAATTCATTTTTGTCTAGTTTTGTGCATGAAGTTTGTTGCTATAGAATTGAAAGGCTACTATCTCAGCAGTAATTGCATCATCTCTGAACATCCCCTATGGCAAAGTTTCACTGCAAGCCCCAGCAGTTTAACAGGAGTGTTGTTTTGCTAGTCTAGTACTACCTCTGTCCAAACAACATAGATGATTCCCCTCGGTCCTGTCCTGCAGACCCTCTGCTGTCTTCTGCTAGAGAGGTGGCATGGTCCAGGGACCAAGCTACTAGACTGGAAACCAAGAAACATGCAGTCTATTGCCACTGACCTGCTGTGTGAACATGGGTGTGTCTGTTTCCCTTGCAGTTGTTTGTCTGTCTATTTAAATTATAATAGCTACAGGACAGGAACTGTCTCTAACTATATGTGTGTATGGAAAGTTTAGCACAACAAGACATTGATCTTAGATGGGTCACTGAGTACTGCTGTTCCATATTGATATTCTGGTTATGGATTCCCACCCAGCTCTGCAATTTTCTTCAGCCTTACACTGCAGCAGTCCCAGCGTTTACATTTCCAGCAGTGTTGTGATGTGGACAAACACCCACTCAATGCTGGGCTGAGCACATGCTAAACCAGGGGTTCTCAAACTGGGGGTCAGGACCCCTCAGGGGGTTGTGAGGTTATTACATGGGGAGTCGTGAGCTGTCAGCCTCCACCCCAAATCCCACTTTGCCTCCAACATTTATAATGGTGTTAAATATATTTTTAAAAAGTGTTTTTAATTTATAAGGGGGGGTCGCACTCAGAGGTTTGCTATGTGAAAGGGGTCACCAGTACAAAAGTTTGAGAACCACTGTGCTAAACTAATTTGACTTGTGACAAGTCCAGAGCTACAAAGCTAGCACATTGAAGATTCGCATTGCCTTGCTCATCTCAACAGCACTTACTGATGAAATTAACTAGGAATTGGTTTCAATAAAAATAATTGAGTGCAGCTACTTTAAACTGAATTTCAAATGAAATCAGAAATTGTCATTTAATTGAAATTTAATTGTGGTCAATTCCAGTGATACTCCAGGTATTATTTGTTTAAAGAAAACTGGCTGAAATGTGAGACTCTATCAATGCTCGCATTAAAGACTTCACCATTTACAAAAAATCACTCCCAAGGCACTGCAGAATAGTTTACCAAGAGAGAAAACTTGTTAGGGCTAATAGATCAAAACAATATTTTTCCTTTCGGGGGGGTCATGGGGATGTTTTTTGTCCTAGGCCCTCTATTCCCCCAATGGGCTTTTGGAGTTCGAAATTTTGAGTCTGTGAATTGAAACGAGGCATTTGATTAATTGTTGAGCTTGGTTTGCAATAAAAGTGTTTTGTGATATTGGCACATGCCTGTGTGGTGCAGGAGCAAAGTGTGTCTGTTACTTCCCACCAGTGGATGAACCTAAAGGGGAAAAACCTGCAACCACCCTGGCTAGCTCCTTTCACTCAAGTAGCTGAAGTTTGTACTTTGGTGCTATAAATCCTATGTGCAATCCCCATTTATGACCCTACAACTCATTACAAAGTGGTGGCTCATACACTGAATATAGTTAGAATTATTGCTAAAGAATCAACACTTGGCATTTCTGTAACTCCTTCCATCCTGAGAGACAGCGAAAATGCTGTGCAGGCTGCAGATCACTTCATTCACAGTGAAATGCAGCCAGCTTTGGACTGTACCACGGCTCTGGTTTAATAGCACACAGTGAAGAGTACACAGCTGTTTAGGAAAAGAAATGTAGAAGAATTCTGCGTACAATTGAAACTTCAATGGGCAGAGGGTAATTACCTGATTTGCAATTTGACAGGGACAAAGTAGAAGCTTTTTCCCTTCTTGATAATTTCAGTGAGCCACCAGGTGCTCTTTGCGATGCTACTGAGAGAGCAGAGCTTGTAACATGACCTGTACCAAGGAACAGCACTTCTACCTACACTGTCACATCTGGTTTTAAAAGTAAATATCACTTTTCTAACAATAACTATTACATGGCATGTGCAGCCTACAGCCTCAAACAGCAGCTTGGAATGAAGATTTTCTTCGGTGAAAATAGACAGCTTTGTACATATTTCATTTATTCCCCAAATGCTAACAGGACACATTCATTGGTCCTAGCCTCTACAGAACGCATATGTAGAGAACAGCAGATTTCCCCTACTACACGAGTGTCATTACCTGCCGTTCTCAGTTCTCAATTTGTGGAAATTTGCTGTTTTTGTTTGAGTTGCTTCTTGTTGATCTCAGGAAGAGAATGAAGAGCAAGGTCTTGCTTCTTGAGACTGCAGTCTGCAAACAGCCAGTTAGGACTAGTTGTGTGCAAATTCCTGACTGGCATGCATAGGCTGGGCACACAAATATTTATCAGCCCATGAGGCTCTACATTCTATTAGGTACAACAGGAAAACATGGAGAGGAATCAAAAAGCAACAGGAGTCAATGTAGTTTCTGGTCATTTCATCAGACTTTTTGTTTTTGCAGCATATGCTTATTTACATTTCCAAGTGTGTTGACTCCCAGCAGATTTGAACCATTTTTCCAATTAGGAAAGTCAGTTATAGTTCATTACTCTGTAAAGTAACTTGGCTATAATGTACTGTATGGTTTTGTATAATTAACTTATTATACAGTCTTCTTAGGAAAGACTTGACTATGCAAACAAAGGTTAATCTCAGCTCAGAAATCTTTCTATTACATTGGCACTAATGTCATTGGCAGGAGCCAGGGTGAGAATCCCAGGCTGCCAGCACCACATCTGTTTTGTGATCAATTTACCTTCTGTGATGGGTGTTTGCTGACACTCCGTTGGCTGATGTGCTGTAGTCGCATAGGGATCTCAATGAGCACAGTATAACGACTCTGGCAGAGCAGTTGCTGTGTTCCTGTAAACACAAATAAAACATCCAGTGTGCCTCTGCAGCAGCCCCATTTTGAGGATTTAAACAGAGCCTAGGTTTTGTGTTGTCAGGAATTTAATCACACGTGAAGGGAGTAGAGCACTAGTATTCCAGACAGTACCCTCAGATTTATTTAAGACACTAATATGCTTAATAAGGTAATAATTATGCATTGCATTCATATAATGCCAGCTACACAAGGATCACATAACTTTGCAGAGCGCCTCCTCAGAACCACAGGATTCTGGGAGCGCACCACCCTGTCTGCTCTCTCCGCTGGCTTCCCCAGAATTTTGAATCAAGGTCAAGTTCTCAGTCCTTATCTTCAAAGTGCTCCTGGCCTGGGCCCAGGATATCTAAACGAGCCTAAAGCTTTGGGGTGAAGATCAAAGTTGACTTCTTTGCTCCTCCAGCACAATGGAATTCGCTACAATAGCGTTAAGCTTGTCTGTGTGGGAGAAAGAACTTCCTTGGGGGCTGGTCTGAGACTGTGGAATGAACTGCCCCAGGAACTAAGGAACCAGCCCAAACCTCCCCACCTTCCACCCAAGTCCAAGCCGCGTTTCTTGGCTCTTGACTTCTGTAATATAAACACAGAGCAACATGTGTATATAAAGAAAGAAACCCAGCAAGGCACTCCACTGCATGCACTTCTCCCCCTGGGGAGAGGAGGAGAGGACAAACAGCATATGACAGAGCTGTAGTCACTTTGCTTAATGTAGTCACTGCTGGAAGGTGCACAGAGACTATGGAGATGAGTGTGGTACAAGAACCTAGACAGAAAAGAATAGAATTAATTTCACCTGACAATACTCCTGCAGTACAGTAGGTGGGCATTACTGTCCCTCTATTACACATCGGGAAGCTGAAACACAGACATGTGGAGCGTTGCCAAGGTTGACACAAAAAATTTGGGGTCTCGCTGAGCATAGAAAACAGGTCTCCCAACTCCTAGTGCCTTGGTCACAAAGCTCCCCAATTCGCTCAGTGATCCGTGCAAGACATAAGGAGAGGGAAAACTGCCCCCCCAGAATCTTTTACAGCAACACTGTTCATCTGTCTGATGGATGTTATAACACTGAGAACATTAAAAGAGAAATTAACTCTGTAGAAGATGCATCAGCTTGCTGACATCAGAGGACAGCTCTGCTGCACAAGAACTGAAAAGTATTACTGTGCCGGGGCCTGAGCTTTGCATCCAAACCCTACAAAAATCTCAATTTGTCCTGGCTGCAGCCTGAAACCTGAGAACAGAAGGTGGCGATGACCAAGGGCTTAATTATATGTAAACTATACCATTGTAATTCACCATCAGTTCCTGACTTCAGTTATGCAAATTATATGTAACAAAAGTTATACTTTTCTTCCACAAAAAGAAAGACCAGGCACAGACTTGCACTGAAATGATTAAGGGCGTGACTGAAAACAGGGTTAGCTGTTTCAGTTCCAGGTTCTGTGAGGACAAGCCTCACTTGAGTTGAAATTTTTTCAGTTGATTTCAAGCCAAAACTCAAAGCAAAGCTTTGCAGGGAGGCGTGCGCATGTATGTGTGCGTGTGCCCGTGGACCCACTTGTCTTGAAACCACAGAATAAAACAAAACACACAGCACAAAGTGCGGTGATGTGCAATGCTGAGGTCCATGCAATGCAAATTTCAATCCACCACCACGAGATTCAAATCTGCTAATTGTGAGGATTATTCATTTGGAGCAGGAGCCTCTGAGATAGTATTTTTTCAGTCTCTCCTGGATTTTACAAATGAATCTGTGTTCTTCCTCAGATGCCCTTAGCCATTATAAATGCCATTTGTGAGGAACAGGGGCGGTTCTACAGTTTTCAGCGCCTGCGCCGCGGCGGAGGAGCGAGCAGCGGACGGGGGCCGCCGCTGACTGCAGAGGGCGCTGGCTGGTCCGGGGGCCCTGCTGACCCCCCCGCTGCGCGCGGTCGGCTGCCGGATCCGGCGGCTCGCTGGGCTGTCAACAAAGTCCATGCCGCGGAGGTCCAGCCAGCGAGCCGCAGCGCCCTCCCGCAGTCATGCGCAGGTGCGGTCCGTCGGTCTGGGCCTCCCGTGACCTCCCGCAGGCATGACTGGCGCAGGTCCGCCGCCGCAGCCTGCCGCCCTAGATTTTTGCCGCTAGGGCACCAGCTTGTTTTGCTGGTGCCTAGAGCCGCCCCTGGTGAGGAAGGTGATATAAATGTTCACAAACTGACTTTCCTTCCTAGAGAAGAAGCAGCAGCATGGTACCTGGTTCTCTAGAAGTGCCTTTCCATTCCCAACTGGAACCGCTGTTTTGATGTCCAAGCAAAGATCGGGAATCATTTTCATTTTAAACAATACAGACAGATTTTCCAGGCCCACCTTCAGGTCCTGAACAGTGACAGCAAAAACACAACCTGGCTGTTCGATTTGCTTTATTATAACTCTTATGCCCCTTAAATTGCACCTTTTGGTGATGCTCGGAGTAAAGGTACAAAGAGAAGAGGATGAGACTCAAAGTTAATGGTCCCCTCCAGTATTAGCAGCTTCTGCTGCTCTCAGAAGCCATCATGCCATTAGGAGTTGCCTGTTTTATCCTTGTCTTATAAACGTATAAAGGTACTGGGACTCGATTCATTGTGCAGTAGTCAGTGCTCGCTATAATCAGGAAAGGTATAGTATTAGTTAATTCTGTAATCCTTACTCCTCTGGAGTAGAATTTACACATGTGAGGAGTTCCCTTCTATGGGAACAGAAAGTCTATACATACATACAAATGAATGTATGTTCACACTTGCACACACACGCACACACTTATTTGTATTATGGTAACATCTAGAAACCGCAAGAATGGGTCCCGTTGTGCGTGGTGCTATACAATACACAGTCCGAGAGTCCATGCCTCGGAGAGCGTACAATCTAAACAGACATGAGACACAACGTGCGGAAGGAAGGGTTGCACTAACCTTTGAGGACAATAGCATATGAGGATGTAGATGGAGGATCTCTCCCCCCCTCCTCTTTGTGAACTAGCAGAGAGAGTGAGAGTTCAGACCCTGCTGGAATCAGTGCACCTGTGGGTATCTGCTTATTTCCATGGGAACTGGCTCTATTAATTTCTCTTTGGATGCATTGTGTGAAATGGTTCAATTCTAAATATCCCCCTGACACCCTGAGGAATCATGCTGAAGGGAGACCCTTGTGGGAGCCCATTCCAGGCTCAGGTGTGCTGCTGCTGCCTCCTACAATTTCCTTTCCTTTTGATGTGTATCACACTTCCTGGTGTCTAAGTCAGCTTGGGACACATCTTACCAACTGGTTCCTCATTCATGTTATGTTGTTCTCTGCTTTCTGTTTAACCTGCAAGTAGCTTTTCCCAGGGGCTGAATGGTTCTCTTAAGAGTGCCCTATTTCGATCAGAAACACCTTAATTGCTGATATCTATAAAAGTCTCATTTCTGTCATTTAAAACCGGCTCTCAGCTGTTTCTGAGATGCTAATTTCTTTTCAGCAAATAATTGTTCTATTGATATTAATCCTGTCTAAATCCAGATCTATCTTTATTTCCTTCACAGGCCAGGCTGTGATGTGGGCTATCAATCTGCTTAGGCTAGAAAGGGAAGATACAAACTCAGGTATTTTCTTTCCCTCAAATACTTGAATCTAAAACATACAAGTATGTTAAATATTGAGTGTGCCGGGATAATTCAGGAGTCACTTCACTGAAGTCAATAGATTTCCCTCACTACGAACCAAGAGTGAGAGTAGAGAACCCCCATTACTTACAGACTTGACAAAGCTTTGCTTTGACACTGCAGCACCACTGCAATGCTGGTTTTCAGTGGCCTCTTGTCTGTCATGCAGATACACAGCTCACAGGGTGTGTTCTCTCAAATGAGAATTGTACTGATCTTTGGGGTAGCACCCAGGGAAGTCAATATCCATCCTGGGTGCTGAGAACTGGGCCCAGAATTCTCAGTGTGCACCTCATCGTCCAATAAAATAGCTGCCATCCACGGAATCTTGGATCAGAGTCTGATTTTGATACTTGGGCCTTGTTTCTGAGAGATCTTTTTTGGTTATTGCAGAAGCATACTACAGACAAGACAATAAACAAGCAGCGAATAGCTACAGCGGGGAAAACAACTCCCTTCGCCTTTCAGACTAACCGCAATCAATGAAGATAAAGTAAAAGAAATGAAAACACCGTATAGGTAAATATAATGTGAACATGCCTGAGATATTGTGGAGAATAGGAAATATTGGAGGGCTTGATCCCATGCGTCTCAGGGTCAAATTCTCTGCTGGTGATGCCAGTGGAGCTGCACCAATTTATACTGGCAGGGGATTTGCAATAGTGCTGTAAGTATTAAGTATCTATTATAAGTAAAACAATTAGAGATGGGCCCAATCCACACATTTCAGGACTTTAGGAGGGTCACACCTGGATTAGGACATAAATTTTGCAGCTGGCTGTATTGATACTTGGAATGAGTTAAACCAACACCCCACCCATTTGGGCAGGAGTTTAGAAACTGGATCAGGTTCTGAATTTTGCAGCTGGATGATAGTTTAAAGAGAGCCAAGCAGCCAACGAGGTACCAAAGTGTGCAAAATCATTCCCTCCCCCAGCATTTTGAATTGTTTCTCTATCTGATGATTAGGGAAAAAGGAGTACGTACACTATGGGGCAGAACTGTTTAAGTGAATCTTGTGAAAGCACATTCCTATGCTAAAGTGGGATTTAAATCTTAGAGAGTATTTCCCAGAGCCCCCCATGATTCCCCACCTCAGTTGCTATAAATCTCTAGGGAGTTTGAAAATATTTACTGGAGGTCTGCTTCGCACAGCTGTGGCTGAATTTAAGCCTTGGATTTAAGTGATACGTACACCCTTTGCCAGCCTTGTGTACATGGCTGAATATTGCCCTAGGAGAGTAACTAATTCACTCTGATGTCTCAGGCCCACCAGTAAGCAAAGTGCAGAAATGATTATTAGGAATATATGGCCAAGCCTGCTCTAGGACTCAAAGACTCCTTTCTCTGAATCCAGCTCACCATAAAACATACAGTTTCTGACAGAGATTTCCCTTATTTTAAAACTTTTCTTCTCCTCTTGAACTAGAAAGTAATTTAAAAAAAAGTGGACTCTTTCTTATTATTTTATCTGGTTTCATTCAACATTTTTTCTTTCCCTAAAATCTGAGAGCCGCTCCTTGGTTTGTAATGCTAATCCCTTTCCACTGGGAAACAACTACATCTTCTCAGCTGTCACTCACTCACTCAGTCCCCAGAGGTCTCACCCATTTCTCTCTTCTCTGCTGTGCCCCACTGGAGTGACAGGACTATCTATAATTCAAGGGTTGATGGGATTCATTGCATTTTTGAGAGCTGGCAGATATCCCATGTTAAGGGACATCCTTTCTCAGTACCTGTTGCTGGGTGAGATTTTTCCTCCACTTGCCCAGCTAATAAGATGGCTGATGTGCTAAAAAGTTTGGCCAATGGGTCTGCAGCAGCTGGCCCCTCCTGACAGCAGTATAGAAATTGCTCAGGCTCAGCAGATACTGGTCTCTTCTTGTTATTGACTGACAGGAGACTATCAGGCCATGCTGTTGTTCTCTGCCTTCCTCGGTGCAGGTTGGTCAGGCAATGTCTTATAAATCATCAGTGAATGATAGGGATTATTCTTCCTATGATGGGATGAAACTGAGCTCAATGCAGAGGGCTCACACAAGACTAGACCCGCTCTTGTGTGGGGCACAGTGGTGAATAAGCTCTCTGTACTGGGCTGGATTTCTGTCGTGACATAGACATGTTTGAGACTTGAGTAATGGCTTTAATTAAGACATGCATGGACATATGGCACTTTAGGGAGGACAGCTCATCAAGCATTATAAAAGGCAAGACACAGAGGAGTTGAACTGGAGTGGCAGGTTGGTTAGTGGTTAGAAAGGGGACTGGGAGGGACTGCTGGATTCTACGTCCAATTCACCACTGACTTACTGTGGGACTGTGACCAAGTCACTTTAACCTTGCTGGGCCTCACACTGGCCATTGGAAAAATGTGGGTAGTAAGAGAGGTTTGAGGTCAGGCGGAGTTAATCGATGCTTATAAAGTGGTTTGAGATGCTCAGCTGAAAGGTGGTACAAAGCACCGTATTGGTCTTTTCAAATCATGCCTGTATTTTTCAGCCCGTCAATGGGTGTTTTGCATAAAAGACTGCATTATGTATTGTTTTTCTTTGTTTAAATTATACAGTAATCCAGGGGACACCAATTCAGTTCTAACAGAAGCAAGCATAGCACTTTTGAAGTTAACAGAGTGCTGAATTTGGCCTGTGGCATTTAAACAGCAGCCAAAGAGATCTCAGAGAGCAGAGAAAAGTGCAGAGAAGAATAAATCTGAAAGGAAATAAGGAAGGTATGAGAAGACCTTTAAACATTTCCATTTCCTAGAATTTATGTCCTTCTGTTCAAACTGGCAATCATCTCGTAGGCAGCAGAAGTCATTACAACATCTGCCTTGTCTAACTGGTGCTTTTTTACATGGTAATGCCTAGCTTTGAGCTGCCTTACGAGTCTCTTGAGCGTTTAACAAGCAGGTTGAAGGCTCTTGCGTCAGCTCACGCTTCAGCACACTGCACATGTTGACCGGCTGTAGCTCATTCAGGAAACGGTAGCCTTGGTGGATCGCCCCGTGGAAAGCAGGCATTCTAGGAGCCACTCATATTCCTAGGTAGAAGGTTCTCATCATGGCCAATGAGATCGTCCTTCTCCGTCCTGACCTTTGACGAGTTGTTCTTTTTTTAGCATTCTGGGATCCTAAAAACCACCGCACTGCTTTTGGAGCTTGGCGATTGTCATTAAGTTAGCTGCGGGCTTCCTGTGCTTTGAGAACAGGGAACTGCTGTGTGGAACAGAAAAATGGTAATTTATAAGGTAATGTTTATACTCATCAAGGATAAATATAAGAAGTGGCTGGAATGGAACAATGGAAGCAATATTTAAGGACTGAAATGTTTTAATACTGGGGCTTGGCATCTGCAGGGTTGAGGATTTTCATGGTTACAAGTGATGGACTGAATGCATCCCCATGAATTTTGGTTTTGGTCTGGTTTCCCCAGAGCTCTATGGCTATGAATCATCCCAAGCTGGGTAGTCTGTATATTAGGGATATATGAGAAGTCCTAACACCCCAAGTATTACAGACTTGGCTGAAGGCTTCTTATTATCGTCAGTGATTCTCCTCCTTTAACACTGGCCACTTTTGTTTAGTTAGCGTCTCTTTTTCTGGAAAACAGACAGGTGGTTTTGAAGATAACGATTTCTGCTCTGTTGTGGCCAGTTCCTTCCATGATTGACTGGGGGGGAAATCAGTGCTGTTTATACAAGTGTATGCAGGGCTCAATTTTCAAATGTAGACATGTAAATTAGGAGATTCCTGTCCGCCTCTGTGTGCTCAAATCAGTATTTAGGCAGCTAAAGTGGCCATAAGGATACCGAGGTGCAGGGCACAGTTCTCAGCTGCAGAACCTATTGAGACAATGGAGATAATAACGCTTCCTTTGTCTGCCTTTTCCATTTCAACTAGAAGTTGTTTAGAGCAGGGACAGCCTTTTACTATGAGTATGGACAGCATCCAGCACAGTGTCACGATCTCAGTTACAGTGTCTACTTGCTATGGTAACTTGGCCAAAAATCACCACACCTGCATTAGAAAGAATTACTCCAACCCTTACTCTTTTCCATTCACATAAACCACCAGGTTTGTCTCCAGGTTCCTTTTAGTCCATAGAGAGATAACGGAGTAAAAGCTCAATTGCTTATATTGGTACAGCCACGTTCGCCAGATTTGTTTTGGACAGAAGCTGAGACATTTGCTGGAAGCGTGCCAGGTTAAACAGATAAGGGGATGGCCCCAACATTTCATCCATTACTTACAATTGAGGATACAGGTGGGAGCTTTTGATACTACAAAGGTTTCTCCCCCTCTCCCTTCACCCCCCGTTTATTCCTACTGATGGCAGATAACCTCTTGCACTAATTAGCTGTTTGAGACGTGAGGAAGGCACTACACCTGTAGTGCTGCCACTCTCCCTCCCTGCCCCCAGGATTTAACATGAGGGTGTAGCTTCCAATGCCAGCCAGGCCTCTATAGCATCCCACGTGGTGGAGGCATCCCAGAAGGTGCACCACAGAAGCGTATCTGCCATCTGCCTTCCCCTGGCCACCCCGAGGGGGCAGCTTCAGCCAGCTCCACACCCTCTGGCAGAGGAAGGATCCTGGGCAGTTTTATGCCTGCTCAGAGAATGCTCTGCTTGAAGGGGTACAGAAGCCCGCCTCTGATGGGCATGGTGTGAACCCAGCCTACCCTGTTTGATATCTCATGGGATTGTGATACTGAGGTCTGGGCCTGCACCACTGCATTCCTTCACGCTGGACTCCATTCATCAGATTAAGGTATCTAATAAATTAGTGGGCCCAGATGTTTCCCTTTGTATGTTACAGATTTAATTATCTTCTAATTACTTATTAGCAGGGGCTGGGCTGGCACAGATCCTGACTTAAATGCAGCCAAGTATGTTCAGAGCCTTGGATGGCAGTACACTAACTAACAGCTTCTTCTGGCAGGGAGTGTATTGGAAATTCTTATTATTCCCCCAAATATTTACCCAAGAATTATATGTGGCATAAAATGCCTTCACTAGTGCAGCACCAATAGGTAATGCCCATACATCCTCACTGAGCAGCACAGCTCATGAATAACTTCATTTCAGGAACATGACCTTTCATAGCAAGAGGACTAGGACATAATGGCTGCAAGGATAATGAACAAGGAGACATTTTAAAATTAAAGCTCAGGTGTAGTAAAAAAGTGGTGGTGAAATGGTATCATCTCACACTCTCTCTTCTCCTGGTTTTTCTTTACGCCATACAATAGCTTCTTTCCCTAGCTATAGCAGACAAGTCATTCTCCTTAAAATGCAGACCCAGTAGAGCCATGGGAGAGGAAGCTGTAGATGTATTTATCTCCTGGCTTATCAACAAAATCATACACTAAGCCCCAGTTGCAGACTCTTTGTTGCGGCTATGGTGAGAGTTGAAGGAACAGATGGTTGTTTGATTTTCAGATCGCTGATACGGTTTGCAGGGGAGGAAGCTACAAAAGGCACAATCTTGTGACTTGCAAGTTGATCCAGTTTGCCGTGGGGGTGAAGGGGAGGTTCAGAACTGGTCTGATCCAAGCTCGCCAAGGCCAGGGAGTCTTTCTGTTGGCTTTGGATCAGCCCCCATGTCATTGTTAGAGAGGCACTTTCTGGACTATTCCCACGTCAGTTTGTAGTAGTTGTTTCTTTGTTAAAGGACAGTTAGTTGTAATACCTCTCCAGCCCACACTGTCAGGCAGCCCTTACAAAGGAGCACGCTCAGAGAGGAATCTGTCATTTGAACAACTCCTCATTCTGACCGACAACCTTGCAGGGTTTCTGGGTGTTAGAGTGATTTTTTTTGCCAAGACACTCATTGTCCCCTTCACAGATGGTTTCAGGTTTTTTGCCTCAGCAACAAAGTCAGAGGAAAGCATGGCTTGAGCATTGGCCTACTAAACCCAGGGTTGTGAGTTCAATCCTTAAGAAGGCCATTTAGGGATCTGGGGCAAAAATCTGTCTGGGGACTGGTCCTACTTTGAGCAGGGGGTTGGACTAGATGACCTCCTCAGGTCTCTTCCGACCCTAATATTCTATGATTCGTCCTCTGCTATCAGGCTTACATGTCTCATGTAAAGTACCAAGCAAGCTCAGTGGGCCTGGGCTGAAGGATGGGGTCTGGTGAGTGAGTGAGTGAGGGAGTGTCATTGTTTTTTGAAGGGTCCAAGCACTAGACCTGGTGAAACATTTTTCCTTTTAGGATGATGGTGCGGGTTAGCGGCTGTTGCTAGAATGGAGGCAGGACTGCTGAACGGCCTGCAAAAGGACGATCTCTAGCCTAGAGTCACATTCGCACAGCTCTCACTCACTCATCAAGGCAAGACAAACCAGGAGGTTCCCATTGCTGACTCTTGGCATGTGTGCGTCCTGCCCAATACTGCAGCCAAGTCCAAACGCTGGGTTCCCGTCTCTGCTAAGAGGTTACATTCACTCTGATCGACCAATTTGGCAGTCACAGCAACTGCTAGTTTTATGGAGCCATGAAAAAGAAGGCATCCTTTTTGACTGGTGAGTGATGGAGAGGGAGCTGCTCTCCCTCTTATTTCTCATAATGATGCTTTCATAAGGCCGACGCAGTTTGGCTTCTCACTGTGGCTGATAGATACTTTATTGGGGCATCTGTCATTATTTGCAAAGATTAAAAACAGACAACCTCAAATGTTATTAAAACTAAGGGGCTTAGAGTTTAAGCAGTTGGAGTCCAGTCTCTGTCTGGGAAATGGTAACATATTTCTTCTTGGCACTGAGATTTTATTGATTTCCATGTAATACACAGGGCTTTGTGCATTTAATTCCATCAAGTGAAGAAGATGGATTGGCACATGTTCACCTTCAGGCTAGTGATACACTGTGTTTTATCCAAATAAGCATCAGTCTGCTCCGCTGCCTTGCCTAAGGATTCATTAAAAGTTCAGGCTATTGGACATGAGCGATGAAAGCAATGCAGAGAAAAATATAAATATTTGTTTCAGGACCGCTATAATTTTCCCTGCTGTGATTGGATATAAAAAGAGAAAGTCATCCTAGCTCTCATTTGCACTACATTATAGGCAAGTGTGCACTGCGGATTCTCAAGCTGAATGGATTCTTCACAGAGAAGAAGTATGAACAGACTGTGCAGTCTACAGGCCGGGCAATACAAAGTAAGCTAGGGGCTGGAGTAAAGGGAATGTTCTACAGTGACAGACAGCTGCCTCTTTAAGGGTTTCAGGAAGGAGAAAGGATGTAACAGAGCCATTGTATGGTTTTGTCATTGTACTCAGCTCAGTCAGCCCCTGCCCAAGATAGCATGTCGTCTAAAGGCACGAACACAGGAAATAATGCAGGCCGCACAGAGCATATGTTAGTAATGATGCTTAGCACTGATCCTTCAAAGCACTTTACAGACATCCTCACCCAAGAAGTCAGACAGGAAACACTGGCTGTGATAATAGGCAGTACGCACACACTCGGTAACTCTGACCACGGGGTAGAGGACTTCTGCAATCGCAAAGTCATCTGTCAGCTGCCACCCCACAAGCACATGGAAAAGTTTTGGTTCAGATAATTCATGTACCTGTCTCTGTGAACTCCAAGCGTCTTGTTTCTCCAAAGAAGGAAATCAAAGCATTTGGAGAGTTTGACTGTATACATTTCCTGCACCGCACACCCCCAAAACACACATCCACACATTTGAATAGCTCCAACGCCTTTGCCAATCTGAAAGAAGAGGATGGCAATCTAAAAGGACATCTTTTATGTGAAGCCCTGGAACTAATACTTTCTGTGCTAATGGGATATGCCCTCTATTTCTTTGTAAACTGAATGAGGGTCTGCTGAAGAAGAAGAAGAAGAAAGCAGTTAAGTTGCAGTTGTCATGATTGCATGAACAGCTGACAGCTCATGGTGACATATTTATTCTAATATCTGCATGATTTAGGCTCATTTGACCAATCTAAATTATAGAATCCAGAACAGTCCAAAGCCTTTAATTTCCTGATTTATGGTCTCACTGTCTCCCTTCCTTTGCGGGGCTGACCTCCCTAAGGTTGCATGCAAATGATCACAATCTCCTATTTCAAATGTCCTCTTGGACTGTGTTGGGGCTATCAGCTCTGATTCTCTACTGTAACAGAATTAATTTCTCACACATACTCCTATAGATACAGGTATGTTACATATAAGTCACTCATTCAAAATACGTGATGCACCCTCAGCTTCCATCTCCCAGGTAAGTGCATTCCGTCAAGGCTGCATCTACTTTCTTTCTAAACTGTTGCCTTGCCTGGGCCTCTACTTCTTCTGTCCATTCACTCTAACCGTAGACCGGAAGCCCCTCAGGGTTTTGCCTGGAAAGCTCTGGGCTGACCCATGTATACATATCAGCTACAGTGCAGGGCAGGAAGAGGAGCCAGCAAGCAGGGAAAAAGATCACATGCCAGCAACTAATATAACGAGTAGAAGAATAGAAGTATTATCTGAGTGCTTCAGCAGGGACTTGTGTGTGTTTATAGTAAATTAGTACCTAGCATGGAAAGGCCAAGGCCATAACTGTGTTCAGAACCCTCACAAATGAAACAGGACCTGGGTCCAAACTCTACCTGATTCTGGTTTTGCAGAAACAAAACCCACCCCGGTTTTTCTCAGCTGCACAGAAATGCCATCCATGTCTTCCCTGAGTCCTGAGGCCAGCCATAAATTTTCACATATGCCTCTAGATTGTCTAGAAAGCAGTGCATTCAGGGAAGTTATGGAACAGCTGTATCTCCAGTGTCTGCCAAGGTATTTAACCATAGTATCAGTCAGATTCTGACCTTGCTTACGCTGGTGTAAAGCAAAAGTAACTCCATGAAGGGCAACAGAGGTCCAAACTCTGTACTCCACATGTGAGAGGAGAATCAGACCCCTATATCTCTAAGTACTAAGCTGAATATGACAGAGAACAGAACACAGTATTGCTAATATCATGGGCACTGATTCGCCTAACAGTGGTGCACATCAGTGACACTAAAATTAAGCATGTGCCTGATATTTGCAGGTTTGGGGCCATAAAGAATTTATATTCATGTTAACATGCTAGAGAGGCTATTGTTTTGTTTTGTTTTTTGCTGATTTGCTTAGTAACTTTGCAAAGAACTGTTTTCCATGAAATATTTTATTCTTCTCTCATGCAGAATGGCTGTTTTATCTCAATCTAAAGGATAAAAAAAGTCAATGCAATCTATGTTATTTGATGTTCTAAAATGTTTATAGCATAGCTTCTGTGTGCTCATATTTTTTCTAGCTACTGATAACTTGTGGGCTTCAGTCTTTTGTAGTCCCCTTAATCTTCTAAAGTGTTACATAATTTAGATAAAAAGAGGTTTTGTACATTTCTGCCTTTAAAAAAATACTTTTAAGTCTTGGCTTCACTCAAGCAGCTGCTGAATCTTTTATGACAGTTGGAAGGTTTTCCAGCATTAATAGATGCCAGTGAAATATGCATGAAAAGGTTTGGCAACTCAAGATATTCAGATTAAGAATATTTCTTCATCCCGTGTTCCCATTTCCCTCTGTTCCTTCAATAATTCTCTTTACTTTGAATGTTGCTCTGTTTATTTTGTGCTGTTGTTTGTGTGAGCGTTTAGGAAATACAAATTGAGGCTTCCTTATAGAACCAAAAGCTAGAGGATATTCCCTTCAGATCTTTTCTAGTTCACTCCCAGAGACCTGTTAGTTTGCCTCAATACCGACCTGCAAGCACTTCCATTGACTCTAGATCTGGGCCACACACTGCTCTGTCAACATATGTCATTCTTGACTTGCAAGGCCTCCTATCCTGCCAGCCCTGGACTTCTCCCGGGCTGACTACTAGTCCCTCCAAATTGCGAATGAAGCTCTGCCATGCACTTGACTGAGCCCTTACAAAGTTGTTTTCAGTTCTGACTTGTGCCATCCGGGAAACCAGGAAGAATTCCAGAGAGGAAAGCGGCATGTGTAAATCCACTTTTCTAGTGGTTTCCAGATTTCCTGCTTTCCCGAAGTACTGTGTACAGTGACTAAAATGCAAAAATTCCACTAAATTCAGATTCTGCCCAGTCATTTCTTGTTCTATTTTCATTTCCTAGAGGCACAAAGTCAGAGGCTTATCCTCCTCGGATCAATTAACTTCTTCTTTGCCTGGACAGGGTGGTTAACAACTGTGGGGAGATTTGTGTTATCGCTTATGATCATTTAGGGGAAAAATAGGAATTCTGATTGCTCAAAATAATTGCTGTTATGACTGTCTGAGTATTACCACCCCATTTCAAATCAAAGCTGCAAAAAATGTGCTTCTCCTGTGCTTAAATGAAATAAACTGCCCTGAAATAACATCACCTTGAGAACAATTAACTGTCCCCTCCACCCCCACAAACCGCATAATGAGGCCCAACAAGGGATTATCTTCCTCTCAGTCTTGCATATCAAAATAAAAGAGGAAAGAAAAGGCTTAGAAAAAGTGTTCAGAGACTTAATTGGAGGGGGAGGGGGAAGCATTATTGCCTAGCTGCTGATTTTAATGTAGTATTGCACAGATGGGAGTAGAAAAATCAAGCTGCCATGAAACTTCATTTGAAGCTCACTGAACATTTTGCATATTAAAAAAAAAAAATCCCGCTGGCAGCGAATCGAATAGTTGTTAAAAACAATATTCCTCTTTCCTGTTGTGTAGAATGCAATCCTCTTCCTTCCCCCCAGCCTTCCACAATGTTCTCTCATTTTCTTACCCTCTGGAGGTCCTTGTATTTTAATTGTTGTGATTAAATCTGTCATGTATTGTCTGTACAGTAGCAGCCGAACGTGGCCTGTATTCCCTTCTCCTAAGAGGGGCTGCGTTCGTAGCTACAGCTCTGTAAAGGTAGCACAGCGTAGGCTGTACACGTGTCAGGGAATCACCTGGGTCCAACCATCCTTCCAGCAACCTGGCCGCCTGCTTTGCCTTCTTTATCTGGATTCCTCCTTAGAAAGGCAGGGGAAGAGTTTTTACTGCCAGCCTCACTAATACTTTAGCAACGCTTTAATTAAAACGTCTTTGGGGGACAGGATGGTTCATAGGGTTCTTCTCTGCTTCCAATCTTTCTATCATCCTAATTGCCACCAATTAGCTCTTTGGCCCCTAGGCTGTCTCATCAAACAGCGATAGTTCAAGTGGGGCTGGGGACTGACCTACCATCTCACCTCTTGGGTGTTTCCCCGAAGCTCAGGTGCAGAGGCGCTGGCCTTGCTTGTGCCCCTGTGCTCCTTGTCTTGAGCATAAACCAAAGGCTCCATTTTCCAGTATTGCTTGGCTGGCACCTGGGACACTTTGGGGGCTCACCCAGAGCAGGAAGGGGTTCGGTCACCGCCTGCCCTATCACCCTGGGTGCTTCTGTGCTGTGCAGCTCTGGCTCAGAGCCCTGTCACCAGCAGCCTGCTTACCGGACAACGGCCTCCTGGCTTCTTACCGCCTGGATCTCCTCCAGCCCACATCCTCTGCAGGGCTCAGCCCCTCTCTGGAGCACTCACAGCACCTCAGCAAGCTGCCCGCTCCCAGAAAAGGACAATCCACAGCACCAGCCTGCTCGTGCGGCTGAGGATTGTACCCTCCAGTTGGAAACACTCTGCTGAGCTGGTTGGATATAAAACAAGCTCAAGTTTATTACCAAAGAGCAGACGTTCCAGCGATACCAAGGATCAGGAATTGAGGCAGAAGTGGTTACAGACAAACACAAGTAAAAATACTCTTCTAAGACTAACAGCTCGCAACAGGCCAGAGTCTTTTGTTCCAAGTAAGTTTTCTCACCTCAGTCTTTCTCCCAGCATCACCAGTCAGGGTGAATGAGAGATGTTCAAGCCAAACAACCTCTAATGATTTCCAGTGCAGTGCTGCCAAATCTCACCATTTTATTGCAAGTTTCATGGTATTTGGTGCCTTCCTTAAAGCCTCAGCTCCTGGAGTCGTGTTATTAATTATAATATTTCAGCTTTAATTAAAAAAAGTTCTAACCCTCATAATTGAACAGAAAAAAAGTTTGAAACCATGAACCCTAAAGGCCATGACACCAGAAAATAACCCAACAGTTATTCTATTTTTTGGCTTTAAAATCTAGAGAGTTTTTTTTAATCTCCTGTTTTTTTGTGGCCTGCCTCATGAATTTTGAAAGTGTGGGGTTGGCAGTACTGCAGGTGGCTAGCACCTCAGATTTAATGTTTCATCCAAAAGATGTGCTCTTAGCACCATAACATCCCTTAGCACCATGCTGGGGCACTGCCTCCGGAGGAGTGATGCTCAGCGAACCATCAAACACACACTCCTCCTTTGCTTGGAGGTCGCCTCACACCCAAATTATGCCTTCTGGAGCCATGCCGAGAAATTAGCTGTTCATACAAAGGCTGGTACCTGACTGGTACCTAAGCTACATATCCCAGAAAGTGAGTGTGGAAAACTGAGAATCCTTCCCTTGAGTCTGCACAATTAGGTCCTTCTGGTTACTTACTTCAAATGCTAGGGAAAAAACCAGAAACTGAATGATGAGCTCCCATTTCTCTGCAATTCTGACCCTAAATGTGCCAGTAAGAATTTATTTGCAAAATAAGCACCATCCAGGGAGCAGAGCAGGCAGTTCTTTAAATTTACTATCCTTGTTTTTCCACAGGATCCCCAAGAGTAAAATTTGAAAGGCTTAAATTGTGGAAATGGCTTGTTTGGTGAAGTTTCAGCCCTGAATGGAGACCATCTGTGATGTAGCACAGTTTCTGTCATCCAATACATTGCCAAGCAGTCCATGGTGATAAATCATTTCCCATGCAGACTTGCTCTTATACTCATCATCCAAATCCATTTCTGAGTTAATCAAATTATCCCTCCCAATCTCAGGTGTTTGTTCTGTCAGACTGGAGACCTGTACAGTCACTATAGATGAGAGTTAGTAGGAAAACGGTTCTTTTTCCCCCATAGAAAACTTTTGTGAGAACAACTAAAAAACCCAAACATTTTTGCTGACATTTTCTGTGATTTAAAAAAAAAAATTCTTGAAGGAACAAACATTTTTGGTTGAAAACTGATGTTCCAGGTTGTTTGTTTGTTTTTTAAAGAAAACATCAACAATTTTCAGGAAAATTTTTGCTTTCCCCAAAGCAAACGGTGATGGGCTATGGAAACTTAGTTTGGGCTCATCCCAGAAGCTAATATCCCACCCTCTCCTTTCATTGGTAGTCCTGGACATGGACTTTTACAGGATTGGCTTCCCTCTCTTTATAGGTTTGTCAGTCTTTACCTATTCCTCCTCTAACTGTCCAGCAATACTGTTCAAATCCAGGCTGTATATTCAAAGAGCTCAAAGTTCAGAGAATTCTCTTACATTAGAAAGCAGGGCTATACATTATTTTGGTATTTTTACTGATATGTTCTTCTTTGTCCTTTTATGCCTCAGAGACGGTAAATATACTAGCTGTTGGCAGCCCGGGTCACAGGGGCGGCTCTAGACATTTCGCCGCCCCAAGCACGGTGTCATGCCGCGGGGGGCGCTCTGCCGGTCGCCACTCCCGCAGCTCCGGTGGACCTCCCGCAGGTCCCACGGCTCCACCGAAGCCGCGCCGGACCAGCGGACCCTCCGCAGGCACGCCTGCGGGAGGTCCACCGGAGCCGCCTGCCGCCCTCCTGGCGATCATCAGAGCGCCCCCCACAGCATTCCGCCCCAAGCACGCGCTTGGTGTGCTGGGGTCTGGAGCCGCCCCTGCCAGGTCATATCACCATTTTTAATAGTTTTAAAAAATATAATTCACATGTCCTTTATTTTAAAATCCCGCAGATTTTAAGAGTGTCGTGTGAATGACTGTCCCTGCACAATGGGAGTAATTAAAATAAAACAAATTCAGTGGAGACAACAGGCTTGATTCCGACCTCTCTTGCACCAAGGTGGCTCAACTGAAGACAGTGAAGTTTTGCTGCTGTAAAATGGTTGTGAGCTGAGGGTAAAGCCATTAAAATCTGATGGAAAAACACCATGAAAGCAAACTGCATTGTTTTGTTAGTCCCATTAGGGAGGGATTTACATTTTGAGTGCCAAACCAGAGGTTTGAACCTTCTAACAGGGATGCCCCTCAAGCACCAGACATAAGTGGCTGATTTGCAAAGCCAGCTCACTGTGTTATCCATTAGCACGCCTCTTTATTATTATTTTACAAAGAGAAATCAGGCCTGGAAAAAAATATATACTCTGGCATTAAACAGTAATGATCTGGATTTCTGAGGCTAAGTAGCACAGAAATAAGTAAATCTAGATTGTAATGGCCCAGTGACAAGCTGCTTACGGATGCAGCCTCTGAGAAAGAAGAGCCCCACAAGAACAATAAGCTGTCATTATGTCAGTCCTGGGAACCAATGCGTTTGCTCAAAAGGCAACACAACCGTAAGACGCCGAAGCTGTACATTTCCCAAAAGATCGGAGACCTGTCCTGAGCTCCAGTCCATGCTGTCAAAGACCACACAAAATAACAAATGTGTTTCTATTAACTTCCCAGTCACTCATTCAAAATTGCCTTCAACCACGCTGCTGGAAGGGAGCTCAGGTGAGGGAATGACTAGTCTATGAAGCTATCATTATTGCTAGCCAAAACCCTTAACACTGTTTGAGGAGGCGGTAATTCACTTGCTAAGGTAGGTTGGTACCACAATGATGGCTGCGCTGCGTCATTAGTAGTTCACTGCCTGGCCTGATTCTGGGCAGATGATAGGAATCATTTATGTGCTGCCGGAGAAGCATAAAACTTGATTCATCCTCTCCTGTGTCACAAATATGTGCAAGACATGATTTCTACAAAGCCAGGACCTGCTTGGGCCCAAATACTCTGGGGCTATTATAAATTCTTAACGGGGTCATTAAAATGGCAGTGTATTGGCTCCTGCCTGCCCTGAAGGTAGGAGACTAACTGGGAGTTTATTTTGGTGGCTTTTGCCATGATGGATGGCATGAATGATACAGAATTGCCATTCGTCTCAAAGGTGCCAGTACCTGAAACAGAAAAATGATGCTGTATTGCAATAAAACCCTGATGAATACAATCCAGCGAACATCAAGTGACACCGGAGGCACTGCCGCAACTGGCCTAAATGCAACGCGCACATTTATAAACACGTAGGGTGATTTCACAGCATCTGTTCAGACAGGATAAAGGCCGGGGTGGGCTGCTCTCTGTCCTCTACTGAAGGCAGAGGAAGAGATTCCCCTCCCACTCCTCCTCCTTGGTTATGGGGAGTGACACCCCTACTCCCCCTGTTCTTTGGCTTGTGCTGGTCCTACTTTCTCCCCATGCTGTTCCTACTTTCACTTTGCCCGGGCAGCAGCACATTCGGGTCAGCCCCTAGTTTTCTGAGCTCTCTTAGATCAACGGGTGAGGTTACCCAGAGGATACTGCTCTCCCTAGCAGGTTTCCTAAGGCACTCTGCCAGTGCTGACCTGAGGATCACCCTTGGCCTCCTCCCACTGAAGAGGGGGTAAGGTTCACCCCACCCCAAATTCATAGATCCAGCTGGCTCAATAGTAACTTGCAGGGGTGCATGGGCAGAGCAGGAATGACCTGTTGTATTGGAAAGACAAGGTGGGTGAGGTAACATCCCAACTTCTCTGGGTGAGAGAAACAAGCTTTCGAGCCACTGTTTTATTCACAGTTGTTTCTGTGGCTCCCGTCACTGTCATCTCTGACCACAAATGTCACCCATATGAGGAGGAGAATAAGAATAACCATCCCTAGCTCTCAGAACACTTTACAAAGGAGGTCAGTAACATTACCCCCATTTAGGGATGGGAAACTGAGGCATAAAGAGGGGAAATGACTTGCCCAACAGGTCAGTGGCAAAGTTGCAAGAGAACCCAGGTTTACTGAATCCCAGTCCAGTGGACTATCCCCTAAGCCACTCTGCTCAAGGCTTCAGGTAGAGTTGGGGAAGGAAGGCAGAGTGAAGGGAAGTAACTTGCCTATAGTCACACAGGTAGCTTTCATCAGAGCTAGGAATAGAAGCCATGACTCCAGATTCCCAATCCTTTGCTTTAATCACTTCCATGATGCTAGGGAACACAAGACCGCTCTTAGCTCCTCACCAGGTAGCCTGATTCTTCCCCTCCATGGAGATACTTCAATGGGAAAAGGAGATGTGGGGAAAATAGTGCCCATGGTGAGCCACCGTAAACCCCAAACCTACTGCTGTTAGGTTGAAGGAGGCAGAAGGTAGCACATGGCCCAAAGAGCTGAATAATACCTGCCTACCACAGCCCTTTACTATCTCAATAAACAGCTTTTTCAGCTACAACCAGCTTTGTTTCAGGTGCAACCTTATGACTAAATGTCAGAATTTAAGACTCTGTGGGGAGATGTAGGGCTATTCCACTGACTCATCTTGGAAATAAGACCAGGGTTCTTTCTTTAACCCCAATTCAGGGCTATTGAAGGGGAAGTGGCTTTCTGAAGGGGAGACAGCTAGGAGGAGGATAGGAAGCCTGGCTGGGATGGGTCCTCTTCTGTCTGTAAGCACAACCCTGAACTTGGGACTGTGAGATTTCACTAAAAACTAAAGGCAAACCTAGGAGGAGGCAAGTGTTTGTGGAAAAGGGGGGAGGGAGGAGGGAAAAAAAGATGGCGGAAATCATGCTTCGGCATTCTTGTGTAGTAAACAATTCTACCTTAATTGTAGTTTAGTAGTTGCATCCAAATGAGTTAGTCGCCTTCAGGCTGGATCATTGTCAAATTCTTTTCTAGTCTTGGGCATATGGCATGCATAGCCCAGACTGTCAAAATCCAGTGCAGGCAGTTATCAGACTTGCCATAGCAATGGTTCCCTCTAGGACACCCTGGATGCTTGATTCCCAAGGATGGTTTGATAATAGTAATACAAAGAACCCACAAAACTGGCATCCTCCAGTGATATTTATACTATCTCCTTTTAGGATGTTTTACTCATCGTGTTCTGAATGCAAGAAAGAAAGAGGAGGCGAAGACACTGCTTTCTGCTTGGTTTCTCAGGAAAAAGTTGGAAATGTTTTTAAAAATATATGTCTATTGCCCTGTTACCATAGCAACTAGTTCCAGAATGGTGACTCCAGAAGGACAAACTTTCAAACAATCCCACAGATTAGGACTCTGCTTTTCTAACTCCAGTGTTTGTGGATATGTTCACCCATTTCAAACCATTTCAGAAGTCGTACCAGGATTTCTGAGTTTTTCTGCTGCAACCCCCCCCTTCCCCCACTCACACTTATACTCCCTCCAAACAAACCAAAAATAAGCAGAGAAAGCAGAAAGCAAAATGTCACAGCAGGTTTGATCCCATCATGATGAAACTCTAATTGCATCACTTGAGAAGTGTTGGGTTTGCATATTCATGTCCCCTCATTTCCTCTTTGGGGGCTAATAAGCAATAATTAATTAATATTAATCTTCCTGTAGTTTCTGAAGAAGCTCTGCCTGAGTAATAGAAACCTTAAGTATAAGCAAGTAGTTATCTGAGCTAAAATTATTTCTCCCCACAAAAAAGGTATCTCTATTTAGAAGACCAAACAAAAACAGTTTCTACTAGAACCGGAGACAATTGTAGACACGTGAGAAAGGACCAATGCAGGATTCCTCCTTGTAGTATATTTTCTAGTGCTTTATTCAGAGCAGTATAGTGTATGCCAAATTTGCATTTGGATCTAAAATAAGGCTGGTTCCTGATAATGAGGGACAGTTGAGAGACCTCATGGAAAACTTACATCTAAACAAGAATGGATTTTAAAAACTAGATCATAAGATCTATGTGTGATTTAGTCACATCTCCTCATCGAGGGAGAAGCGAATAATGTGCAGCTGGCTGACGTGCTGTCACTGGGCTATGGTGTTCAGCTTTTCCCCAGTGCTCTGAGAACAGGTCGCCACAATGCTCAGTGCAGAAGAAATGTAATTAGGTTAGATGAGTGACACCAGATCTGCAAGACTGCAGAACAGCCATGTGGGGAAATGTAATCTTACTCATTTGCATGGTGCAGAAAGTTGGCGGAATCAGAATTAAGTTATCAGAGCCTAGAGTGAATATCTTGTTGTCACAGGCAGCTTTATGCTACAATGGGTGCCTTGTAAAGTTACTTGGCAGTGCTCAGTGCTGGCTAAGGATCAAAGAATTAAAATAGCTTTTATTTTCTAGCACTGCTGCAATCCCATGGGTTTTACATGCACAAGAAAAGGTTATTGCTGTCATCTACTTTTCATGCCATGACATACCACTTTCATTTGTGTTAGTAAACACATTATTTAACTGGTATCTAGAGTGTGTGTGTGTGCTCAACACACACAGTTTGAGTCTCAGTCTCCTCTTACCGAGGTCAGTATAAATCAGGAATAGCTCCACCAGAGGCACTGGTGGGAGAGAAACTGGGCCCTTTGTATATTACACTTTCAGGGCTTGACTCTGCTAAAGTTAATCAGGATTAACTCCATTGATGTCAATGGGATTTTGCTGGCCTAAAATCGGCACCAGGTCAGAATCAGGGCCTGAGACCCTTCTAGGAATGTAACAAAGTGCCCATGACTGAGGTTACTGGAGAATAAGCCTGGGGCTGATGCTCTGCTGCACGTCTCACAAGGCACAGGCTGATTTGGGACCTCCTGGATTGCAGGCTGCTCTGGGGACCAAGGTAGCATCAGCATAAGCTAGAGCAGCCCTGAGGGCTGTTCTAATTTACAATAGCCGTATACAGGATACCCTATGGGCTGCATTGCAGCCCAGAACAGCCAAATGGCAGGGTACTCTGGTCATTACCTGTCACACTCCCGACATACCCTCACCCCTGCGCTGGAGGCTCCAAGGGGAATGGAATAGGGCTGCATAAACTGGTCACACACCAGGTGATTTCCCCCAGGGATCACTGTGGCCACATAAATCAGTTGTGTTGTGGGTCAGAATCTGGGAAACATGGTACACAACTTTTAAGAACAATTTCCAAGCCATGTTGGAGTGTCGCATTGTGAGCCATGCCTGGCACTGGGCCAAAAATATAAATGCGACAAGAAGACAGTTTTACTATCCTGATCTTCAATAAGGGAGCAAGTCCTACCAATGGAAAGTTGTAAGTTTAGCCGTTGTAACAACAAAGCTGTCAAGCGATAAACCCCTGATCTGCCTCCTTAATTACATTTCTTTTACAGTCACAACAGGTCGTTTTTATGTAGGTCATTTATCAGCAATTGTAGTGGCTGGCAATGTTGTTGGCATCTCTATTGATTGGGAAACCATATCAAGGCTCACACTGCAGCTATTATATGGTGTGGCTGCGTACAACAGGCACTCATCAATTTAACACTCACCCTCTGCAACACTCACCCCCCAAACAGGCTCCTATGGGGTTTAATTTGCCTTTTCCAAACCAACTTGTAACATTTTAGTTTAGAGTCACTGATGCCCAGGTTTTATCACCCAGTGGTACCACAGTATCTCGGTTCACCTTTTAGTTGCTAGATTGTCTGGGGGAGTGAAAGCCTCTCTCTCTCCCTGTTAAGAGAATGAAAGGTTAATGTTTGGAAGGCAAGGAGTGCAAACAGCCATTGGAGCAGTGTTATTCCCACCCCACCCCATGGTGGCCTAGTGACTAGGGCCACTGGAGTGGGAAATGTTGGTTCTGTTCCCTGCCTGCCCTGTTATCCCCAACCCCGGCCCTTCTGTGGGACCTCGTGGAAGTCATTCACCTCTGGGTGCCCCTTTTCCTCTCCCACCCGTTGCCTAGTCACATCGTAAGCTCTCTGAGGCGGCGACTGCCTCGTACTATTGACTGTCAAGTGCCTGGCACAATGGCGCCCTGGTCTCGAGGCCCTACCCTAAAACGAATGACACTTACTGCATTCGCTTCATTCTGCCCCGGCTGCTATTGATGCAGGTGACATCTGGGGATTAGCCCTGCCCACAAGAGTGTACTGGGACTCGTTAGGCCACCTTTGCACCGGCTTCCTTTCCCTGACTTGTGTTGTGTGTGTGCAAGTCTGCGGAACTCCAGGATTGGGTCCACTGCTTTATTTTTTTTTAAATAAAAGCGGAAGCAAACTTTCTGGGTGCAATTCTGATCTTCCTACCCCAGTGACTCTCGGGGATAACTAGTGTGACAAAGCCCAAGTCAGACCCTTTGCCTCCTTTTTGGCGAGGCTTTACAGAGTTACCTTAGGTAGGATTATATCCTGGGAGCCTGACTGATGCTGGCAGGCCGCCAAGTCGTCCTTACTAATTTTGTGGCTGTTATATCAATTTGACTGCTTTCCACAGCTTAAAGGGAGCCAAAGAGCAGCTCCCCTGGCTGAAGCACTTGATGAATCTCATTATGCAGTGCTATATGAATAGGTAGCAAATAGCTCAGGGGGTAGCATGCGAGTTAGCTGACATTAGAAATATTTAACCTAGGCAGACACATAACTGACACTCCCGCAGTCCAAGGCAGGGAATGTTTCTCATGGAGCTGACATCCGACTCCTTTCATTTGCATATAAATAAAAAAAGAGCAAGACTGAGAGAGACCAAAAATTGTAGCCTTCAGAAATAGCAACATGTGTCACCAAGGCATTAATGCTGGGTCCGACGTGCACGGATTTTTTCCGTGTCTTTAACCTGCAAAATCACCTACCTAAGTTTACCTACCTGTCCTTGTCTCTTGGGCAAGCTTGTGCTGGAAACCTGTCCAGCTGCAAATGTGAATATCCTTATTGACTGAGCTGTGGGGGGAGGGGGACTGGCAGACAAAAACCAATATTGTATTAGAAATGCTCTGAAAGGATTGAGGCTGGGCCCTGGCGCTGGGAAATCCTGGCTTTGTTGAGAGTGGATATTTCTGACAGTGCTTCATTGTGTGCTGCACTGAGAAGAGGCTATTGATGCCAGCGCTGGATTCAGCCCGCAGCCCAGGGCAGTGGACGGCCTCTTGTTGAATAATATGCCCTCCTGGGGCATTGAGGGGAGACTGACTAATGGAGAGGAAGGGACACATTCCCTGTCAAGGACCCACATGCTTCAAGTGAGATGTTCCTGACTGTTTCTGCTGTGGTGTCCAAATAGCTGTCTAACAGGAAGAATTGTTCTGACGTTGTTAATGTTTCTACTGTAGATACATTTCCCAGCTACCCAACCTTGCCAAAATCCCGGAGGGCTCTGAGGTTTTCTTCTAATCATAGAATCACTCCTGTCGTGTTTACATATCACAGAAGTCTGATTGCAGGAGTAATTTCAGTGGTGTTACACAGTGCAGAATCAGGCCCACCTTTGAAATACTGCAATTATTAAGCCCTTTCTCCGCCTGTTTCTTCAATCTACTCAAAATGCTGCTGATCCTCTGAAGCTCCTACAGAAATCAATAGGTACCAGGGGTGCTCAGGGTTTTTGAAAATCAGGTCATTTGTTTAGGTGCCAACATCTGGAGTTTATGGTTGATAACTAACATCAGGCACCTACGTGTGAAAATGTTGGTCTGTAACTTTAAACAAATGGGGGGCTATTTTAAGCAGCACTGAAGATGTCTCTGATTGTCTCAAAGTTTTGTTTCCCTTTTGCTCTGACTGTCTGGAGTGTTTCAGATACGTTCTAATATGTCAAGGGCTGTAATTATGTATATTGCTGTCAGTGGCAAATAAAGATTAATTTGTCCTGCTTTAAGACTGCCGCCTGACAGTGAAAAGTCAGCTAATAATGAGAACCCTCTCCCGTGTTGCAAATAGTGAGCCATGCTACCCCTGTGTGAAACCGGAGAGCAACCATGCCTGTTATTTATAGTCACTGAAACCTGAACAGTGATCTCTTTTCAAATGTCATTGTCTCTCTCCTTCCACCCCCCACCCTCCGGACAGTTCCAAGAAGGAAGAACACAGATCGAGAGAGCGAGAGAGAGAGAGAGAGAGCGCATACCAAATTCCACCTCTGCTCTGCTCCTGACCCATCCCCAGTGCAAGTGATGTGGAACGGGGGGGGTTCCAATGAAAACATTTCCTGACTGACCTACAGTGGGGATGTGTAAAAGCAGGGGCTACAGGCTGTCTCCAGAGTATGCTTGAGAATACTTTGCTCTTCCAGAGCACCTGCCATCGAGAGATCTCAAATTGCTGTCTGAACATTAAATGAACGGTTAGCACTTAGTTAGCTCACTGCCAGCGCCGAGCAGTAATATGTCTGAGATGAGGGAAGCCGTCGCTGACTTTCTTTTAAGTCTCATTGATCTCAAGACTTATTTCTTAAGACTGGAAAGTGGCCAACGTGCAGCCATTATTTTCCCAATGGCCTAAGGGACGCACGGATAAATTACAGACGATTAGTTTAACTTGAATGGCAGGGAAACGTATTAGAGAGCGGCTTTGAGCAGGTGAGTGTAAAGAATCACAAGAAAGGCAAGAGAAAGGGGTCGGTTTGAGCAAGACATTAATGAAAGGCACTGAAAATATCCAGTGACAATGCAGAGCATCCATAGCCCCATTGGGCCAGGTGCTGGATGTATGCAGCAAGAGACAGCTCCTCCCCAGGAAGCTTACAATCTAAATAGATAAGACAAAGGAATGAGAAAGAAAGCATTATTATCGCTGTTTTACAGGTGGGGACCTGAGGCCCAGACAGGTTACATGACTGGCCCAAGGTCACAGAGGGAATCTGTGGCAGAGGAGGGAATGGAAGCCAGATTTTTTGAAGCACAATTTGAGACACAAGACCATATTTCCTCTCCAATAAATATTAATATTAGTAGTAATACTTGGCTCTTAACAGACATCAAGTAGAATTTTTCAAAAGCATTTAAGGGACTTAGGAGTTAGGCACTTAGGAATGTAAGTGTCATTGAAAGGCAATGTGACTTAGGAGCCTAAATCACTTTGGTGCTTTTGAAAATCTTACTCGTGAACTAGTTCAACCACACAACACCCATACGTGGGAAGCTTAAGAATCCCCCATGGAAGATGCCCTGCAAACACAAGGCATCATCGTTCAACTGACACCCCAGTATAATGTGTGAGAAATCTCAGTGTTCCTGGTGACGGAAGGCGATGGATGCTTTTAAGTGCATAAATCAAAGGGATTTGCATCAGGTTTGGCAGGTAACTGCACAAGCACCAGCCGAACACGACTGCCTTTCTGCAAAGACTAAAGAGCAAGTGATATAATTAAGTGATACAGGATGTGATGCCTTTAAAACTTTATGACCAATTTCAATAATGGACGCTTGTAGAAAAAAGTGTTAAGCTATTAAAGAACACAATGAGCTGCCGCCATGGCAGGGCTCCAGTACCCTGGCAGCATATCTGAATGCTTTTGTTACAGATAGCCCTGTAAAGCGTGTGTACAAGTGTGTTATCTCAGCAGTGGTTACAGTTCTACACCAAAATGCATTAGTAAATTACAGCAGGGAACGGGATCCAGGAAATGGTTCATTTTGCTGTGTTTTCTTTGTCCTTGGAAGCAGCGCACAAAATTATCTGTTTTTAATAGATGTTCCAGAAGAGTTCACAATTCACCTCTTTGTAGTTATGCTGGCCTCCTCACATAGTAACATGGGAATCATCAGACTGGGTCAGAGTCATGGTCCAATTAGACTAGCATCTTGTCTTTGACAGTGGCCTGCACCCAATGCCTCAGTGGAAGGTGTAAGAACCCCACAGCAGGCAGATGTTAAATACAACACAGATATTGGGGAAGCTTTTTCGGTTGTAGGGGATGGAGCCTTTGGGGAGTGGATGAATCACAGGGATAGGTGTGGGGTACAAAGCTTTGCACCTACAATGTCAGCATAACTTTGCCCAATAGCCAGTGGAAACCTGAACCCTTTCTCTGCCACACCCAGTAGGAAGTACTGGCCTTCACGGCCTATCCCTCCCCCCTCAGCTTTCACAGAATATCAAGCCCTCGATGTGATCTGCATTCCACCAGCCAGCCCAGCCGTTAGCACTCCTTTGTCAAATTTTCTAACGAGCATCTTTGTATTTCTCCCATGCCACCCCTTGTGCGCGGCAGGGCCTCACTGCTAGGGCTGCAGAACCACTACTGTGTTCTCCTTCCGGTCTATCCTTAGAGCCCATCTGGGCTGGGTTGCCTGCCAGACTCTTGGCATTGACTCGGGAGCTGGTGTGCTGTGACTTATTTTTTAATATTAATCACAGTGGTCTCCCTTTGAGCCTTGTGCTTTGCCCTGTCTATTGGGCGCATTCACCTACTGTCATTGGATAGCTGGGCTGTGAAGTCTCTGGGGCAGGGGCTGTTTTCTGTGGGGGGGTGCACAGTACCTCTCCCAATGGAGCCCTGGGCTCTTTCCACCAATGCCCTACAAGCCACCGCTCTCCGATGGCTGTTTCAGGTTGTCCTGAAACAACCGGTGGCCTCAGCCAGTGCCTAGGGTGAAGTGTGCCCCTGTGCATCGGTCCAGTACAGGGCCATGCAACCTGCTGGAGGTGGTCAGCAGGACAGAAGGAGGCGCATAACTCTTGAGTTGTCCCCTTCGTAGGGTGCAATTCACGCTCTATGACCGTCACACAACCCCTCCTCCCCCATAGTCACAACGGGCCCCCAGAGCGATGGACACTTAACAGGGATGCTGGGGGCAAGCAGCCCCATCACTCCCAGGCGTGGCCCTTTCAAACCAGGGAGGAAGCAAACTGGGACTCCACCCTGGGCAGCTTGCAAAGCTGCTGCCTGTGAGCTACCTGGTCTGGGAGCAAACACGACTCTCCAGTGCTGTCGCCTTCCCCCTGGAAACATACATTAGAAAAGGGGGAAAAATAAATAAATTGATTCCAGGGGAAAAAACAACAAACCAACCAACCCAAAACTTTATTGTTACAGATGGGAGCCTGGGAAATTTGGTCTGCAGCTGCCCTGCTCAGAGTGAAATGAGATCTCTCTATCTGTCCTTCAGTGGCAGACTTGCATCCAGCTGCTCCTCATCCTGAGCCAGCACAGACCATCACCTTTCAGCCTATTGCATCGATTTTTAGCCATGTGACAAAGCCAGTTTTGTGCTTGTTGTTACAGAATGCACCCTGAGCTCCTAGTAATCCAGCACAGCACAATTACAGCTTCAGCCCAAGCAAGCCACATACAGCCAGCATACCACTGACACTTAAAGGATTTTAAGGCACAGCTGCTCTGTTGCTCCAAGGATGAGACAGCCTGACAGAGGCTCCAGGGCTGCTTCTGTCTCAGGAATCTCCTACTGTACATTTTGAAACATACAGATGTTGCTCATCAATGCTTAGAAATTAAAATAGTTTTTTATATGATAATGAACTATATAATCTTGCAGGTTTTTTTTCAAATAATAAAACAGCACAGTAGGCAGCCCTTTTACCAGCCCCGAGAAATAAAATGTTAAACCAGGCAATCTATTTTAAAAACTAAAAGAAAGAAGATTATAAGCAAGTTTACTGCTGATGAAATCCACTAGAGAAATCAGCTAGACAAATGAAAAAACAAATCATAAAGCCATAAACATTGGAAGAATGAAAGACTCGATTTCTTCTAGTAATTGTAGTTCTAGCAAAGTAAATAATGGAGAAATCTGCCACTAATGCATACACATCTATGTATTACTTTGAGCTCAAAGCCTTGTTCATGCAAGTACATGGTTTAAAAATAGAGCTAGTAAAAAAATTGATGAAACATTTCCTTGTCAAAATTAGTTTAACTGAAAATCAAATGTTTCTTGGAAAGGTACCTGGCATTAGCCATTCTGGGGTGGCGCTGTCTCATGTTTTTTCACTAAAATTATGGAAAAGTCTTAGTCTAACTGAGCGTGGAACAAAACAGATTTTGAAATCTTACTGTTAAAAATTTCACCTTATTTCCAGTCTGAATTTGATTAGCTTCACCTTCCAGGCATTGGATCATGTTAGACCTTTCTCTGCTAGACTGAAGAACAAATGATCAAATATTTGTTACAAAGTAGATACTCATAGACTATAATCAAGTCACCCCTTAGACTCAAGGATCACCATCGATTTAGCTTAACAAAGAGAGAGCTATCACTATAAGGCCGGGTTTTCTAACCATTTAGTCCTTCCTGCGGCTTTTCTCTGAACCCTCTCAAGTTTATCAACATCATTGTGGATGCTAGAAGTGGGCACAGTGTTCCAGCCACAGTCTCATCAATGCCAAATGCAGAGGTAAAATAACGTCTGTATTTCTGCTAGGGATTCCCTGTTTATGCATCCAAGGATGGCACTAGCCCTTTTGGCACAGTGTCACAATGGGATCTCATGTTCAGCTGATTATCTACTACGACCCCTCAATCTTTTTGAGAGTCGCTGCTTCCCAGGAGAGAGTCCCCCATCCTGTAAGTATGGCCTGCATTCTCTCTTCCGAGATGTACGCATATACCCTCAATTTTTGTTTCATCTGCAAACTTTATCGCTGATGGTTTTATGTTTTCTTTCAGGTCATTGGTACAAATGTTAAACAACAAAGAGCCAAGAACTGATCTATGCAGGACCCCACTAGAAACTATCCTGCTCAAAGACAATTCTCCATTTACAGTCATGTTTTGAGATTTATCAGTTAGCCAGCTTTTAACCCATATAAGCGTGTGCCATGTTCATTTTATATCACTCTGATTTTTTAATGTTCCCCCTGGTTGGCATGATGTGGAAAGTTGAACATCAGGAATTAAACTGAAATCCACTCATTTTGCATAAACCACCAAACCTCATCAGTGACTGTACTTTCCGGTGACAAGCTGGAAATGATCGCTCCAGCTCCAGTGTAGATGAACCCTGAGAGGTGATAGGCCATATATGCTGTCCCAGGAAACACAAGGTTCTCCCCTTGCCACACACTCACCCCGCAAACTTCCAGGAACAAGAGCTGTGTTTATTTTATTTTCCTTTCAAGCCCATTTTGCCTCTGCCAGTGGTTATCAGCCATGTCATAAAACCCTGCTGAGCATCTTAATCCTTATTTAAAATGATGTATGTTTTATTTTAGAGTTTAATTTAATCAGCTTCTGTTTATGCAATTAGATAAACCAGTGATTTAGCTCCCCTGGAGGGACCTCGACAGCGAGGGAGGACAGATCAGCGTCTTCTGCTGCAAGGTGGGTTTTAAACTAAAGCTTTGGTCCTGCAAGGGGCTGCGCCTGCACGGAGCCCTGCTGACTTTAAGGGGTGTCACCTGCACAGAGGTACTTGCAGGGTCAGAGCCTATGGGATTTTATCCCTCCAGCCTACCTTGGCTCACTGCCATCACGAGACCAGCTTCCCCATAGTCTGTCTTGAGAAATAACTCTCTCTCTGTGCTCCTTCAGTTCAGTTCTGGCCTCAGGATGCTGCACTGGGGCTCTGAGGGCCACATGCTGCATCTCTGAGATGCATACACGACCACAAGGCACGCAATTATACGTTCTGCACTCCCCAAGCTAGCATTTCTGTCTGATCTCTCGCTGGTCTTCTGCCTCCATAGTTAGGTCAGGCCGAACTAGTTCTCAGGTTTAAAAGAGACCAAGGTTTTTGACAGTTAGTTTAACCTATTAAATAGCTTTGCTGAACATTAGGCTCTAATCTCTGATTGAGAAGCCTCTGGGTTGCTGTCTCACACTGAATCCAAACTCACGTGGGATCACTTTGCCAGTGCCCCTCTCTCATTCCAGGAGCTCTGGGTAACAAGCTCTGCCTTTTTCACTAACAGGAAGCACAGCTCAGTGACTTCAGTGAGCTGCTCCCGGATGGTCTGGCCTGAAGACTTCACCCCTTTCACCCCTCCCACACAGTCACCTCCAGAATTCCCAGACTCCAAAGAGGCTGGCTGGCAGAGTTGTGTTATCGAGGTCAAAGATATTCAAAGCTCGAGAGCTGAGGGTTATTCACTGCTCTGACAGCACTTACAGCCCCAGCCTTTTGTCAATAGCTTTCAAACAGATATTTAGCACAAGTTTCGTGGGAGCCCAAAATTAAACTTCCCAAATTAGGTTCAAAAGGTTCAGATGAAAGAAAAACGATTTCCTGGCGGGGACTCTCATGCAGTCCCAACTCCACCGAGCTCCGCTCTGTGAGCACCTTTCAGTTTGTCCAGGATCTTTTTCTGAGCTCATTTGACACAAATGTCAGTGTTTGATGGGAATTTACAGATCTGTTAAACCACAAACACTCTCGTCCTGATCCAGTGTTATAGATAGTCAAATGTCGATATATCTTCCTCAATATTCCACAGAGAGACATCCTTCCTAAAGGTGTTTTATTGCCCATTATGTTTTCGTACTGATGGCTAGCAGCCATGCCACAAAACTTATGCTGTCAGTTTATTCAATGCTCCAGTGAGAGTTTAATCCGTATGTAAAGGCTGGTGTTTGTTTTATTTTAGAGCTTCATTTAGACAAATGTTAATCAGCTTTGGAATTTAAACCGAGGTTAGTACAGGGATGTAGCTTTCTGGAACAGATATTTTCACTTGACATACAAAAAGGGTTACTGACCAGGTGCAAAATTCTGTGCACCTGTGAAGTAGCTTAGAAACACCAATATTTAAACTCATCCATTTCGTTCTAGGGTCCAGTCAAAAGTTTTCGATTCACGTGGCATTTTGGAAGTGGGCACCAACCTGGGTGCCCAGGACTGGAAGCAGGACTGTCCCACTCACTTGCAATAGAAAGTGGAGGGCAAATGTGTCTACAAACTAGGTATCTCTTAAAAAGATCTGTGAGTCCAATCTCAGTGCTCCTTGGATGACTGAAGCCTTGGCCAGTGGCTAAAAGGCGAGAGCATTTGCCCTGACCAAGATTTTCAAGAACAGGTGTGTCAAGTTAGGTTCTTCCATTTATATTGAGGCATCTAAATATGAGGACTGATTTTCACAAGTGCTCAGCACTCAGCAGCTTCCCCAGAAGTCAACAGGGGCTGCAGGGTGCTCAGCACTTTTCAAAAAAATCAGACCTTTTATTTAGATGCCTAAATATAAAACTTGAGAACCTCACTTTAGGCTCCCATTTTTTAAAATATTGGCGAGTGCACTTTGGATTGGCAAGTGAATCTGTGGGGAAAAAATGCTCTTTAGGAAAGCCGTGACCAGGCATAATCTGCTCAGGGTGGGGATTCTTCATCTCAAGTATGCTTTGAATGTGTGGGTTGCTTTTCTCACTAGTTTCTAACCCGTCCCCACCCCTCCCACCCCCTCTGAAGCTGGATCTCTGATTATAATAAAATATCAAAGGGAGATCTCAGACAGACTTTACAAACTGTCACTTTCAGATTCAGTGTTAAATGGGTTTATTAATATTATTTATTGAAAAGAGTTTTTTATTTTTACCTTGAGTTTTCAAGTCTTATGTCTGATTACAGCCTAAAGTCATAAAGCAGTGTTAATGTAGTTAACATGTCTCCTGTCGGCTGGTGTTCAGACAGGCCCCACAATGTGCAAGGCATCTTTTTTAACCACAAATACCACAGGTTTTTAGAATTAATTTTGAAAATAACTGCAGTAAGCTCTGAAACCTCCAGTGAAGATCTGCAGACAGTTTTAGATCACTATTCGCCCAATTGAGTTAAACACACTCTCACCCTGATTTTTATTAGGATTGAGAGAAAAAGGATTTGCTATTCCCATAATTTTTTGTGTTTGTTTTTAGTGCCTAAATTAATCTCTGATTAGAAGGTGGAAAGTGGAGGGGTGGATTGTGGACTGCTTCCTGTGCTTCATGCAACTTATTAATTACCATAGCTCTTGGGATGCTGAAGTTGATTTGTAAATAAACACTAGGTGAGTCTTGTAAAGCCCACTTTGGGTGGAAGCCTGGTCATTCTAAAACCTTCTCCAAGTCAGACAGCTGAGTTCACTATAAAGGGAGCTCAGTTCATGCCTATGAGAAAAGCAATGAAGCCTTTCCAAAGGCTTCTCAAACTTCACTGCAACGCAACCCACTTCTGACAACAAAAATAACGACACGATCCCAGGAGGCGGGACCGACGCCTGAGCCTGCCCGAGCCCCACTGCCCAGGCAGGGGGCCGAAGCCCAAACCTGAGCCTCGTCACCCAGGCCTGAAGTCCACGGGCTCTGGCCCCAGGCAGTGGGGCTTGGTCTTTGGCCCTGGTCCCCGGCACGTTTAATGCCAGCCCTGGCGACCCCATTACAAAGGGGTCACGATCCACTCCGGGGTCTCAACCCACAGTCTGAGAACTGCGAGGCTACTGTATACCGAGACTCCTAAAAGGTAAATTCCTGGTGCTCTGTTCATGCTGTTCTGCACACAGATCCCAGTAATGTTACTAGAAAGTGTGGCTGCTGAATCCCCAGGGCTCACTAACCCTTTCCTGCTATGCATCCCCCCCTTTCTCCACATAAAAAAAAGCATGAAAGAATCAAAACACATTTAATTGAAGTCATTTCCAGTGACTGCTGAGAAGTGTGGGGGACTTTGTCCTTGAACTCCACCTGGCCAGACAGATCACACGTTGTGGAACTGGACAGAATCTCAAGAGGGGCATCTGGCAGGCGTTTCCCCCTGCATGGAAGGGTAGTTCAGCTATTTTAAGTTTGGCTCTTCTTTAAAATCAATCAACCAGCCTGTGTTAAAAAGGGGATTTTCAAACCATGCTGTGCTGCAGGACCAGTAGTGGTCTGGTGACTCAATTCACCTCTTTGAAATGGTAGTTTCTCTTGAGTCATGGATGCACTGCAATGGGTCTGATTTCTAAACCCTCAGCTAGAGATAATGTGGGCCAGCCAATCCAGACTGTCCAGAGAGAGAAAAAGAGAGACAGGGACTATCTATCGTGTCCCTATTGAAGAGCATATTGCATGAAGAAGAAAGAAGAAGTGGCTCACATACTAATAGCACAATTAAGTTCTTTATGTCCTTGGTTAGTACCAGTATAAGCCCAGATGGAGACAGAATCATCACTGTGGTCCAAAAAATAATAAAGTAATACAAAATCCAGACATGTGCATTTACTATAAAGCACAGTCTAATGAAAGTGATATCAGCTCACACAATACTCTTTTGGATTCAAAATAGTTTGGGGATCATAATAGCTTTAGCTGAATTCCTGCTTGGCAGGTTGGCTGTTGTCATGCATATCTATTAGATGTCAACAGAACTGTTCTCTGAATGCTAAGAAATCCTTCTCATTCTTCCATCTGTGGCTGCACCATTTGTCTTAGGGCTGATTTTATTTTCTGGAGCCCTGTGGTAACTGCATAGTCATTCATTGTGACGGGGCCAGCATTGAGGAGATGGTTTTGAATCCAAAGTAACTTTCTAGGGAAACAATCATTATAGATGTGGCTCCTGGTGAAAGGAGTGTGACTCAGCTGGAGCGGTGGCGTTTGGAGTGGGAGGGATGGACCTTGGTACACCAAAAAGCCAGAGCACAGACCCAGTAAGTTCTGTCTCAGAAGAAAAAGGTTAAAAAGATGGAAGGATCCAACAAACTGACATATCCATTTTGACTGGTTAGTGCTGGATGATCTCATGCTTTAAACACTAGTCTGGTAAATTAGAAATGAGGGCGCACATGTGGGCCTATCCATTATTAATTGCCCACTTTTCAGATATGGAAATGTTTAGCAAGCAATTCTTTATGCCGCTGAGACTTTAAATATTGATGCTGTAATGACAAAAACAACCCTAAAACAAATAGTCAGTGTCTTTTGGGCACAGATACAACACGTGTTTGGCCGGAACTGAGTATGAAAGGATGATCCAGCCCAAGGACCACAGATAGCTTCTAAATATTTCAGACTCTCTCAAGCAGTGCTGCCTGCAGCCATGGACTGGCGACACATTAGAAGTCTCCAGTTTCCCAAGAAGGTGTTTATCAACAGGGAGTCAGAACTAGACAGTGTGTTCAGAGACTTTAAACGTACAACATGAGCTATGCCCTGATTCAGCAGAGCATTTAAGCATGAGAATAATTATTTTGATGCTTAAAGTCAAATGAATGCTTAAGTTTAATTAATACCATTTAAAAATAATAACTGTCTATAGCATAATGCCCCTGGGACACCTAAGAGAAACAGAACTCAGGCAAAATAGGACAACACTTGCATTTTTGATAAACACTGAAAAACAATAGTAAATAAAGTCTCTCTTGTGATTGTACAGGAAAGTCACTATTAATCCAACATCTCAGATAAAAATACCCCATGCCCCAGGCCTACCCCCCCCAACACCTGTTTTTAAACCAAAACCTGGGATGGATGTATAAAAATGACCTGAATTCAACTTGGACTTTGTCTGATTTGAAAAAGGATGGTCTTGTGGTTAAGGTACTAGAGGGGAACCCAGATCCTGACACCCTGTGTGACACTGTGCAAATCACTTCATCTCCCTGAGCCTCTGGTCTCATCTGTGAAATGGGATGAAAAGCTTCCTTTCACCAGCCTTGTGCCTATTTGGTTTATTTAGATTGCAAACTCTCTGGGGCAGGGACTGTCTCTTACCATGTGTGTGCAGCACCCAACATAGTAAGAGCCTAATCCCGGTGGGGTGTTATAGTAAAACAGGTAATAAAGAATAACACTAATAACATTTAGGGAAGTGAGTTCCAGAATCAAAGACCCTCCTCAAAGATAACTCTGTCCCTAGCTGAAAAATATCCAGGGACTCTCAGCCGGAGCATCCCAGATGTTTTCCATTGCCAGATCCATCACAAAGAGAGAGGCAGAAATCTAATGTGCACTGGACCCAAACTAAAAGGGCTTCTAAAGGACAAAACCAATGCCTTGGATTGCACCCCGCCAATGTGGTACACAGAACACTGGCATCAAACACTTTATACTGCATGTGTGAGATACCAGACAGCCAGCCTACAAACAGGAGCCAAATAGGCTTCTCAAACTGAATGATAGAACATTCATTGTGGCTGGAAGGATGAGATGCCACCTGTATCTTGGCACAGGTCACAAGAGAGGTGCAGGACCTGCTCCATGGGGCAATGAGGGTTCCCAACTCTGCCAGGTTGAGACAGAGGGCAATACATTCCAGCTGATTTTAAATCAGACGTTCACGTTGAACCACACTTCGTTCAATGCTCATTTTTAAAGAAACCTGTGGAGCGAAAGCGATTAGCGAATCCATCTCTCCAAATGCGGGAGCCCCTCTGAACCGCTGAGAATCAGGATCATTGCTTTCCTAACATGTTTACACCTCCCACATCAAGGTCTGCACCAGGGAGGCGGATTTCTGCATTTATGCCCACAGTTATAGCTGTGCTGGGGAAAGGCTGTGCGGCAGGGGATCCTACCTCTTGGTTTGAAGTTCTTAGGAGAGCATTTCTGGGTCTTCAGTCACATTTAATCACTTAGGCAAGTCATGATTTACAAAAAAAGAAAAAATCTATTCTGCTTGGAGTAAAAGCCACACAGATCTTTGAACCTTGACCTTGGGTGAGGTAAGAAACCAGGCACTTCAGAAACAGAGTTGAGGTTCTTAAAGGGACAGGCGAATGCTGAGTTATGTCCTCATTACTATTTAACTGGCATTACACTGCCCTTCTTTTAAAGAATGTAAAATGGCAAGTGAGTGATTAAAATTCTACACCTAGAGCTTATCCACAAGTTTAAACAGTTTTGCTCAAGTCTGCAGAGAACAATTTGGTTGTAGCAATTGTTCCCAGTCAAAAGACCATTGACAAGGAACTCCGAGGTCCCCTCAGGGTTCTCTCAACTACACGGGATAATAAGGTTCCAGGAGATACTTATAGTTGAATTATTAGGAGTTCTGAGAATGTTTTGGCCAGCAGGAAGGGGAAGACAAAGTGAAACATACTGGCTGAACACGCCAAAACCTCTGCTTTTGAGCCCAAGGTGCATTACCGAATGGCCCATTATTATTATTATGGGCTAGAGGGGACAGGGTGATGAGGGAAAAGGATGTTGAAAAAGATAGTACAGAATACTATTATTATTATTAAAGGAATACAGTGTAGCAATTTCTACCTTGAATTCAGTGGGTACGTACGACATTTCCCCACCATCCTAGTAGCCAAAAGCATTAATATGGTCAACAGGCACAAAATAGAAGCTACTGCGAGATGTGCTGATAAAGACTGGAGGAAACACACTTCCTCACATGGGGTTCCCTCCCTTTTGTGGGCCCAGGTTGTGCCAGAGCCCGGGCAAAAATATTTCCCCTAATTCTCAGAGATTCTACTACCTATTGAGCCTGCTTCTACCCTCACTTACCCCAGTGTAAATCAGAGTAAAGTCCCTCTTTAGCCAATGGAACTGCGATAATTTGCACCTTACATTTGTACTGATCAAGGCTAAACACTTCTTGTCTTCCTCACACACATCTCCTTAGTCCTCACTTCTACACAGGGACAAGTCACTGCTGGAGGAGAGGGAAATGAATAGTGTTCACAGAATATAGTCTGCAAATTTATGATACAACTACACAGACCTCAACGGTTCCTCCAGGGAATTACACAGACGAGTCATGGTTGTCGCTGTTAATTTTAGAATGGGGTCATAAATTATCTGCACAAGGGTTAGAGAACCTTTCACTGTCCTCTTGTAAATATTTTTGTTGAAAAGCACCCTGAATGCTGCTTGCTTTATCGCAGTGTATCACGCTTCATGTTCTTGATAAATACTGTATTGCATTTAAATAAGTAAACGTTATCTGGTGCTGGAATGCGCTGGATGGTACTTTAGTTTCCAGTGCTTTAACACTAGGCAGTTTATCATTACTAATTCCTATGGTAATTATGGTAATAACAATAATCATGAAAAGCTCATTTGGCTTTAATATGTGTATATAATATGCCTTTCCATATGAACCCACTCTGATTGAGAAGTGATTAATAAAACCCGACCATCATAATGTCCTGGAAATACTTATTATTGGGGACAGGTATTCTCCATATAGGCAGTGTGACTTCCAAAAAGAGAAAGGGAAGCTTGTATTTTTTTTCAGACACCATATTTCAGACACCATTCTTTCACACAGCAGGAAATGGAAAGTAGGCACTGAACCTGATTTAACCAAGTTACATCCCTAACATCACATGGCATGCCTTATTGGATGCAGAGGAAAACTAGCTTACCTCTGGTGCAAACTATGGTACAGCCGATAACATGGATGTTAGGCTAAAATACCACTTCCTTTATCACAGATAGCTTTATCTTCTTAGCGTGTCTTGTCCATTTGCCTTTACAACTTCCTCGAGCACTTCATTAGAGAATTATTTTTTTAACAACTGAATCTGGAAAGCAGGGAAGTCAAAGTTGGGATTCTGTTTAGCTGTGTAATATTCATTTCATGCTCTACAAGCAGTTACCATATTTAAATTGCAAATATTAGTTATGCTGTCAGACTTCAAGGGTGAATGGGACTTACTTATCCCAGCATGATTTGAGTTAAAATGTATAACTGGATTTCAGGCAGCCAAGTTATGTTTTATAAGAAATGGCGATTGTGTATATTAATAAAATCGCTCTCGATTGACTGTTTTTCATTTTAAGTGGTTTATCATGCAAACAATTTTAATTCCTTAATAGACAGAGACATAGGAGGTGCCATTAACACTTTGTCTCGCAAGGCAAACTTGAGAGGTACATTGCTAATATGAGAGCACTGTAATAAGATTTCATCTTTGTAGATTGCTACAGGTCACAGCCACATTACAGAGTCAGAACTACAAAATGTCTCTCTGCAGGTTGTGATCCAATAGGATTATGGTATTTGCAGCTACGTCCCTCTCTATTCTCCAATTTGTCTCACAATTTACTGGCTCTATTTACATCAATATTCAGAATTCCCTATCCCTGTTCAAAGACAAAGGCTTTGTTAGGGTTCAGAGTAAAGGTTGAACTTAGTAGAGACATAAATGCACCATTAGGGGACCAAATACCTCATCCTTAATGTAAGAGTTGGTTGGCAAAAGAGGGAAGCAATTTTTTCAAAAGATTTGTGAATAGTTTTTCCTAATTTCTTTTTTCAAAATTGAAAACTTATCAGATCTACTGACCTCTGCTCTTATAGCAATGCCCTGAGAGAGCCCAAAAGGCTCTGGGGGCTCTCCCCATGTAGAAAAAAGTGCTTCTGGTGAAGATTCCTGGCTAACTTCCTCTCTTGTGCAAGGGACTGAAGACCCTAGCAGCACATACCCCCTGCAGGAAGATCTGAGTCTGAAAATTAGTTCTGGGTACTAGAACTCATCAAATGTTCAAGGAGACCTCATCCGAAGCTTAGAACAGCGGTAGTGCTTCCTGTTGGCAGTGTGGTTTTTGTTTTTGTTTTGTTTTGAGATATGACGTGGTCTAAAGGCATTGGAGGAATTTTCAAAAGATGATGAATTCCCATTTTCTTCTGAGCCCCTATTTTAAAAGAAGTGGCCTGTTCAGATCGCTTATTTGGACCAAACCTTTTTGATTCCCGCAGACCATACCTACAGGATTTGAAGTGGAAATTACCCTTTTCTGAGGATGCATGCGCACCTGTGTGAGCGTTCGTGCCCAAATTCCCGGGTAACAATGGAAAGTAAGTCTCACCCTTAATTTTGGAGAGGCTACTGCCTCTCTATACTCTCAGGGCAATTACTCTTCCCAGCAATGCTGATTAAATTTTAATTGCAAAGTTATTTATTAATGTGTTAATCAATGTTATCACTACCACGTAATTACCATCCCGCAGATAGATTTTTCATGGAAATCCCATGGTGTCTGGTTACACAAAGGGCTGTGTCGTGGTCTTATTTTCATGTGGTTGCATTTAATTCACCTGAGCAGGTGCACTGAAGACACAGGTATACCATTCTTTTACTGTTCATGCCAAAATTCATTTGCTGGTAAGAGGGCACAGTTGTGCTCTATTAAAACACAGTCTATTACTCCTGAATTTTTTATGGCTTGGAAGTAAAATGCTAAACAATACCTAATGGGATTGGCGTGCCAGTCATATCCAGCTGCAAAGCCGAGCCTGACTTCCTGGGGATGAGATAGCACAGTACTCCTGCCATGGTGCGCGGGGGTCCTGCTAGGACAATGCACGTCTCTGACTGCCTGGGTAATTTCACTTCTTCCCTATTGCTTCTTGAGATGCTCTTTGAAGAAAAAGGGGGAGGAGTTAAAATAAACGTCCCACCAACAAATCAGTGACACTAAATGGTCTACAATTATTTAGTGATTTATGGGGAAGGAAAAGCAATTTCTATAGATGTCAGCACCCTAGAGAGCAACTTACTTTCTGTTTGCATTAGTAAAGGCTTTTCCATTTGGCTTCCATATTGTGCAGAAGACCATGCAAGAGCACTAGCACTGCTTCCCTTTTCACTAAACAACAGTGGGGGGTAGAAGGGGAGAGGGGGAAATAGAGGAAGAGAAGAGACCGAACAGACACTGGTTTCTTCTGCCCGCATCTATAACAGGAACCTTTTTCTTTTTCATCAGAGTGTTTACATTTCATTACCTTATTCTTCCCCCAGTTGGTCTTATTTAAAACATGCGGTGACAACAATAAGAGTCCCCAGAAGGGCAGGGAGGTAATTGGAAACTTGCTTTAGCTTTTCATTAACGCTCAGTACAAGGCACTCAGAAAGGAAAAGCAGGATTCTGAGTGTCCTAGAGGAACATTACTCACGTGCATTACTAGCTAAAGGTTAGACTTTTCTCTGTAAGAGATCCCACTAGAGATTTACCTGACGCAAAACAGAAGTGAGTGCGTATTAGCTCAGCCTAAGAAGAACATCACCTCAGAGAGATTACATGTCCTGCTTAGCACTACAGCGTCCTTGACATTTTTCCCAAAGAAAAAAGGGCATTTTTAACATAAGAACATAAGAACGGCCATACCAGGTCAGACCAAAGATCCATCTAGCCCAGTATCCTGTTCTCTGACAGTGGCCAATGCCAGGTGCCCCAGAGGGAGTGAACCTAACAGGTAATGATCAAGTGATCTCTCTCCTGCCATCCATCTCCATCCTCTGACAAACAGAGGCTAGGGACACCATTCCTTACCCATCCTGGCTAATAGCCATTAATGGACTTAACCTCCATGAATTTATCTAGTTCTCTTTTAAATGCTGTTATAGTCCTAGCCTTCACAACCTCCTCAGGTAAGGAGTTCCACAAGTTCACTGTGCGCTGCGTGAAGAAGAACTTCCTTTTATTTGTTTTAAACCTGCTGCCTATTAATTTCATTTGGTGACCCCTAGTTCTTGTATTATGGGAATAAGTAAATTACTTTTCCTTATCCACTTCCTCCACATCACTCATGATTTTATATCCCCCTGTCATATCCCCCCTTAGTCTCCTCTTTTCCAAGCTGAAGAGTCCTAGCCTCTTTAATCTTTCCTCGTATGGGACCCTCTCCAAACCCCTAATCATTTTAGTTGCCCTTTTCTGAACCTTTTCTATTGCCAGTATATCTTTTTTGAGAGGAGGAGACCACATCTGTATGCAAACGTATCCTGCACCCACAAAATAACAAAAACTCACCATTCATTGCCACAGGCACATGCTGTGCTCTAAAGCAAGGGAGAGCCCGGCTTTCGGAAGGTGTGTGAGACACTGAAGCTTCCTAAGAAATGGGGCCAGTTCTCTGACAGGGAGGAAAAGAATTGTTCCTCTGAAGCAAGTTTATGGAAGGAGAATGTGATTCCTTGAGAGGTCCCTTGCTACCACCTCCCTTAGTATGAGGAAACCTTGTCTGTGCCTGCTGTGGGTCAGCTCCCTAACTCCACCATGCATGGGCAGCACAGGCCCTCCCCTCTAGGCCTCGGAGGCCCCACTGTTACCCTACAGCTCGGCGATTAGCACATCTCAGCCCTCGCGCCCTCTGAGCCTCTCCCTGGAGTGTCCAGCCCCTGCTCCACTAGATACTCACTGGATTCACAGATCCACTGCTCTGAAAGAAACAGGACAGCCCAGCTTCCCAGCTCCTCCTCAGAGCAGTGCCCCGCTTTACACACAACATGTAGAGCTTCTCATAGTAAAATCAGGTGGCAGTTTATTTGACAGAGCACAGAGATTCAGCTAGTAGGAGAATTGGAAATAAAAGGTTCCATGTAAAATAAAATCATAGCATGCATTCCAGAGCCTAGGCTTAATTCACTAGATCCTCTCATGTCTTGTATAGTATTGCTCACCCAAAATCCTCGCAGGAGACAAGCACACTTCATGTCACGAGACAAGCACACTGTCAGTTTTCTCCTAGGAGAAAGATTTCACGTATATCATTGCACCCCAAGATATAGCATAATAGCCAGTGGTCTTTCATTCATAAACAGGACACCCCCTGCTGTTTATTTCATCCTGTAAATTTCCTGTCTTGTAAATTTTGCAACCTTTCATTCTGCTCCTGGTTACATATACAAAGAGCCCTACAGCATGAGGCATACAATACACAGTACAAACGGGGCCAGACAGGGAGATCGGGGTCTGTTACCTTCTGCCTGAAAGGGACACGTCCAAGGTTTGTCACCTCCTGGTGACCTGCCTTAACTGCCAGACCTTAAGAACATAATTTCCAGTCTAGATATATAACTCCTTAAATATTACCCGTACATATGATTCACAATGATCATGTGACCAGTGGGCTGCTGGCTTTTAGCAGAGACCTCACATGCCACCCTTGGGGAACTACTATGCACATATCCAACCCAGGGGAATCCCTGTGCAACCTTACTCCCGTCTTGGGCCCCCTGCCAGTTGGAACCATGGGGTACATGGGTCACAAAGAGGTAGCACAGCTAATGGATAGATCACTAGATTGGGAACTCAGATGGCCTCGGTTCTAGTCCCAGCTCTGTCACTGACCTGCTGTGTGATCTTGGGAGGGTCACTTCTCATCTCTGTTTCCTATCCCACCCATTATCTGTCTTCATTTAAACTGAGTTCTTCGTTGCAGGGATGGTCTCTTTCTAATTGTATGTACAGCTCCTAGTACAGTGAGGCAGTGATTTCTGTTGGAGTCTCTAGATGCTACTGCCTCTAGATGCTACTGCAATACAAATAAATAAAAATAATAATGGAAGACTTCCAAGAAATAAAAAAAAAATTCTCTTGTCTATTTCACTAAATTATTATTCAGAGAGGTAAAAATCTGCACTTCACTTTATGCACCAGACATTTCATCCTGATACACCTTGTTGTGTGTCATACCATGGGGATTTCCTTTGGGATCTCCCAGTAGCTTGGGACATTCAGGATCAAGTTCAGACATGGCCTCTGGACACTAGTGCTATTGTCTGTCTGCTCAAGATGAGTAGATGAATGTGCATGAAGTTTCCTGAAGCACACAGGCAGAAACACCCCTTTGTGCATGTCTAATTTTGAATGGTGGCTTGAAAACTAACTCCTGAAAACTGAACTGGGCAAAGCAAAGGAAAAAGCTGGGGACAATCACATTTTAGCTTAGCTGAGGGACTAGGATCATATGTATAAACCCCAATGCTAATATAATACTAAAGGAGCCAAGCCTGTATCCAGACGTTGTTCAATGGAATGTTAAAAGACGACATGTCTCCGTAAGCAGATTTTGTTGGTTTTACCAAAACACCACAAGAAGTTGCCCTTCTAAGAAAATTTCTATGTTTTTGATCCTGGCTGAAACTGGGACTTCAGAGTTCTGAAAAAATGGGGAAAAAGCCTCACATAGCAGAAAATTTAAGCGAGTGTTTTTGAACCTCAGTGAAGGTTTGCACTTTTAGTTCAAGTTTTTGGGGATTGGCTTGAGTTGGTGAATCAGTTTAAACTTACTAGAGTAAATTAATCCATCCCCATTTCTTTCAGCTAATAGCATTTTTTGAAATCACAAAAATTAGTTAAAAATATAACAGTTTAATCGGCTTCCCAATTGTGTTAAAGTTCAAATGGAACATTCTTCGGTCTCAAGTGTAGACTGCAATTGATACATGCAGCCGAAAGGTTTTTAATTCACTCCCCAGGAAACAATGAGCTCAGCTGATTAAATTTTAGCTGGTAATTTATTCAAAAATGTCAGCGCTTCAAGTAATTTAACCAAGTTTAGGGCCATGGAAGATGAAGTAGGGTTTTTCAGTATTTGTGACTGGAGCAACATTCATCTTGGAAACATGTTTAAAAGCAGTGTCCTATTGAGAGCTTTCCTCAAAGGACAAGTTAACATGAGAGACAGCCCCAAAGTAGACCAGAAGAAGGAACTGTTCACTGTGGCTTCCGTCCAATGTCACTTTGGGAAGCATGCGAGGGAATGAGATTCGGGACTTCTGGAGGTGAGTGAGGGTGTGGGGGTGCTGCCGCAGGACTGGGGGAGTTTTCTCATTACTGAGTGAACAGTTGGGCAATCGGAAAGACCAATCCAAAGGGGGTTCAGGGAAAATCAAAGTTGGCAAGAGCTGTGTGTGGACAGGATAGCCCTGCCTCGGGACGTTCTGGAGACACCAGAAGAAGTTTCTTTAAGTGACTATTTTAGTTTCATTGTAATGAAGTTCTGTTTAGCTTCCTATGTGACCTTTTCTGAGCCTCTATATTCCCCTCAACCCTCTCTTCAGTTCAGAGTGAAACACAGGGAGAAGATTTGTGGGAGAGGAAGGCTCTTTAATCCAGCAGTCAAGGACATACGAAGAGCCAATGGCTGGCAGCAGAAGCTAGACAAATTCAGAGTAGCAATCGTTTACTTTTAAGCATTTTTTGGATTTTTATCAATTTAAATGTTCAGAGTTGTGAGAAATTAAGGGAATCAGACAATTATTTAATGGCAGGAGACATTAAGATTCAAACAGTTAGAGCTTTATAACTATTAAAACACAAAAAATTGTCAAAAAAATACAAAGTAAGTACCCTTCAATCAAACCCTAATGAGTTCCCAAAGCAGCATTTTTCTTACTTTGCCTATCGGTAAATTTTGATAATTATCGGTGGAAATATTTTCCCTTGGTGTGTGAGTGCGTGCTGAAATCGACATTCACTAAAAAGCTCTAGTCCGTCCAAGCCTAGCAACAGGACACACAGTTGTAACAGTGGTGGTAAGTCAGTCACTGGAAGGAGTTACCTAGAGATGTGGTGGATCCTTCATCACTTGGAGTCTTTTAGTCAAGATTTAATGTCTTTCTCAATGACGCACTCTAGCTCGGCCAGACGTTGTGGGGGCTTGCCGTAGGACTGTGGGGGTTTGCCACAGGAATCATTAGGAGCAATTCTCTGGCCCGGATTATGTAGCAGGTCAAACTGTATGGTCATAATGATCACTTCTGGCCTTAAAATCTAGGAACACTTGCCTGAGCGAACAATAGGTGCACTTTTGAGCAGTTGAATAAAATAGGTTTCCATGTCCGTAAGACCCTCCCCCCCAGAGCAAACACAGCAGAGGCCTGGGCGTGCCATGGAGGTAATACAGCTTAGCTGCTGATGAGACAAAATCATTTAAGATACAAAGTCAGGCAGGGTCTACAGCAAAGACTAAACTAAACTGAAAACCCAGCCACCTCCTCCTGCAACTTTCACCTCAGCAAATTTGGTCTGCCTGGCTTCTCCGGAGTACATGGATGATGCTGGACATATGGTGAGATGGAGCTGTTGTTTTTTTTCCATTTAGCCTTGGCACCTTTCAATTCCACACCACTCTTCTGTCTTGTGTTCCCAAAGTCAGTGGGAAAGGTAGATCTTTGGTTCATCTTTCGTTCCTCTCTGTGTATTTCAGATAGTCCCTAAGCAAGTTAAGGGACACTCTGCCTAAAGTGGTGTAAGCTGCCTTCTTCTTGGGAGAAATGTAAGTGTGGTGTCTTTGGATGGGGGAGATTTTAGAATGCACACTGGCTTTATTGAACTGGTCTAATCCTTTCACAGCCAGAGTGTAGGAATCATTTTCCTGCATCCTCAACAAATTATCCTAATACGACCAATACGCATGACCTACAAACAGCGCCTAGGACAAAATAACACCAGTGAAAACCCTACATGCTTGCACATGTATTTTAATTCAAAAAGCAAATCTGGAAGGATAGCTATAATAGTCAATTCCAGTATTTTGATTTGAAATATTTAAATTAGGCTTGAGAAATTGTATTACATATTGGAAACCTTTGAGCTATTTGCTTCATTAATATTGTTACGACAGCTACATTGAAAGCCTATTCAGACAAACAGTTGGAAATCTGCGGTGCATATCCTTCATTACTAAACGAGAAATGCACGCAAAATTCTCTTCCATTTTAAATTTTAGGAGAACTAATTTAGCTGGCTACATAAAATAATAACGAACAAAGGCTTTATTCCATAATAAACCTTCTCTCCGGGTTGTCTTAGTTGTCCAGCCTTACCCGGATGACATGGTATCAGTTGGCTGTTAATTTATTCTACATATGATTGATACAGAATTCTCCCAGAACATTGAGGGTGCTACTACAAGCCCTATTTAGACACTTCCTCTGTGTGCACATGTGTCAGTGCTTGAGGACTGAACGCTCAAAGCGATGTGTTCACAAAATCAACCAATGTATAAATCTGTCTGTCACCAACCTTGAGTCAAACTCTCAGTGAAATAGGTTTAAAATAAACAGGCCATTTTGAAGATCAGCCTTTGAATGTTCTTGTTGTTCTGTAAATGTAAACGTGGCCATCTAAATTGTTCACTAATTAGTTACTGAAAACAGCCAGGAGGCCTACAGAGAGGAGAAAACTCTGTGATTAGGAGATTCTTCATATTATTTAATATCAGCCTGAACTTAATTTGAGGGTATCCCTGTCCCTTCAGAGTTCTTAATAGAATTTATTTAAAATAATCTATTTTAAAATTCAAGGAAGCCTATCAACCTCTGTATTGCATGCATTTCCATCACACGGATCCTTGTCTACCTAGGTAACGCTTACAGCGGTTCTCAAACTGTGGGTTGGGACCCCAAAGTGGGTTGCAACCCCATTTTAATGGGGTCACCAGAGTCAGCATTAGACTTGCTGTGGCCCAGGCTGAAGCCAAAGCCTGAGGGCTTGGGTGGGGCTCAGGCTTCTGCCTTCCCTCCCCCCATTCATGAAGTAATTTTTGTTGTCAGAAGGGGGTCGCAGTGCAATGATGTTTGAGAACGGCTGCGCTACCCTGTCCTTTCAAGCATATGATGAGGACCTACTCCAAGGACTGTTTTTTCACAAGTAGACGGTGACCTTTCTTGTCCCCTTTGTTGACTTCTCTTTAAAAAGCATCAATCTGTTCAGTAAATGTTTTCAGAGTTCCCCATGCCAGACAGCTGCCCAGTTCACACACTCTGCCTTGGCTCTATCGTTTTCAAAAATACCTGCTCCCATAGGGAAATGCTTCTTCTGACTGGAGCATTTCACCATAGTTAGGGAAGCTGTTGATATGCGTGGCCTGAATTTTACCATAGGCCATTTGGAGCACATCCATCAACGTGACGTACCTTCTAACACTGATTTATTCTCAACACTGGAACCATGTGAGGTTAACATGCAGGTGAAGATTCGTATTAGTTTGTGTGAGTATAAGCCAAGGCTGTTGTCCTATTTATCTGAAAGTTGCCTCTGTTTCTTAGGACTTCTAACTAGAGCACACATTATGTTTCACATTCATACATAATATATTGCGCAAGAATGCTAAATATTCCACAAAGAACTCCCTATTCTGAAAACGAGCTGGTCAAATAATTTGCAAATATATTAATCAAATTTGGTGAATTTCAGGAGCTTTTTGAATGAAATACTTTACAATATATTCACCTATTATTTTCTCATCTCTGCTTTTAGTGTCCCTTTTTCCTATGTTAAAATGCATTTGTTGGTTAAATGCATCACTTTGTCATGACTTTATTGCACAATAAAAATGAATGTGCATATGAAGAAATATTGTTTGGGGAATATAAAGAAAAGGTCAAAAACCAGTGCAATGAAGATCCCAGTATTATTGTAAAGAACCACTCTTCCACCACCAATAACAAGGGGTCTGTACAAGAAGGGAGGAATAAGTGTTTTTAATAACCCTTTACTTAAAAATAAATGAAAAAGCAGCTAAACTACTTTTAAAAGGTGCAAAACCTTTTACATTCTTACCGATGCTTTACCAGCATATAACCGTCAAATCAATGTATAAAAGAATTATATTGAACCTGCACTTTAGCAGCGTTCCTACTCAGTACATAAGTAACAATCATTTTAACTCAAATGGGCTACAGACTTCTTTGTATTTTTAAGACTTTGCTGTGTAATGGAAAAGGGGAACTTTTGCAGAGAACAAACAGTGGTACCCTCCTCAAATGCAGATGCAAAGTCACATTGTCTGTATGTAAATCAATACAAGCACACTTGAAAGTCATTGTGTTTTCATTCTACTCTCTAATATTTTTATAGAAAAGTGCTTGGCTGACAAACATCCAAATTCATGTCTTGCAGTGGGCAGTCCCCATCCTGCTTCATAGCCAATGTATCTCAGCTCTGGCCCGAAGGCACCACTCCTACCCCAGAGTGACTAGTTCATTGTCCACAGCCCAGTCACTCTCTCCTGAGACTGCTAACGAGAAGTAGGTCCCAACTGTAATGATAACACCTTGAGTCTTGGTAGACACCTTTCCATTAAGAAACTGGATCCAGACCACCAAGTGTTTCACGGAGGCCACCAAGCAGCGATCAGATGGCAAAGATTTTCCCTCCTTACTGCAGTCTGGGGACATTTCAAGCAGCCTTGAGAACTGCTGCCCCCTGAAACATGTAGCCTTTTGGGATTTGGAAGGTTTATTGTTTTAGGGTAGTCAGGGAATTCTGATCAAATAGACTCCAGCAGAGATGTTGAAAGAATGAAAGTGAAAAATTTTGAACTACAGCTGTTCCTGTAATACCGCTTGAAAAATTCAGTACAACATGGAGGTGGGACTCAGTACAGAAGCCTGTACAGACGGGATATTGGCTTTGCTGCAATTCAGCATGGAAAGGGTGCAAAATGACACCCAGAAAAGAACATTTTCTCTGAATCCTTCCTGAGCACAGGTAAGTTACATCTGATGGTCACAATCAACATGGAAAAACACAGTGTTTTCAATCTTGCATATACCAGTGACCAGATAAGGGTTCAGAAGAAACCCCTAGTTGTCCACCATTGTGCCGCAGAATTTAGTTACATTTCTTTTAAAACAAGAGTAAACTGTGTGTAAATAGTAAGCTGAGAATCCAACACTCAAATCAAATCCATGAACCAAATGTCATTCTCAGATTACTGAAAAATAAATAGGAACCGGATTTCTTGCAGGTTAGCACCTTGCACGATCATTTATGTCTATGCACAATGTGTGTAAAATGTGGCCATTTTTACCTGGAAGTGTTTCAGGTGCACATGTTGAAGGTGCCAATAACCAGGACCGGCTCTAGGCACCAGCAAACCAAGCACATGCTTGGGGAAGCACAATTTCAGGGGCAGCATTCCAGGCGCTCTCGGAAGGGTTTTTTTGTTTTTGTTTTGCTTCGGCAGTTGCGCTCACAGAGGGTTTTTTTTTTGGTTGGGGTGGCAAAAAACCTAGAGCCGGCCCTGCCAGTAACTACAAGGCTGTGGAGAATTGAGCCGTATTTCTCAAGAAGATTGGGGAACACAGTCTGCACGCATCAGAAGAGCTGTCTGGGCCGGGATCATCCAGTGTAATTTAGCATGCACACCCGACACTCTGATTCCCACCTGCAAAATACTTTATTCAGGGATCAATATTGGTGGTAGTGTGACAATAGCACATAGCACGTGAGAATGTCCTACAATGGCTCCTTTTTGGGATGCTCTCTTTAGCACTGTGAAGTTTGCTCCAGAGACCAATTTAGACAATAAACCTAGCAGGAGGAGGACTAACCTCCTGCATAATCTAAATAGATGTGACAAGAGATGGCTCTTGAGAGCAAACTGCCAACCACAGCACAGCTATTATGACAAACTGGATTAGTCCGAGTCCTAGTTTTAGAAATGGCAAAATGCTTTAAAAGAAACTGCATAATCCCCCGACCACTATCCCTCCCCCTCACTCCCCTTTGCCTGTAACAACACTTATGATCTGATTTAGGAGCTATTCTGGGACTATTCGTTGCTGCCCCCTGAGATCACGTCCCTCTTTTGTTGTCAGCTGTGTTTATTCAGTTTGTATGGTTGGGATCACGGAATAAATTAGATCTTTTCTCCAGGGGCGGCTCTAAACATTTCGCCGCCCCAAGCAGGGCGGCACACCGCGGGAGGCGCTCTGCCGGTCGCCGGTCCTGCGGCTCCGGTGGACCTCCCGCAGGCGTGCCTGCAGAGAGTCCGCTGGTCTCGTGGCTCGAGCTGCGGGACCAGCGGACTCTCCGTGGGCACGCCTGCGGGAGGTCCACCGGAGCCGCCTGCCGCCCTCCTGGTGACCGGCAGAGCGCCCCCCCGCGGCATGCCGCCCCAAGCACGCGCTTGGCAGGCTGGGGTCTGGAGCCGCCCCTGCTTTTCTCTCTCTTTTCTGTTCCATCACTTAAAAAAAAAAAATACACCTTAGGCCAGTGGAAAACATGGTATTTGGATTCAGAGGAACAAAGGACTTGCTGATGTAAATGATGCATATCAGGGTAGGGAGCCCTATTTTGAATAAGGGAGTTTTGGTTAAAAACAAATTGCTACCACATCTGTTTCTTCTCCGAAGAGGTTAATTATTAATGAAATATTGCACCATTGTTTCCTTAAGAGGAAAATGTATTGGCCAGTAGACTAGTAGCAAAATTCTGCTCATTCCGGAAAATGCAGGGCTCTTCCTTGAGACACTTGGAAGCCAAAATCAGAATCTGGGCCTAAATTTCCAGACCAGAGCTTGATCTGGTTCATCCATATTAACAAGTCCTCTGGGAGGCTGGGCGAGGTATGGGCTATGACAAGGGAAATCTGCAGATCTGCATATCCTGCCAGTGTTTTCTCTTGCAGCTCAGAGAATTGGATGACTAGTTTATGAAGCTGCATGAATTGGGATCAGAGTTCAAGGGAAAAATGATTCTACTCAGGCATTTAGAGAAAACTCTTTCATTATCCTGCTGATGGAGTTGAAGTGGTCTGCATGGTTTTAGATAACCCTCTGCAGATAGTCTTACTTTGGTAGGAGAAGAATTGGTGTCACACACAACATCTGAGCCTTGATTCACATGTTATCTAAGCCAAAGCCCAATACACGGCCATTTTACATCTCTCCAAATTATTGCTTTCTGCTGCGGCAGGAGTCTTTATTATTCATGCGGCATTTAGCATCAGCACAAAGTAGCATGTTGAACCAGAGAGTTCAAGAATAATTAAACAGGTATGATCTCCTAATATAGCTAGCAAATCAGTCAGAACATAAGCATGGGGCTATTTGAGTGCAGTTACTGAAAGAATTAAAGTTGTTGCTGAGCAGAGAATATCTGCTGCTTTTCTGTACTGCTGCTGTTTTACATGCCACTTCCTCAAGTGCTTTGAGCTCTCCCGCAGTTTTTCCACAGCTGATCACTCTTTTTAGTGCAGTGTTTGAGCAAGAGTTGGAAACTCTGTATTGCTCCCCATGTTGGCTTCATGAGCTGTGTGCTTTACTGAGTGTTTCACTTATAGCCCACATCTTATCCTACTGCTATTGTAGTCAGGGAGCCATGTCTCTTTGGGTGCTAAAACAGGAACATTACCGAACAATGCCCCAGCTGTCTCCCACAAGTCACTTAGAGGAGGTGCTGTGCTGAGACAAAGCTTAGGAGCATTTGAGAAAGTTGGGGATAAGTGAAGAACCCCCTGGTTCCTCTCCTAGAGGCAAAGTGTGAAACTGAAGAGTGACTTAGCCAGACCTACGTCAGCTCTACCCAGATTGTTAGGGGCACTTGTACAGTACAGTAGAGAGAGTTCCTGAAATCTTCAGAAAAGACAGATGCTGCTGCTCTCCAGTATTTTGGGCACTGAGATGATGTTGCTTTTTCTGAAGATACATTTTGATGAGCTGAACGGGTGCTCTGGGAGCCACATTGGCTGGGAATGAGGCTCTGCTGTGTTATGGGGCTCAGCGTAACTCTAATTAACTGTAGTCACAGAGGCAATGATGCTAGCCCTAATACTTAAATGGGGTTCTCAGCTAGCCAACCAACAAAGCAATTCATATATTGACTCCTGAGTGAGAGTTTAGCACGCTCAACTCAGTCAGCATTGGTGAGGTTGGTAGAACACTTGGGAAAACTGCACAGAGTTAGGTCAGAACTGTTACAACGCTAACAATGGGTTGGATTGTTGCCTCGTGTTTCACGGCTTACCATTTTATGGTAAATTTGGGCTGGTCAGAGCAAACTAATATGAAGCAGATGGCTAATGCCATATACTTCTCTTTCCTTGAAAGCGATGTCTACCTTAGTCAGACTCCAATCAATTTAAAAATATGGACAGAAAAAAACATCTCTGATTTTAATTGTTATACAAATAGTTCATGAGTCACATTCTTCCAGCTTTACTCTCCCCACTAGACTTTTGCCCAGGATGTACCTAGCATTTGCTTAATGACAGAGACCAAACACAATCAAGTCATCAAAATCTGAGCCTTCTACAAGTGGTTGCTGATGGGGGATACTCCACCACTGTTCCTGTGGAGCCCAGAAAGCTCCGCTCCTCTCTAGGGCTACAGAGAGAGAAGGGAGGAAGAGAAGCAGGATGTTTATTTACCAGCAGAAACTTAAACGCCAGGTGGGAAATGAGGCGAAGAGGCTAGCATCCCCGGAGCCCTTACCCTACACCAAAAAGCACCAGGAAAGGAACATCATTGTGCACCGAGATCATTCTTTCTCTCTGTCCTTTGGCTCCTCTTTACCTGCCTCCTACCCCGTTGCTATTAAGCAGTGGTGGGGCTGGCTCTCCCCACTGTACTGTCAAGGCTTACTGAGCCCAGCACTTGGAGGATTCACATGACACAAATTGCTCAGTAAAAGGAATCCACTATCGGCTGCTATTCTAGACACAGGCAATGACGTGATCATTGGGTTTCTAGCTGGACTCCCACCTCTCCCCTGCACATTAATCATCTAACTTGCTCCATACCTAGTTTGCATATTGCAGGCTCCATAAAGCAGACTAGATTACACTATCACTTTAAGTTTGCTGACACGGAAAGGCAGCCAACGCCAGGATTAATCATTCAGCTGCTGTCCTGAGAAACATTTGACAGCAAATATGCACTGGGTGTTATCCAGACAGAAGCCATTGCAGCTCCTGAGAGGGCTTTCCAACCCACACTTAAGAATTTTTATGGGTTTGTGGTGACATTTCCATTTTATTTTGCTAATTATTATTGGGGAAATGGAGAGGCAATTCCAGATGTATTAGCACTCCACAATCTGGTGTAATCTATTTACAACAGTGAATCCTGAAAAACAAGGGGGGCATCCTGCAGTACCCCCGCCCCCCCACATGCAGAGTAACTCTTTCAGGGGAACATTAGCTTTGGCTCCAGGGCCAGGCTGCTGCACGTACACCTTTTAATGGCCCCCAAAGGAGGCAATTATCCAAGTACAGGCACCCTTCCCTCCACTGTGCCTTAGGCCTGGTCTACACGAGAGACTTACCTCAGTCTAGCTACGTCTCCCAGGGGGTGAAATATCCCCCCACTCCCCGCTCCAAGAGACATAGACCAGTGGTGCAGACCAGTGCTAGGTCAATGGAAGAATTCTCTCATCGAGCTGGCTACCTCCTCTCAGGGAAGTATTACTCATGCCAAGGGGAGAAGCCCCCACTACCAGGGTATGTCGTGTCTACACTGCAGTGCTACAGCTGCGCCGCTGCCGTATTTTAAACGTAGACAAGCCCTTAGACCCTGCCCCACTTGCTCCCACCTCCCTGCCAATGTTCACCTGCATCATCCGTTTTAGCCTTAAGTCTCCTTACGTAGGCAACACCCTGACTGATGTCAACGGAGGAGTGCTAGGAAGTACAGCCCTGACTGACTGCAGAGCGTTCATCGCTGCCTGGCGATGGGTCCTGGAGCTTTGGCTTTTTTGCCCCCTGGTGTCCCAGGAAGGGTGAAACTCCTTCACGGCTGGTTATTCAGCTCCTGCATTCACACACATGAGGGGGGTTGAGGGAGAGTTGGGAACTGGATGCCAAGAGCTTGGAATCCCATGGCAACAATACACCATTGTCCATTAAGCAAGAAAGGCCAATGAGATGGGTTTTTCCAGTCAGCAACTATGCTCCAGCCCAACAAGCTATCATTCTAAAGAACAGGATGGTGAGGGCTCTGCTTCTACCACTAAGACCCAGATGGTAAAGGTATTTAGGCATCGCTCTGAGCAGTGTCTCAAAACCTAGATGGCTAAGGCCTAGTTTACACTAGAAAATTAAGTCAGTTTAACTACGTCAGTCAGGGGTGTGAAAAATCCATTCCCCTGAGAGGCATATTCAAGCCAACCTAAGTCCCTGTGTAGAGAGGGTTAGGTTGACGGAAGAATTCATCCATTGACTGAGCTTCTGCCTGTCGGGGAGGTGGATACCTATACCCACAGGAGAATCCCTCCCGCCGGCAGAGGTGGCGTCTACACTGAAGCTATGCTGCTGTAGTGTTTGACGTGCAGACGAACCCTCAGACCCATTTTCAAAGCTGATAGGCATTTAGGAGCCTGAGTCTCACTGAAAGCCCAGGGGAGTTAGGCTCCTAAGTTGTTTTTGAAAACAAGAGTTAGGCTTTGCAATGCGAGAGGAGCAATGCCTAAACAGCTTTAAAAATCTGAGCCAACGAGACTGAAACCCACAACTCTGACAAAACGATGGAAAGTGAAGGATGGTGTTGTGCCATAAACGTATGATGGATGCTAGCATTTAATCAGCCTAGAATAAAAGCCAACTACAAAATCCTATAGCTGGCCACAGAACAGATGACATGGCAAAGCACAATATAGAATATCAATCAGACTTGGCTGAAATGTTTCATTTGGATTTTATTTTTAATGAAAAATGGCCTTTTCTAAAAACTGTATTCCTCTCTCCCCCAACACAAGTGGACATTTTGACATTTTGGTATTTTTTAATTTTGATGTCTCCTCTTTCCCCCGCTCCCCTTTGTGGCTTTTTGCCACCAAATATAACAGAATGAATAGCTTCCAGGACTTTCATTTTTCTTTCTTTCTTCTCCTAATTTTTCCTTTTGACACCCTGTAACTTTCATAAACTTCCTCAATTTTTGAAATGTCAGAAAGTAGAAGAAGGCGGGGGGGGGGGGAGAAAGAAACAAAAAAACAAACCCATGTTTCATTCATTCTTCAGCAATCAATAGAGGGCAAAGTGCAGGGGGGGGAGGAGGAGGAAATTAAGGGGGGAAACTAAAAACAAATGAAATTTTGAAATATATACATTTTTCAGTGTCAAATTTCACATTTTTGTAAAATTTTAAAACAAACGAATATTTCTGTTCTGGAATAAAATGGTCTGAGAAACTATTTTTCCTTTTTAAAAATAATTTGTTTTATTTGACCTGCTCTAAAATCAAAGCCATGGAGCAAGAAAGGGACGTGTCACACCCAGGACTAAGGAAAAGCTTTTGGGAACCAACATTCTGATTTGGGACTAAACTCAGCCTCGTTCCTCAGCATTGCCTACATACGACCACGCAGTGAAAGTCACTTGTGTTTGAAACCTCTTTATAAGAGTGGGAAAGTATTATTGCCCCATTCACAGTTAGGGACGCTAAGGCGCCATGGGCTAGATTGTCAACTGCACAAATACACTAGTGAGCACTTACTCCAATGAGTAGTCTTGTGCTAGTAGCTGTTCACCATCGTGACTGAAGGGTTCACATTTTGGTCCAAAGTGTTTAAGAGACTCCCCCAAGGTCATGCAGTGAGTCAGTGACAGAACTGGGGCTAGACCCCAGAACCCTGCCTGCCAGTCTCCCTACTTTAGCCACTATGCTGTACATTGTAGAGCTGGTTCAAGGAATTATGTAACAATACCCCAATAGCGATACATAAGGAAATGATTCTGAAAGTAGTTCCCTGTTGTACCTGTGTTGTTAGACAGTTTTCTTACCACAAAAGGAAATTGTTAGTTATAAATAGCACATATCCTACAAATAGCACAATATTCTACAGTGTGGTATTAGCGATGTTCTGTAAATCACATCCTAGTCTAACAGCCTCCTGACACCACTGACTCCCAGCCAGGGCAGAATTTGGGCCTGTATCTGTGCTTCTTTACTCTTGTTAACACAATGTGAAGGATGCTAATATTACCTACTTGCAACCTTAGTCTTTCTTCTTCAATGGCTGGGAGGTAGCTGCCATGTCAGAGAAAGGGCTAATCGTTTCAGTGGCTGTCCTTTTGCATAAAATCTTTTATTTGAACAACTTCTGTTGGCGAGAGACAAGCTTTTAAGTCACAGATTTTCCAGTCTGGGAAATGTACTCAGAGTGTCATGGCTACACTACACACAAGCTGGGACAGATCGTTTAGCGTAAGTAGTTAACACGCATTTCAAGGGACTATTCAAAGTAAAGTGGCCAGCTAAGACCTCTGCAATCACATGGGGAGAAAGGAGGGGGAAAAAAAGCTGGGAGGGAGCAGTCTTTAGTGGGTTATAGATTGTTGTAATAAGCCATAAATCTAGTGTTTTTATTCGGTCCGTGATTTTTAGTGTCTACCAAAGTTATGAGGTGTTATGCTCAAAGGAAACCTGCATGAGGACGGAGAGGTCAGTTACAGAATGATTGTTCTGTGAAAAGAGTTCAGCCACAGGTGATAGGGTGTTTTTGTCTTTTATCATTTTTCTGTGTCAGTTCATTCAGGATTGATCGTCTGGTTTCACCCACATAGTTGTTATTGGACATTTCGTGCACTGGATGAGTTACATCACATGTTGAGACAGGCATGTGTCAGACTCATGAATTTTGAAAGCTGTATTGGGGCGTCTGAGGTGTTGGAAGGTCACTGCAGCAGTGGAGATGTGTCTGCAGGTTTTGCATCTGTTGTTCAGGAAGGGTCTGGAGCTGCTTTGAGTTGGTGTATCCTGGTCTGTGGGGAGCTCTTTTCTGATGATAAGCTTGGAGAGGTTCGGGGTGTTGTTTGAAGGATGTTAGGAATCATTAAAAAGGGGATAGAGAATAAGACAGAGAATATATTATTGCTCTTATATAAATCCATGGTATGCCCACATCTTGAATACTGCATACAGATGTGGTCACCTCATCTCAAAAAAGGTATACTGGCACTAGAAAAGGTTCAGAGAAGGGCAACTAAAATGATTAGGGGTTTGGAGAGGGTCCCATATGAGGAGAGATTAAAGAGGCTAGGACTCTTCAGCTTGGAAAAGAGGACACTAAGGGGGGATATGATAGAGGTATATAAAATTATGAGTGATGTGGAGAAAGTGGATAAGGAAAAGTTATTTACTTATTCCCATAATACAAGAACTAGGGGTCACCAAATGAAATTAATAGGCAGCAGGTTTAAAACAAATACAAGGAAGTTCTTCTTCACATAGTGCACAGTCCAATTGTGGAACTCCTTACCTGAGGAGGTTGTGAAGGCTAGGACTATAGCAGGGTTTAAAAGAGAACTAGATAAATTCATGGAGGTTAAGTCCATTAATGGCTATTAGCCAGGATGGATAAGGAATGGTGTCCTTAGACTCTGTTTGTCAGAGGGTGGAGATGGATGGCAGGATAGAGATCACTTGATCGTTACCTGTTAGGTTCACTCCCTCTGGGACACCTGGCACTGGCCACTGTCGGTAGACAGGATACTGGGCCAGATGGACCTTTGGTCTGACCCAGTATGGCTGTTCTTATGTTCTTATGTTATGTTCTTAAGGCCAGAAGAGGGGATTCAGGGAAGATTTCTTTCAGGATGGGGTTCCCATTGAGTTTTGGTTGTAATTGTTTAATGATACCCTGTATGGGTTCCAGTATGGGGTGGTTGGTGACATCAATGGTTGTGCAGGTGGAGTGGGTTTTATTTCCATATTGAAGTAGGTTTTCTTGGGGCATTTGGATGGCCTATTCCATGATGAGATCTATTTCTCTGGTAGAGTGTCCTTGTTTGGGGAAGGTGGTTTTAAGTGTGTTGAGGTGTATATCCCAGACTTTCTCCAATGTTTTGATCAAAAACAAGCATGTGGGTGAAATGAGACAATCACTACACTCTTGAATGAACTCACACAGAAAAAATTATAAAAGACAAAACCAACATATCACCTGTGGGTAAACACTTTTCACAGAGTGATCACTCTGTGTCTGACCTCTCAGGTCTCATCCTCAAAGGAACACCTTTGCACAACACCTTCTAAAGATGAGCCTGGGAGCTTAAATTCATAACTTTGCTAGACACTAATAATCATGGACCAAATAGACACACTGGATTTATGGTTTAATACAACAATCTATAACTCACTAACTCCCCACCCCACCCCAGCTTTTCTTTCTCCCTCTCCCCCACACCTCCCTTGCTGGACTGGAGAAAAATCCCGGCTAACAAGTGGCTGAAAACAGTTGTGTGATATGTGTCTATGGACCATATTCTGCTCCTGTGTAAATCCAGAATAACCTCACTGAAGCCAATGGAGTTATATGAAACTTACACCTGTATAAATGAGAGCAGAATTTAGCCACGAGATTCTATAGTTTCTTTCCTTACAGGCCTGGAGGAATATCAACTGATCCCATTGCACATGCAAATTATGTCTTCTAACTGGTTCCTGCTAAGTTAAAGGACAACTATTATTAATAATGTCTGATGGGCCAATTATACTGCATATTCAGATAAGATCATTATGAATTGCAGCACTATCTTTGCCCTTGAAGGTGAATAAGAGATGTTCCAGATCTCCAAGTGCATGTACCTGTTAGATGTTAATTGCAAAGAGAGAACAGGTACGTCTTTTGAATTCATGGCCATAAGGGAGACATCTGCAGATATTTCAGAAGAAAATACTGGGATTGTATATAGCTGTACAATACATAATGTGATTCAGGGACTTCTTTGTGCCCACTGGCAGCGGGCACAGATGTGCATATGGGTTCCAGGGATCCCGTTGGTCTGGTATCTACATACCAGGTTGCCAAAGAATGTCATATAATGTCTCTAATGAAAGCTTGTTTCACATTGTCATCATAATCACTGTGAGATGTATGTAGAGAAAGTATGTGGGGAGTTATGTATTTATGTTGAAAAATACGTTTACTAGGGCTGTGAGTTTAGGCAGTTCACATAAAGGTGATCCACACACTCCTGCCAGACATTTATCACTCTCTCGCTCGTCATGTGCACATTTTGTATTGCTTCATGGAAAAGGAATCTCAGCCAGGCTGACAAGAACTTTGGGTGAAACAAACTTTCTGTAGCCAGGAGGATAACTTGTTAGTTAAGTTTAGGCCCTAGCAAGCATGTTATGGTTTTATTTTATATGTAACCGTTTGTCTCCACCGAAGCTACTTGCTTCTTCTTAAATTTTTGTTAAATAAACTTCTTCTTGGTTTTCACTATAAACATATCTAAGTGCCGTGTGTGAAGAGGAAGTAGTGTTACAAGGTGTAACGAGTAAGTTGGGGTATATTATTCCTTGGGGAACAGCGAGTCTGGAAATTCTGTGAGCGTCCAGTGGAGCAGGGGCTGGACACCAGAGGCTCGGGGGTTGGAGTGTGCCTATGGCTAACTTGTAAAGAGACAGCAAGGCTTGGTGGGCATGGATGATGCTCACTTACACCAAGGGCAAATGGTAGCAAGGTGCCTTCAAACCCTGGGTACCTCCGGGGAGTGTCACACATTCCCTGACCATTTATTCTGGTGAGAACCAAGACGTATTCTTTCTTAAGGTAATTATTGAAGTCAACTTTGCCTGAGCAACTATTGTCTCTCGGGCTAATAGCTCCTAATATTCAATTTAACAGAAGTCAGTGCCTCTTTGGTGGCTAAAAGCAGAGCTGTGCAAAATGCTCAGAATGAAATGAAAAACAATTACAGTTTAAGTGGTTTTGGATTCCATCACAAGATTAAAAAGTCTTTTCATAATAAATTCTAAAATACATTATACATTTTTCTCTCAAAATGCACCATTTCAATCAAAACTGAGCCAGTTTTGATTCATGAAGAAAACTTTTTGGTAAAAAAAAATAAATGTAGTGGGATTTATATTGTAACTAGGCCCATTTTTGAGCAGTTGTGGCTTTGTAAAGAGGAACCGTAGATATTAATGCTTTTGATATCAAAATCCTATTTCTTGAAATTGTGCATAAAAATTAAATTTCCTGGACATCAAAACTCCAGGTATTATGACATTGCTAACATTTCCATTAAAAAACCCCACACTACTGTAGTATGCCTAGCCATACATAATATTTAACCATTTTCTGCTGCAGCATTTATCCACTCGTAAAGACTGCAGCTCCAGATGAACTCATATAGTTTGCATCCTTTTGGGCATAAAAATTCTCTCTTCTAGCTTTTAGTTCTTTGACTCTAAGTACATACCCCCAAACAGTGTAGTTCATACAGTGCTTTAACCTGCATCATATTGACTTCAATAGGAGTTTTATAACTGATTTTACTTGGCACAGAATATCTGCAGAATCATGGTGCCTGGAAGTCAGAAAAGATGTCAGGGATATATACTTTCATTCACTTCTGCTACCCTGTATAAATGAAACATCACACCAGTTTTGAAAGAAGCAACCGCCATAAAAATGACTAACAACAGGGCCTATTTATATGTAAAGAGCAATGTATGTTTTATTCTCTCTCTGGAGTGTAATATTATGACTGTTATTGTTTTAAATTGTCTTACCCTTGGTGGCTTTGGGGACAGAAAAAGAGCATACTTGAAATTAAATGATAATTTGGAAACATTTATTCAGATACAGCCCCTACCATTAAAATTTACAATTAAAATGTTATGACCCTCCTTTTATTAAACTTTAAATACTAGCTCATCACCCCAGATTGCCAATAATGACAAAAAATAATACTTAAAACCTCCTAGCCAATGTGAAATGCATTGGTGGTTCTATCCGGTCCCTAGCTGATCACACAGCTGTTACCAGTCTTGGAATGAACTGATACTTTTCTTGGCAGTCTCTGAATGGTGATTTAACTCCTCTCTTGATCTTACATGAGGCATCTCCAAGTCACGTGCCCAACATGGAACCTCAGTGACTTCTTATGTCATAGCAAAGAAGGGTCAGAGAACCATGACTGCCACCTGCCCAATTACCTCTGCTGTAGGTAAACTATATACAGTCTGTGTCTGGTGAAAGTAATAAAATCATTTTAAAGAAATTCTGACGCCTTTATGTTTTTCATTCAATGGAATTCTTGTTTTCTGGCCAGCCCTATTTAGGAGTCACTGCATCAAAGCTTATGAAAAAAAAAGCTAATTCTAGGGACTAATTCTTCTTTTGGTTATGTGTGTGAAACTTTCATAGAAATCAACAGGCACTGCAGATGTATAATAAAGAGTAGAATTTGGTCAATTCTGTCCTACCAGGCCCTTAGCATTGGGCTCCTGGCTATATGATATCCTCCTCTGTGGAATCTGAAACCCTTTCAGGTCTCAGTTGCCACAGATGAATCAATGACACAGGTCCATCTCCTCTACTCGTCAGCCTGGAGAAGATAATGGGATTTCAAATCTGTTTGTGATACACCTAGCCTTGGGGCAGTGTAGTTCAGGAGCACTTCTCTCCTCATGGAACCTGGCAGTTGGCATCACCTGGGACACGTGAACTGAATGCCCGGAGATTGAGGAGCTGGTGCAGCTGAGAAATGGAAAATAAACGAACAGTCAGACCATGACAGAAGTATTACCCTCAACCCACCAGTCCAAACACAAGGCCTGGTCCATGCAGTGTATGTGTATTACCAAAAATCACCAGGAAACAGAAAATAGGATAAAATGTTAGTGTCTCATTGTCATGGATTAAATGTGACAGTGTTTCCATTTCCCCCCTTTCTTCCATCTCTTTATAATAAGTTTCCCCATCACCTGTTGGCCGGTTTGGTTCTCATATTTAAGTGACGAGGGAATTAGTAACATGTAATGACCCTGGCTATCATTTTTCTAAAACATAAAACATAAATACAGCAAAACTGAACAAATGAACCATAACTCTTTGTAATGGAAAACTCTGCCTTCCTTCCCTTCATGGACAATAACCCTCTCCCTCCCTCACCCCCCAGTCCCATAATCTTCACTCATTAATTTTGTATGGGCCCAAACTGTGGTGCTGCTGGTTTCCAAAGTGCTCTCTGGAAAATAATGAGTCCGTTTATTAGTACCAACGAGGCTGCAGAAGGAGAACAGTTGAGATAGTTTCTATAGTAACTCTCTTCTAAAACATTTGACACTCACCCTGGTAAATCTGTTCTCCTGCCTTAATTGCAAGGCTCAGCAGTGGGAACCCATGACTAAAGATGTGTGCTTAGGACTCTCCATGTTAATTTTGCCAGCATGTATTATGGCAACCATTTTAAACTGCCACCACAGGATTTTAAAGGTAGATGATTAACAAAGGTACTGTTTCTATTTTCTCTTATACTTCATTGCTGTTTGCAATGGCCCCACTAAGAAGCTTAAAAATAATGTGTGTTTCCACACCAAGTTTATTCTTCATTTTTGGTTATGTCCATTAGGCCAGGTGGTTGCTGAAGCACCTAAACAAATTAAGACAGCTGCCCACTGAGCCACAGGGTATTAATACTCTGCTCCAATTCAAAAGCTGCTTGTCACTGCAATGCTGGACTTTGGAATTCTGAAACACAGTGGAATGCTGGGTGTGCTCATTTGCATACCACCATGGTGTTGCTCAGGAACAGGTGTAATCCACGTTAGAAGCGTGTGGCTCATGCTTGCAGTGCTGAGATTCTGAGGGAGGTCAGAATTCTGGTCTCTGCATAATAGCAGAATTTCAAAATGTAATTGAATTTGGCCCAGGCAGTTTCTTCTACAAATAAAAGAAAACATAATTACTTATATTCACCAATCAGAGATCGGTGGAACTAAAGACAAATTACATATATATATTTTTACCAGTGCTCTAGAAATAAGATGAATTCAGTTGGAAGACAATAAAAATCCCTTGACCCTTAGTCCATTTATATACTCAAACAAACCAGCCTTTTTAAGGTTCTGAAATGCTCTGTAATTCATTTCACTTCTAGTTTACAGATGAGTCTGCAATCACCACACTTGTCTATGCATATGTGCATACTCTTTGTGTGTATAAAATGCTACGTTATTCTAAAATATCGACCCAAGACAATACAGTTTACCAATAGTGATACAACAACATTTGGGCTATTAATATTAGGTGTTTTTTTGTTTTGCCTGAAGTATTTAAATCAAGACTGGATGTCTTTTTAAAAGAGATGCTCTAGCTCAGCTAGAAGGTATGGGCTTGGGTGAGGTTCTTTGACACAGGTCAGAGTAAATTATCAATAATGGCCCCTCCTCGTCTTAAAATCTATGAATCTAATGGTGAGTTTGGCCCTGTGTATCACAAATAATCTCTCTTATTCAACGGGAGGCTTGGAAATAAATTCTTCACATCACAAACGCCTCTCACTTTTTTTTCCTAGTCAGAGGACATGCTGCCTTCTGAAATGTTTCGGTTGCTGAGCTGAGCCAAATGGGCTGAGTTTACCGTTTACAAAGAGGCGACAGTTTTCAGTTCTAGCTGCAGGTGGGGGAGGAGGTGGGGAAAAGGACAACAAATTGACTAGGAATAAAGTGGCACAAAAGGGGCCCAGAATTTTTCAGTGATGGAATGTTGCTGTGAAGAATGCAGTTTCAAATCCTTCATGTCACAAATGAGAATATAGTAGAGGTCTTCTTTATCTTGCGTAGTGCTCATCAGAGTGCAGGTGCAGTGGGCTAAAGCTGCATTTCAAATGATCACATGGCACTGCCGTTCAGCATAGAGCTGTCACTGTCACATATGTGGTATGTGTGTCCTATCGGATATGAAGTGAACTGAATAGGACATTGTATAAGATTAGTATTACACTGATCCTCTATTCATTTCATTCCCTTCATAAACTGCAAATTGAGAAAGTTCTATACATCTGAAACTGGGTGAACAATCTTTCAAGCACCGGAAGCAATATTTTATGAATTCTAAAACTTCACAGATTTGGGTTTGTTGTTGTTAGTAAACAAAGTAACTTTCTGAATTTACATCTATCAATTCTCCTTTCTTTTGCCTCATCATCTCATTTGAAATTCGTTGTGACCTTTTTAGTCTTTCACAAATTCAAAGTTTACCAGTCAGTTATCCATCTGCCTCCTCACACAGCCAGATCCTCTCATTGGTTGTCACGTTGAGGCCTCCTACCCCTGACATTCTGTTGTTGTTTCTTTCAGACTGTCTGATGCTCCTAGCATCATTTCCAATGAAAATTCATCAGATAAGAGATTCTTGAGGCATTGTGCTTCCTGAGGCAGAGATTTTGGTCTCCCATTGAAAATACTTGCTATAAAATTGTGTACTTCCACAAAGCCCTGGCTATGGGAACAAAAGGCAAAATATGAGTTGGGTGCATCCTGAAGGCAGCACATAGAAGCCTGTTTCAGAGAACAAACATGAGAAGTGACTTTTCTGCCAAATGCAGTATTCAGTGGAGCTACCATTCACCGCTGGCCCAATTCTCATCTGATTGAAGTCAATGGCAAAATTCTTATTGATTTCAGTGGCACCAGGTTTTAATCTTCAATGCCTTACAGAATACCTGCAACATTACATGGGGCTTACCGTTTAAGAACAGTGCTTGCCTCTGTGATGCACGGGGTTAGAGCTAACTCCATCCTGGAAGCCACTTTTACTCAACTGGCTCTGAGATACTGTGTAAGCTACTGGGGAACTAAGGACTCAAGACAGTACCCATGGGAAATGGCTTGCATCACTTTGGTCTGATATATGTAAATGATAGTGACACACATGGTCACAAGTGCTGGACTGTACCATACCAGAAGAGACTAGGAACTTATGCGGTCTGGTATCTCCCTTCCCGCTGTACCACAGCTGATGAACAGTGCATCTATCCCTGGCCGTGGGACAAAACCTGCTTCTCCATAGGATGGTGGAACATACCATGCATCGGAAATATTAATTTCTGGTTCAATTCCTGTAGATTTCTATGAATATCAATTTAAAAAGGATGTTAATAAACTGGGGGAAGTTCAGAGAAGGGCCACGAGTGTGATTAAAGGTTTAGAAAAACCTGCCTTACAGTGACAGACTCAAGAAGCTCAACCTATTTAGGTTAACAAAGAGGAAGTTAAGGAGTGACTTGATTACAGTCTCTGAGTACTTACATGGGGAACCAATATTTGATAATAGGCTCTTTAATCTAGCTGAGAAAGGTCTAACATGATTAGGGTGACCATATTTCCCTATCCTGAATACGGGACACCTGGTAAAATTGTTCGTGATCAAGTGAGTTCACCAGCGGTCAGTCAGAACCATGAAGTACAAACGTCCAAATTAACATCAAGTTGACTGAGCCCCCGCTAAAAAGTAATACTGTGTAGTTGGATTCTTTTTATTTACCTTCTTATCTTTAAGGGTTTAGGGTTCACACGGGGAGGGGTGACACCCCCGCTAGCCCCCCCCATGCATGGGGAGAGGTGACACACACATCCCTAACCCCCCGCCTCACACACACAGGGAGCGGTCACACACACCCCCCTCTCTCACATGGGGGCGCGAGGTGACTGACTGACCTGACTCTCCTTGCCTGGTGCTTTCTGCCCTGCATACCTGGCTGGACCCGCCTATCCTGGTACCTGGCACCGCGTCTTCGCAAGGCAACACTTGGGCTGGGGGGAGGCAGGCAGGGTCACATCTCCCCCCCCCAGATTTGTCCCTTCCTGCCCAGTGTGCGCACTGTTGAAAGGCAGCTAACACCTCTAGGCTGCTGCTGGTCAGTGACATGCGCAGCTATCTCCTGTCCCCTGGCTATAGCGTGGGCAGGAAGGGGGTATTGTGCACCAGGGCCCAGGGAACCCTAATGGGACATCTGGTCACGGTAAACATGATCCAATGGCTGCAAGCTGAACTTAGACAAAGGTTGGATGTTTTTTCTAGAAGATCTGCACTAGGAATTATTTTGGGAAGTTCTCTGGCCTGTGTTATACAGGAGGTCAGACTAGATGATCACAATGGTCCCTTCTGGCCTTGGAATCTGTAGATCTGCAGTGTAGAGATGGCTGCCTGGGCCTGAAGAGAGAACATGAATATCTGGCCATCTTTTTTCAGAGCATTAACATAAAAGTATCACCTGTGTATTATAGGTAAAGAAATAAACACTTTCCAATGAAGCATATACCTTGGAGAGTCACACTCAGCAAAACTGTGCTGGACAGATTGGATGGTGAAGTCTTGTCTACACAGAACTATTACTGTAAAATGAAAAAAAACCCCACCAATATTAAATTATCTTTTGATGGATTTTTATTCAAATGTTTGAGGTCAGCATGAGAGATTTATTCATCAGGAATGGAAAAGGTTAGTGCTACTTATCAGAAGTCCTCTTGGATGGACTTGAAGCAGGAAATGAACAAGACAGGTTTATGGGTAAATTAATAAGATTTATAGCTTCAGCAGGAAGATTCAAAAATAATAAGTGTTTCTGATGCATGGTCTTCCAGACAGGCAGATAATGAGCGGAACAGAGAAAAAGAATACTTTAAGAGGAGGCAAATGCATACAGTTAGAGTTAGGCTTACAGCATTATGGGAAACAGATTTTAGTTAAACAATCAACCAAGGGCCTTGAAAAGGACCTTTTCTCTAGCAGGGTCCTAATTTGCCTTACAGTCACTATATCAATGGAAATCAGCACCTTTGCGATGGATTTCAGCAGCTGTACAGTGCGTGTTTGGGTTTTTTTTGGAGGAAGAGTGAGGAATATATGAGGCAATACCATTTATGAACCCAAATGCTTTGTACTTATGCTAAGCTGGTATTACTAAGAACTGTATTCCCAGAATGCCTTGCATTCATGCTAAACTTTACTGTGGAAATCTACTGATTGTTAAACTGTTCCAGCCTTTGTTCTTTGTATGTGCAGAATCTGTCAGAAGTAAGCAAGGCTGTTCTCTGGAGGAGGCAATGTATGAACCTCTCTGTTTGTGCTGATCTGTTTTTAATTAATAAACTGATTGAGCTGAGTTACCTGATGTCTTGTCAATTGATAATCAAACCCGAACCACTAATAAATAACTTCTCCATTAAAACCACGTTGGAGGAGAAAGGGTGGTCTTTGGCTTGAAGCACTGGAGATTAGGAGTTCAATTCCCAACTATGCAGTAGGGTAAATCACTTAATAGCTTTGCATCTCATTCCCCATCTGTAAAATGGGGATACTAATGCCACCCTTTGTCTGTCTTGCCTGTTTAAATGGCAAGATCTCTGGGTAGCCTGTCTCTGACTCTGCTGTTTGTACAGGGCCTCGTACAAGAGAGCCCTCTAGGGCAGCTCTAGGTGCTCATGTAATACAAACAATGAATTATTAAGGACCATAAAATAAAAACAACCAAGTTGGAATGGAGTCAGGGGACCTGTAATGTTGGAACTAGGCAATTAGATTTTTAATGACCAGCCCTGCTCAGGGCTGGGTTTTACATGTCATCGTAAAAACGGCATAGCTAAGCAACATGGCTCACCTATCGTCATGAAGTTGCATTATTATTATTTATTGTCATTGAAACAGAAAGCAGGACACAACCTACTGTATCAATTACACCAAATCACCACATTTTCTTGGAGGCTTCTCATCCCCAAACTGAACCAACCTGATCCTACTTAGTTTAAAAACCTTGGAAGGAGATATGAATAAATAATTAATTTTAGACCACCCGTGGAAAGTAAAGGGTGCCTCTCTCCTCCTTCTCCACCCCCACCCCCCGACTATAGATATGTAATTAAAGGATAAACAAAATTAAATCAAAAGGTGACTAAGTGAGATCTGAATTCTCTACATTAAGATTAGAAATATTTTTAAATAACTGACAGATCACTGTGGTCATAATGTGATTTGAAAACAAATTGCGACTCTGACAATCTACTTTCACCATTGTTGTGTGTATTAAAAGTCCATGACACTACATCTTTCTCACAAATGTCAGAACCAAACAAGTGAAAGAATGAAGCATTATTGCTAATTATAAGTAATTAAAGTCTAATTGGTAAATATAATGAATGGGGTTAGCATTCATCTTTGGAAGGGCCTTAGCATGCCTGCATATCTGCAATCAGTTCCTCTCCACTGAGCTTCCCTGTCTAATTCAGGGCAAAATGTTAATTAGATATGTGAATTTGGATAGACTGTGACACTAAGAGCTGCAAGAGCGGAATGTTAGAAATGAGATTTACAAGTGAAGTCTCCTCTGAACCTCCGAGTTGAGCCAATGTCACTAGTGAGCAGGGAATTGAGGATTATTCTGTTCAATTATATTTTATTACCCATCATTATTTTTAATCGTTTTATCAGGCACATTCTTTTATTTACTTTGACTTTGTTCACTTGGTTGCTAAGACACAAGAATGATTGGAATTTAATGCACCTTCTATAATTACATTTCTATTGGGTATTAGTAGATTATCTACTATAATTACATTATTGTTCCCTATTGTTGCTGGGAGGGCATCAGGGTGCTAACATCATTCTGGTTTCCCAGTGGAGATGGCTCAGCTGTTCCCTGGAATAAAGGAAACCCCTTGATTGTCTGAACAGTGATGGCGGTTTCCTGAAGTTTAGAAGAAAAATATATGGCTCCAGCATGTGAGCCAATGAGCCAGGCCAACAAACAAGCATCAGGTGGAGCATGACTATTCACAGGGCATAGAGGCCTATCATGGTCATTTCTGAATGGTGTTCACGAGCCCAAAGACATTCTCTGTCCTTTCAGGCCCATTTCAAGTGCCACCCACAATCCAACAATCCTCAGTCTTCTCTGTGAGTCACTGAAATCTCTGAGAGTGAGATTTATAGTCCATTTATAGTCCAGGCATCTTTGGAGACTCTGAACTAAGGGATGGAGAGAACCACAATTCTCTATGCCAGTGACACGGCAGGTATGATGATTGGTGAACATGAATGGTGGATGCCATGGTGATGAGCACAATATAAAAACCTAGGTGGATAGACAGTGAGAATCCATCTCTGCTGCAAACTTGGGTGACCCAGATGGAGAAAAGGGAAAACTTGGAGCATGTGTACTAAAATCCGTTAGACGGTATGTAACCCCATGCCGCCGCCTTCTCAGACAAGCAATAGACTGTAGCTAAGATCTTAGTAACCAGCTGCTGCTATGGCTGGGACACTTCTTGCTGCTGTTCTCTCCCTCTTGGCTTCTTAAATATTCTTTTTAAGAAGCCAAAACCAAATATTGTACTCTGACGAACTGGATCTTCTCCAGCTGTGATCAGTCGGAATCAGGCTGTCATTGCACTTTCAAACTCTCTTAGGAAATGGCATCTGAAGTATTTAGGTTACTGCCTGATGAAGCAGAAAATAAATAGTTCTGTTTTCTGTTCTGGTGCAAGTTAATTTTTATCTGTGTACTCCTGCATCCCCTGCCAGGAGCTGCTAGCGAGCAGGGAGGAATGTCTGTCTGCTTGGGGAGAAGATTGCTGAGTTCAGAGAGGGGCAGGGATCCCAGAACAAGGGAGACTGCTAAATTTTGTAGGAGATGAAATAGACGACATTGAGGCCGATTCTCATTTTGCAAGGATCTCCATCCAATATCCATCCGTCAGTCAACTGAAAGGAGACCATCGAGACACGAGATCACAAGAGAGAATACACTGCAGGAGAAGTGAGAGCAGAAACCACATAGGACAAGGAGTCATGAACTAGTGGGACTTCTCTAATTCCTTTCTATAGGAGAGTTCTCCTTTGCCAGTTAGATTGTGTGGTCGGAAACCTTGTCAGGGGAGTGCTGAACTTGCTAGGCTGAAATGTCTGCTAAAAACTCCCACTCTTTCACAGTCACACATTCAAACAATCGTGAAAACTACATTGAAAATATTTGCACTTCTTCATTCATCCAGGCAGGGAAGAGAAACTATACCATGTGTCTTACCTGGCCAATAACAACTAAACTGCAGTGACTGAATTTCAGATATCAAATGCTCACAGGAAGTGGGTTTTGGATCAATCCATAGTCTTTAAAAATAATTGTTTATTTTAAAAAATGATTTAATGTGTTTGCTGCTGAATTTATTTAAGAAAATCAGAGATATTCTAGGAATAGGAAAAAGTGGCTACATTTATTGGCAAAATTATTCATTGACAATTATTTGCTTGGTTCTACAGGATAGCTGCAGAAACAGGGCTTTCAGACGAAAACAAAAAATAAATCAATTCAAACCAGTTCCTATTTGCACACAGACACAGACAGAACAGCATCTTCTTACTTCGAATGCTCAGAACACTGGCTCGCTGGCTTGTCCAGTCCTCCAGTGAAACCTTTATTAAAGTTGGCAACCCGTCATGAGAAATAAAGATTTATTGTGGTGTCCTTTCCCTAGAGGGAGAGAGATTAGCGCTGAGAAAACAGCAACTTGGATCTTGGGTTTTTGTTTTTTTTAAATCTTTAAAGGATCCTACGGCCTCTGAGTGGCACTGATATCACAGGGAGCTGCCGTCCCTCCAAAAAGGGATCGGAGCTACGATAATCAAACACCGACCTAGCCAATGGGGATGGAAGTCATCCCTTTAGTGCCTCCCTCTGTCTAAACCAGGTGTGACATTTACAGACTCTAGACGGGACTGGGACCGACTTCCTCCTATCATTAGGAGGGCGATTCATAGCAGGGACTCTGAAAGGCAGGGGGATTTTTACAGTGTTGCCAACTCTCACGATTTTGTCATGAGTCTCATGATAGTTATTATTTTCCTTAAAGCCCCAGCTGCTGGAGTCAAGAGGATGTGCGATGATTTCAGCCTTCATTCTTACTTTTTCTTTAAGTTTGTAGCCCGCGTGGCTGTGGAGAAAGCTTCAAACTGTGACCCCAATCACAGGGGAACTCGGGGGCTGGGAAGGGGGGGCACTCCTTGTTAACCTGCAAGACAAAGTCAGGGCTGTTGTAGCCCAGAGAAGAGCGCCTGACAGTGTTAGGGAGCTGACCTCCAGCTACCACAAGAGACACTCCCGCTTGCTGAGGAGGGGGGTAACGAGGTGACCTATGGCCCTGGGTGCCCTGAGAACCAGACCAACTAGTAACAGTGCCCCACCAGAACTCCCGGCATCCTGCTGTCACACGCTTCCTCTCCAGTGGGTAGCAGACCCTCTCCTTGCCATCTAGGGGAGTGAAATAATTATTTCACTGCAGCAGCTCCTGCTACAGCAGAAACTAAACTAATGTACTAATGAAACTTTATCTGTAGCTGCCAGCATTTGTATGTATCTGTTTTATGTCCTTTTATGGTACCAAAAATTCAATACGAATGGCACCTTTTATAGTTTCCCAGCTTTATGAAATGCCATAAATCAGGCAGCTACTACAACAGCTCAGACAGTTACACTCACACAGGAAAGGTTGAAGTTAATCAGATTGTTGGAGTCACGCACATGCCTCATCCCTGTAAATCTCGGATCAGGTTCAAAGCCCCTTGCTGATGAGTTTTTCCACTTTGAAAAGCCAATGGCCCATCTCACCTCTGCCTCCTCGCAAAAGCCCTGCCCCCACCTCAGACCTCATTCTGATCTCGGGCATCAGAAACAGTGATGATAAAAGTTGAGCCTTGGTTTCCTCGCTGCTGAATCAGCACAGATTGCAGTGGGTATGAGTAGCGACTTGGGGATAGCACATTCCAGCTGACTGATCCCACCCACCCGTAGTCACCTGCGGAGGTATTACAGTGGCGATATCGTTCCAGCTCTCCCCATATTGCTAGTCTAATACTGCTGGGATTCAGTTGCCAGAACTGTCTGGGTGCAGGAGGCAGAGTGAAGTTAAGGTGCAGCGATGCTGCTGGAAGCTAAAAGCAGTGGCTGGAAGCTTTAAGCAGCAGGGAGTTACCTGTGATGGGGCCCGGGGCTGGTGGGAGGAGAAGAGCAATGTTTGCTAAGAGCTGAGCTACCTTGTAACTAACTGATACAAAGCATATCCGGAGCAGCATGACTGGTTTGGAATATAGAGCTCAACCAAGACAGGTTTTGTGTCTACTGCAGTGGGTCAGATTTTCAGAGGGCTTCCAAAAATGTGCCCTCAGTGGCCAAAGTTTTCCATAGTCATCACTGATTTGGGGTGTCCAACTAGAAACAGCTAAGCCCTGATTTCTAGAAGTGCGCAGCACCCAGAATATCAAGAGAAGTCAATGTGGGGAGAGGAAGGGAACAGATGGAGGCACTCAGCACCTCTGAAAATGAGGGTCTTGCACTTTGGGCTGGACCCCCAGGATCGGAGGCACCCAAAGTGTGTAGTCACTTTGAAAAAATTGTCTGCATGCCTGAAAGCACAGTAGTCTGCAGGAACAAAACCCTGGGCAATTCTGCATCCCCCAGGCCTGTTTGCCATAAATACAGGGGCTTCCCCCACCACAAATGTTCACTGAATTTTTGTGGCGGAAAAAATATCTGAAAATGCTGAAACAGTTCGGTTCAATATTTTCAAAAAGAAAATTTTTGTTCCAAAACACTTTTTGTTCAGAAATTTCCTTCCATTTTATGAAGAAACAGTTAAAAGAAATGTACAGTGTTCAAAATCAAAATGAAATATTTTGTCTGGGTCAAACAAAACATCAGGTTTGACCTGAAACATTTTTTTTCACCTTTTCAGTTTGTTGAAATTTGTTTTTAAATGGGTTCATTTTGACCCAGAATGATTTCCCCCCAATTTTTCAGAATTGCCAGTGAACCAAAAAAAAATCCCTTATTCATGCTGCTTTGCTCCCAGCACCCATGAATGAGAACACCACAGTGTGAAATATTATTTCCTTAACCATGTTATCACTGGGAAATGATTTATGGTTTACCTGAGTCACTCCAGGAGAAGAAGCCGTGGTAGCATCCACCTTTTCTTTGAAAACATCCCATTGAGAAATGCTCTGTGCTTTCATGTGATTATCTCACAGAGCAGAGTCAAATCCCACAATAAAAACCTGCAGGCAGAGTGATGTGCTAAACTATATCCCAACTACAATCCAACTAGGCAGTCTAGTGGAAACCATCTATTACTGTGACCATGAACCTTCATCACAGCTTTCTCTGGATTCCCATATTAATAAAGTAGCAGCTACACAGAGCCAAGTGCTGAACAGGGTTCCTGCTCTCCTACTTAGCTCTTAAAAGACATTTGTTTCCATAAAGGCCTCCCATTGAACTCTACTGTGTTCCTTCCCAGCCTTTGTAGGACAATAACAAATGTCTGGCATCCGTTAGGAAGAATTATGCATGTTTTAAATGGCCCATAATTCTTGGAATAGCAACAGGTTGCAGGGGATGTGCAATGAATAGAACATTTCAGAGACAGGGCCGTTTGATTTTTTAAAACATTTTTTGCCCATTATTCAGTGAAAAATCCCTCATGCCAGAACAGCAACTAATTCCAGAGACTGTACAAACAGCGAGATCTACCCGTGGCAGCCTTCTTGGGACATACTGGGGCGTGCTGGGCAACAGGGAAGGAATTATCTGTGCCAGGCACCGGGGCTGTGATTAGAGTAGGAGCACAGCAAATGGCACATGGAAGTCAAGGAATACATCCCCCACCTTTGAGTTGAAGCTACATCGTGGTGTGCATCCATCCACTTTCCCAATGCTGAAAAGGAAGACATAGTTCTGTCTAAAGTCAATTCAAAATGCCTTCCTGGCATGACCCCTTCTCCCAACACTGCAGTTGAAGTGAAGATTGGCCAATGTCGGGGATGCTTTTTGCAAACCAGCTGTCGTTTTGGGAATGGTGTACGGAAAGATTGTTTCTCACAAATAAATGCATCCAGTTTTGTCCTGTCTCTAGTGCAGACTTCCTGCAAAATATCTCTGGGCGGTGCTATTAACGTGGACCTTTCAGAAGGGGACAAACATATCCCTCATTGGAGACGAGGGACGGAAAATATTTCTAGTTCCTGTGGCATCCGTCTTTCTACGTATGGGCACCCAGAACACAAGCAACTAAGGATCCTGCCATGATTCTTTTTTACCAACAGAATCTCCTCAGCAGACTGGGGCCACTAGTGCTGGTCAAAAGCTTTTCACTGAATTTTTTTTTTAATGACAAATGTTTTTTCATACAGTAAGAACAGTTCCATATTGTTCTACATTTTTCATTGGGCTTTTTTTGTCTTCCTTCACACCCTTTTTGCCTTTCCCTCACTCCTCATTTTCAGTGGGGGAAAACACTAGGAATCCCACAAAAAACCAGAAAACTTTGTATTATTGGGGGGTGGGGAATCTTCTTTTGAAATACTTCACTGGGAAATATTTTGCCCGGCCCCAGGACGTACTGTCTCTGGGAAGTGGCAGAATACTTGGAAGAATGGTTTTTCTGCCGTAGAAGCTCTATTCCTTCCAGAAATACAGCATCTTGGAGGTAGAGCCTTCAACTTTAACCTCTCAGAAGAGAGGTCTCCATATGCTGCAGACTTTAAATATGTTAAGGGCTTTTGGAAAGATGAACGTGATCAATTGTTCTCCAAGTCCACTGAAGGTAGGAATAGAAGCAATGGGCTTAATCGGCAGCAAGGGAGATTTATGTCAGATATTAAGATAGACTTTTTAACTATAAGGGTCGTTAAGCTCTGGAACAGGCTTGGAGAGGAGATTGTGGAATTTTCATCGTCGGAGATTTTGAAGAGTAGGTGGTGTCAGGGATGGTCTAGGTTTACTAGATCCTGCCTCAGCACAGGGAGCTGGATTTCATGTCTTCTTCAGGGCTCTTCCAGCCCTACATGTTGATGATTCTATTCATGCTCACCTTACCTCTGCTTTCACTAATAACTGCCACCTCCATTCTTAACACTTATTTTTTTTCTAAGATGATAAATTTTGGTCTTTCAAGAAAACGTATGGCTCTGTAGCCTACTGAAAGGGATGTTCCATTCATCACAGGAATGGCAGCATTTTGCATTATACATAATCAAGAACTGTTTTGCTGATGATATACTGTACAACACCAACTCCAAGCACTGTCGCTCTCATGATCTATTTTAGCGTGCGAACAGACCTGTGCTAAAATAATTCAGCATGAATTAGTGCGGTATGTTTCCAGCATGGCAGAGCTAGGATGATACAGAGAGTGAGCCCATGCTTTATGGAATTTGAGCAGCTACAAGTATTCGAAGGGAAAAATTAAACATGACCCTCATATTTTAAATCTCTACACAACGGCAGTGAAGGTCCTTTGGAAACTTCCAGAAAGGAAAGCTCTCTGAGGGATGTAGGGAGAATATCAGAGGCAGAGGACTCATTTGGAGCTCATAGAGACAGCCTACCTTGTGAGGACCAATTACTGACCCTCACGCTGCTGAGTCTAGCTCAGTGTGACTAATCTGGTAGTTGAGGCTGCTACTCAGAACACTGCCGATGCCATTAGCACTGGTATGTTCCCTATTATTGTATGAGGTTCGAGGTTTTCAAGTGATGTTGAAATCACATTCAAGGACATGTTGGGTAAAACACCAAGGTTGGGACAGAAGCCAGGTAGCCATCTGAAAATAAAGAATTAGGAGCTTGCAGGTCTCCGGAAATGAGCTCTAGGAAATGAAGTGGACCACACAGATTCTCTGGGGTCAAGATGTACTTTGGTAACGTTGCCAGAAACAAGTCCTGGATGACACAGGGAATGTGGAAGGGTGGCACTGAAGTCACTAGCATTGCTGCGTGGAATCATGATTATCTGGCTTTTATTAAAGTTTAAATCATGGAATTGAAGAATGCAGCACTACCCATAAAAGTTGCTCTTGAATATTTTACTTATCAACAAATGAGTTAATTTAAAAAAAAAGTTTTGTTCTGTATAATCTGCTTTGTATCTTTCAAAGGAAGGGAGAGAAAGTGTAGTGCTTACAGTAAGGAACTGGGAATCAGGACTCCTGGGTTCTATCCCTGGCCCTGTTACTGCAGACTCTCTGTGCCATCTTGGGCAAATCACTGTGCCTTTCTATCTGCACTTATAAAATGAGATGTCTGGTTATACTCACAGCAAACCACCCTGGAGTCTCTCACAACGAAAGTTGTTTATTCAAACTCTTGATGAAAGCTTGACAATGTTCAGATCTTTGATCAGCTCTACTCTTAGCAGGGTCTTCTGTGTCCTACTTACAGTCACCAGCTTCCTCACTGAGTGTCCCCTGCTCCCACTGGGCTGCTATGGTTGGGGTTTTCGGAAGCATCTAAGCAACTTGGGAGCATGGTTGGTTTTTTTTTGAAAATCCCACTCTGAATGCCTCCCCTTTCTTTCCTTTCCTTCCTCGTCTCTCCCTTCCTTTCCCATCCTATGCACCTCTCTCCACTTTTGTCCTTCAGCCCTGCTCAGGTAAAACTCCCTCGGCTTCACTGGGAATGCTATACCTTGAATCTCTGCAAAAGAAATGGGCTGCAGCCATTGGTCTGTAGTTTGCCCATTGTTATATCAATGTGTCTAGGGCCTGGTCTACACTAAAAAGTTAGGTTGACCCAACTATGTCACTTAGGAGTGTGAAAAATCCCTCCCTCCCTAGAGCAACATAATTAAGCCGACCTAACCCCTGGTGTAGACAGCACTAGGTCAATGGACGAATTCTGTCAACCTAGTTTCTGCCTCTCGGGAAAGAGGATTAGCTACACTGATGGCAGAACCCCTCCTGTGGAAGTAGGTAATGTCTACACTGAAGTGCTACAGTGGTGTAGCTGCAGTTATGTTACTGTAGCATTTCAAGTGTAGATGAGCCCTAATCCCTGCATCCTGCAAACCCTTGCTTTTGTGATGCTTTCTTGTTCATGGCAAGGGTCTTAACAAGAAATATGTTTGCAAGGCCAGGCCCCGCATTTGTGGTATGAAAGACTCTCTTTGTAAACCACTTCTGGGTTGTCATAGTGAATATATTCCTTTGTGATAGTGAAATATTATAAGCAATCCTTTTTGCAGCAACAATGCTAAAACAATACTAATGTATAAGAGATGAGGGGGAGAGGAAAATGAAATATGTAAGAAAAGAGAGTCGGATATTAAACTTGTTTGTTTTTTTATTTTTAGGGAGAAAAAGATAAACGGTGGCCTCAGAAAACAAGTAACTGTCGTATATTGTAAGCAAAGGGCTTTCAGCAAAAGCCCACTATTGTATTATTATTCATGTACATGTTTCCTAAGAGGAGTGAGTATTTGTAATGCATATTTCAACTTAGGCTAGAAAACTTCCATCATTATCATTTCAATTAAAATTGCTCTTTGAAGCAGTTTGTCTTCAGGCTCAGCCACATGAATCTTTGCTTTCATGAACATGTGAAAATTGAAAAATAAAGATGACCCTATTTTATCCAATGCTGTTTTTTCTCTTTGAGCCGTGTGTGGTTTTCATTGCACGGCTCTTGTCAGTGAATGTTGGAAGTATTCTCCTTGGAAATGGAGCACAGGATAAAAGGTTAAGTCCTGACATGGATTAAAAACTAGCTAAGAGATTAGGAGAAATCTAACACAGAAATGGATCATTTCCAGAGTGCAAAGCAGCTAATACCTGGGATGCAGGAAGGGTCAGCTGCACTTCATAGCAACTTGGAAGAGGGGTGAATAGTGAGTTCTCATGAAATGAGAACAGACCAAAACATCCCTTCAAACAGGTGATAGAACCTCATTTAGCTTCTTTCCCCTACTCTAGAGTATTTAATTTTCACTCTTCTCCACACTTCTTGGTTCTGGCCAGAATGGAAGTGGAAAATCCTGAAAATCTTTGCATGAGCCTGTTCTTTCCAGCCTAGTTCTCCAGCCTGGTTGTTTTGGTAAAAGATCTGACTTGAGTGACTATATGGACCAAATGTCTAAACTCTCTGACTTCATCAAGGCTTTTGATAAATGTCACTTTCCACAGGATGCTCTCACTTGGATATTGCCAGCGACTGGCAGGCATGCTTGTTTCCAAATTCTCAAAAACGGCCACTGATTTTTACTGGCAGCTTTGCGTCTCAGCTTGAGGCACCTACAGCATCTGCAGTGGGACACCCAGAAACTGAGGTTCCCCAAAACCATGCTAATTTTTGCAAATTACACTTTACTTCCTTACCATAAAGGGACAGCTAGTTGTATCTGCCAGTCTTGTGCAGTTCTGGGAACATATACTTCCAAGATGGAGTCCTCATTTAAGTAATGTGAATCAGGTCTCTAAGGCCCTTACAAATCTCAGCCCCGTCTTACCGCAGCAAATTTTATCATCATAATTGAATGAGTGGGGCTGTTTATATCATCTAGGCGTGGAAGCTCTCGACATGTGTCAGATGGGTCTGAGCCACAAACTTTGCATCTGGATCCGGATTGCAGCTACTAGGAGTATGGTTCAGTTTAGTTTGTGACCAGTTCATTTAGGGCTGGGTCTCGCTTCCATTGCAGTCAATGACACAGCTCCCATGGATTTCAGAGAGAACAGGATTAGGCCCTTATTCATGACACAGAAGGTAGCGGTTGATTTGCATCCAAGTGAATATATTGGGTAAGTATGCATTCCTTGGAGCCCTTCAAAGAGATTGGAATAAAAATGCATTGTTCAATATGTATGTATTTGTAAGGGGTTTGGCATAAATATATATTTTAGGTGATGCAGGGAGACAATGGAAATCTGTTTTATTAAAATGGGACGTGACACTGCATAGGCTTTAGGCAGGTGAGAGAAATCACATTTACTGCCATGAATAAAACAAACCTAACGTCCTGCCTAAGCTATGAGTCCTCATGCCATTTCTGAACGAGCCCTGGAAGCCCGGCAGTATATCCATGCTGTGAATAACCCACCGTTCCAGCCTGGAGAGACAGACTCAGAATAACATGGCATTACGATTTTGTACCTAGAGAGTTCCAAGAGCAGGCATTCCCACTGGCTTGGAAGAGCTCTGATCATGCACTCACAGGGTCCCATTCACTGTGAGTTTTCTCCTTGTCCATCCTTCTGATTTTACACCAAAACTAAAAAGGCCCCGAATGACTGTTTTCACTTGCTGGTAACTGCATCCAGGGTATAGCTAGCAAAGGGATCATGAATCCGCCCCAAAGCCCTCTGAGAAACCCAGGAGTGTGGCGGCTGTAAGGCACAACACCTCCCCTCTCCACCTATCATGCAGATAAGTCCCTTCACCTTCTCCAGCTTCACTCTCAGATGCTCAGACTACTCAGAATTTATTAAAAAGCAAAAATTTTGCATCTGTAAATTGTTTTTTATGGACACCTTAACCTCCCGTAAACAGCCCAGAGAAAGAGAACAAGTTAATCAACATGCTTTGCTCATGCAGGAGAAAATCTGATAGTAAACTCGAGCAGGTAAGAAAAATCTCATTAGTCTAGGGTGACAGCTCAGATGTGACATGGTTCCAAGCACAATCACAAAGTACAATAGATAACACGGAGCAAACTGTCAAAAATCAGCTGGCAGGAGACTCCTTGGCACCTATTAGATTTGTTAAGTCAGTTTTCCTGCCAACTGCCCCGAGATGATTTACATGATGTTGTGAGTGCTTAAAAAACAACAACATTCTGGCATAAAGAACAACCCTGTAAAAAGTTTGACTATAACACACTGCAGCAGCAGATGCAAAATGCTCCCATAAACCCTTGGAAGGAGGCAGTTTTACAACACCTCTGCCCTGTGGTGCAGTAACTGGGAGACAACAGGAACTGCTGTAGGTTTTGTAGCTGGAGTGGCTGTTTAAACTCTTAAAAGGGAAGTTACCTGCCTGGTTTTTAATGGTAGATTCATAGGCCACCCTCCCTGTCCCAGGTGAAAAACGTAACCAGAATAGCGTGTACTGCAATACAGAATACAGAGTACAGGCTCCCGAACAGAGTGTTCGTGTCTGACATGATACAATCTAATTTTACCTTGACTTTGCTCAGGGGAGGGCCAGTACAAGGCTGATGCATCACTTACGGCCCACTTAAGCCTTCAGAACAGGAGGTGAACAGACAACTAGGCAGAGGTCAGCAGAGGCAAGGGGCCGCCTCAGTGAATGAGAATTCATGTAACGGTTCAGATAAACCTCTGCGGACTGGGTCTTGCCGTCTTTGCCTAGCTCTAGCATTGATATAGGTGTAAAATGAAAAAAACAAATAGTAAGCAGGACTTTTTGCACCACAACCTACGTGGAGTTAGAGGTAGCTGCCACTTTTTTAGGGTGGCTTATGTTATTTCTGCATTGGAGTTTGACTGAATGGAGAAGGCCCAGCCATGAGCTAATATGGATAAATCTACTCGTATCAGGGTTAGGTTTGTTCAAAGACTTTGAGCTGGTGCAGAGCGGAGGCGTGAAGGGCAGATTTACTTGATTTAACTTTGATTTGCCTCAGTGTAGATTCAATTACTGTGTTGTCTCCAAGGGACTGAGGCTTAAAAAGGTGAAGGATCAGGAGTTTCTCTTCAAATCACTGTTAGTCAAGAATGTACTAAGAATATGGAAATTAAAACAGCATGCAAGGGGGTTATAGAAAGGAACAGGAGGACGCTGTCAAAGGGCCAAGAAATGACGGCAGTTTGTGCTTGGAAGATAGCTGATAATAGTGACATGCAGGGTGAATTGTTGCAATGAGTTTTGTGACAAGGTAGGGGCGCTGCAGCCTATAATGGGTTAACAGGTCCTGGCTGGTCATATGGTGCTGGGCCAAAGAATAAAGGGAAGGGGAAGTGGGATCCAGAAGGGAATGGATGTTTTTCTTTCCTCTTGGCTGACAAGGGGAAGCCTGTAGGGGTTATTGTCGGTTGGTTTGCTTTCGTTTTGTGACTATTTTGTGGACAATGAAACAAGCCCTGAGGAAAGGGCCTTGAAAAGACTAATGCTTGGAGCGCTCACTCCCTTCCCTGGATGGTGGAACTGCCCACAGCTCCCAGCTTGACCAGAAACCAAAAGAGTTTCTGAACAGGAGCATGATGAGTAGCTAGAGCTAATCTCAGAAAAGCAGGAGTAGAACTCACTCCACAGAGCTTCAAACATCCAGTTCTCCTGCTGCATTGCAAAGAAGCAGAAGGAGCAGAGTAAAATAATGCAAGTTTTGTTCATCCATCTTCTGGTTAAGCAAAGGTCAGTCATGTACCATGCCAGCTACAAATACTATACTTATCCAAAACATATGGATTATTCTTCTGCTCCAGAGGCCTCATTTGGGAATAGAGCCCATTGTAGTGTGGCAGACTCTCATGATTTTATTCCAAATCTTGCAATATTTGGTGTTTTACTGAAAACCCCAGGTCCTGCAGTCAAGTCAATGTGAGAAGCTCAGCTTCCATTTAATAAGCAGTATGTTTCTAGTTCTTGTGGTTGTGGAGAAGAGCTTGCAAATGTTACCCAAGGATCAAAACCTGAAGGCAAATAAAAATAACCCCATAAAAAAACCCACCCAAATGTTTAAGCCAATTTCATGATTTTGGGGGACTGACTCACTAGTTTTGAACATCTGAGGTTGTCAGTTGTGTATTGCGCTAGACACTGTACAAACACAAAAGGCCTAAATTGGGACAATACACAACTGACGGGTGTAGAACACAGTGAAGTGGGGGGAGGAGTCAACAACACCGTATTGCATCTACTAGCTAAGGATCAGACGCTCAGCTAATGCAAATGGGTATAGCTTCACTGAAGTTAATGGAGCTATGCTGATTTACAGCAGCTAAGGATCTGGCTTCCTCACGTGTTTTTAAAAGTGAACAAGAGACAGTGATGAGATGCCAACACTTCACCAGAAGTTTCAGACGAGCCGGGGTCTTTAGTCTTTAGTTACACCCACCAGGCACCAATGTAAATGACCTCCATAAGGTGCAAGGTACTGGAGAACCAAGGACTTTCTGTGAACATGAAGGCAAATGACATGCACCTTTGCTTGGCAAATCCTGAATGTATTGGAAAGGACATGATGGAGAAGTTATTTAGCACTTGTATATAACATGTAGGACAAGCTATTGCTCACCATTAATTTATGGATATACTGAGAGGAAAAAATGAATAAGGCGCCTGATAATTTATGCTTCTGTGGGCTCCCTTCTGTCCTCAGGAACATGAATACAACTAACTGCCATCCGTCCTTGATAACTGCTGCAATGTCATCTTTTTAATGAAAATTAAGTGCTTTGGTCGCACTAAATACAGGCTGTGTGGACACATTTAATTGCAGTACTGGGAGACAGTAACCTCGTTTGGAAGGAAGTCAGTCCTTGGAAAATTCAGCATGGACACTTCAGAAACAACGGTACCATTAACTTTAAAGCACTAAAATGTTATTCTTGCATCCTCATTGGCCATTTCATTCTCTCTTCTCATGTTCTCTTCTTTTTCTTTGATACAATTTAAAGTGATGCAACATGTTCTAATTGTAATCACATCTGTCTGCTCCTTCTGAGTTCCAGATGACATTTGCATTGCATCTTGGGTAGGGGGAAGGGAGAAAAGAAAGGCAATCAAGTTCATTGAGCAAAACTATTTGCCAGGCAGATAGCTTGAGTTAGCAGCTATGAGCTGCTAGAACTCTCTGGGCCAGATCCTGAGCCTAAAACAAGGACTTAGGTGCCTAGTGCCTTGTCAGCACTCAGCCGTCTGGATCTAAAAGTTATCAAGGAGCGTCTCCTCCTCCCGCCCCACCCACCACCAGCTATTTCGGGTAAGCTTGCAGCGGAGGCTGCATCCAGTCAGTGGCTTGTGATCACACCTACCAGACTGGGTCCCGCCGTGAGTTAGGAAGTCAAGCCCATCTTCCCTTGGTTTGTGAATCGCTCTGGGATTTAGGTGGGAGAGAGGTGTGTGGATGCCCCCAGGGAGGCAGCCGTGTGCACAACCAGAGGTACAGCCCACTTCTTCGGATGCACAGAATGGAACATATATTGAGGAGATATATATACACATACAGAGAGCATGAAAAGATGGGAGTTCTTACCAACTCTGAGAGGCCAATTAAGTAAGAAAAAAACTTTTGAAGTGATAATCAAGATAGCCCAGTACAGACAGTTTGATAAGAAGTGCGAGAATACTTACAAGGGGAGATAGATTCAATGTCCCTGGGAATGGCTGAGCCATTACAAATATTGAATCTATCTCCCCTTGTAAGTATCGAATGCATCTGATGAAGTGGGCTGTAGCCCACGAAAGCTTATGTTCAAATAAATTTGTTAGTCTCTAAGGTGCCACAAGTACTCCTGTTCTTTTTTCATGAGATAAAGTTATTTCTTATAAATAATTAGAACAGAAAATGGCATCAGGTTGGCACGTTGGGGCTGCCACTAAAGGCCAACATTTGGTAGTGGCTGGCACACAGCCTAGGTATCTCAGACAGCACAGTGACCCCCCAATTTTAAAGTATAGCTGCTGGTTCCCAGGTGTTGCCGGGAGGGAACTGTTGGCACATGTTGGCTTTTTAATGGCAGCCGCTGCAGCCGAAATATTTTTGGAAAACTGATAACAAGGTTCAGAGTTTAAGAGACAATCGTGCTACTCTCCAATTCACTGTATCACCGCTTGTCAACCTTTTAATCAGTCTCTCCACATCCACCCAAAGGCAAAGCCCTCTCAAGGTGTGTCTATTCACGTGCAGGAAGAGGTTTACCTAGCAGGCCCTCCACAATTACAAGGTTTGTTTTCTCATAGATGGAGAAGCAGAACCCCCAAGTGAAGCATCCAGGGGAAGGAGCAGCATAAGCGCCAAGAACAAATAAAAGGTGTATTTGTGGAGTCCTCTTAATAAAGTTAATAGGCATTTTGCACACTACTTTCTCTTTGTGATGCATAAGCTAGATGCTGCTGGGGTGTCCTGTCTTGCACATTTTACCTGTGAGACCTGGTTGTGTGCTCTCCTCCAAGCAGGCTGGCATGTGGAAACCAGCTGCCAGCTGTTGTTGCCATTGCAGCACTTTCCTCTCTGTGAGGTGACACAGGCGAGCTGAATGTTTTCAAGCCTCATCTATAGAAAAGAGATTTTTTTCTTCCTGTTTTCCAATGCTCCCTCCACAAGGACTAGTCACCCTGGGATTATGCTGAAAAGCAATAAGAGCTTCCAGACCAGAACCAGGGCAATTACACACAGGAGACTGCCCTGGTTTTGTGGAGTGTTTTGCTACTTACTCTTAGTTCACAGCAATGCTCCACTTGCAAACAGAGGGGCAGATCTGTAGCTGGTGTAAATGGATATAGCACCCCGGGCTTCAGTGGATCAGCACCAGCCCAGAGTGGGGAGGACAGTGGAAACACTGACGAGTCTGTTCACTGAGTTGGCCCCTTTCCCAATTCCGTCAGACTGCACCCCTGTCCTCTACTGAGCGATACGAAGGAGATCAGGTTCTGCTTCCCTAAATGTGAGGTGAGGAGTTTTCATTGATGCAATGAGAGACAGGTGTACTGGTGTTCAGAATGGGCGCTCGCCCACCCACAGCCCCGAGCACCAGTCTGCTGTGTCCAGGCACGTGGGGATGGAGTCCCGGGGAGGGAATACGTCAGAGATTTTTGAATAAACAAACAATAGAGGGATCAGGTAGCCTGAGCAGAAACGAGACAGAAAGAATAAGAGCTTGATTGAATGCCAGTGCCAAAGCCAGCTCATGGGGAATCTTTCCATTGAATGGAATAAGCATTGGGTTGGGTCTTCGATACTACAGTGATTAACACTATAAAGAGATGGGATAGTAGGACATGTCTGAGATCGGTTTTATCAATATGTTCTGGTTTGGCATCTACATACTGTGGCATCAGGGCTTTCTGCATGAATGAGACAAGACCACATTGTCTTAGAATCCAGGCAGAGCCCTTGCACACCACAGTGCCTGCATCCTCTAGAGACATCCCCCAAAAGACACTTTCTCTCTGTGTTTGCCTGCTTAGGGATTGACTCAATCCCTGATCAAGAACAGCTGCATGTGGCCTCTTTACTAACTGATTTCTACAAATGTGTGACTAGCCTCTCACTCACTAGCTTCTTCTCTAGCTCCCACGCTAAAGCAAGGGCATATTTACACTTTAAACCTTCTCCTTCTCTTGTATCCAGATGTGTTGCAACATACTGCTCTGATCCTCAAGTTATACACTTCAGAAAGTGGCAATGCCTCATCTCCAGCTCTGAGGTCCAGATGAGGGAGTGCTAATTTAATTTATAATTATTCTGTTAATTGGATGCACATCTCTTTATTGTTACCAAAACCATTAGACCCAGGTTTCTAATACACATTAATCAGTGGTCCCAGTTCCACAGTGCAAATCCACAGAATAGCATACAGTCTCAAGGCAAAAAAGCTAGACCCAGAGGGCACCCAGGTGACACTTGCTCAAATTGCTTCCTTATTGTATGTGGTTCCAGTAATTTTGCAAACTCAAATACAGTTCATAGCAGAGCTGATCTCCTTCTCTCTTAATCTAATCACTTCAGAACATTCCCCAAGGCCCAGGGAGTTTTTAATCTTTGCCCTCCGTGCTCTTTTCCCCTTAAATATGTTGCTCTTCTCACATAAAATCTGACATTTCATTTCCTCGGTTCTGGAGTCACGTGTAATGCATTATAGAATCAGAGGATTTTATAGACAGAAAAGACCCGTTTGACTATTGATTCCATAATCTTCCCCTGAATTGTCCCCATAGACTATTGCTGACTTCTCTGTCTATGCTAAGTTTGAACAACTCCAGAGAAGGGTTATAAAAATCAATATTGACGGAGAGGTAGGAAGTGCATGATTTGGACCCGGGGATTTCATGTCTGGCTGCAGAAGCCACATCTTGATTTGGATGAGTTTGTTTTGCTTCTTTTCAGAGATCCCTTCCCTGCATTGGAACCTGTGAACACCTTGGTGCACTGCGATACTCTCGCACTCCTGTGTTGGTTTGGATCCAAAGAACAGGAAGAAGACAAGGCTGATTGCCACAGCAGGTGCTCCCTGCCTCAGCAGAATGAGTGCGTATTCGGAATACGAAAGGATAACGAGGGATATTGTAAAGGACAAAAACTCTGCGAAGCATCTTTAGTGTGCCTAGAGCAAAGTGTTCTACAATACACAGCTACGTCAGGAAACCGCCACACAGCTATGGGCCACCGCTAGCAGAGAATAGCAAATCTGCACTAACCGTCAGGTGGCTGGCGTCAGCAAAGTCTCTAAAGACTCCTCCACTGCCGAAGGATGCGTAAGGGGAAAGCGCCTCTGTCTCATTGCCCCCTCTAGAAACGAGTGTACGTGGGACTGAAGAGGGGCTTGGTCTGCCCCCTGGCATAGGGTGCTGTTTCCTCCTTCCAGCACAGTGACCCGCTAAGGAGGGGCTGCATTGCTTTGCTGTTGAAAATAATCTCAGCAAGGTCTCCAATGTCTGGGGGATTTGTTCCTTGACCTGTCAGTCAAGACTGACATTATTAATCTCTTGCTCCTCCATCAGCAACAATGGCACTGTCCTCCCTTGCATCTCCTCCGACCCCGCAGAGGCCTTTCCAGGACCACCTTTGGCTTAGTCAGTATGTAATCTGTCCACGCTCTGACTCACACACATGAATAACAGACAGAAGTTCTCTGAAGTGACGCCTTCCATTTGGTCTTTTGATGTTTTCCTGCTAGATAGTAAAACTCTCCAGGACACTGATTCACTGGGAGCCCCTTGGGGCAGGGACTGTCTTTTTGTCCTGTGTTTACACAGCACTTTGCACAAGGGGCTCCTGGGCCCATGCCTAGGGCTCCTCGGTGCTATCACAATACCAAGAAATAACGATGAGTGTGTTCTGCACAATGCCAAATGCATTGCTGATTCCTAACAAATCACTGAATAATGACAAACAAACCACAATCATCTGAATCACAAATCGGAAAATATCAGCTATTGGACTCTGGAGGAAGGAAAAACATGCTGAAGACGCTCAATAGCACAGGGGACAAGGAAAGACTAACACACACATGCACATACATGTGGCTTTCATATCCCATAGGGTAGGACAGGACAGACAGTCACTCTTAGTTGGATGAGCTGATCAAGTGATTCTTGATTCTCCGCCCCCCTTGCCTGCTCTCTCTAGTCACCTCTGTGAAACCTCTTCTAGGGCAGGCCACCCTGATGAACTGCATGTCGGAGAGCAGCCATTGCGTTTTCTGTAATGGCCAACAGAAAAACGATAAAAGACAAAAACACCGTATCACCCGGGGCGAACATTTCTCACAAATCGATCACTCTACTTCTCATTTGTCAGTCCTCATCTTGAAAGGAAACCTGCACAGCACACCTGGGACCTTAACTTCATAATTTGGCTAGACACTAAAAATAATGAACTGAATAGAGCCACTGGATTTATGGCTTATTACAACAATCTATAACCCACTAAACACCCCCCAAATTTCCCCCCTCCTCCCTTCCATGACTGGAGGGGTGTTAATTGGCTACTTCACCTTGAATGGTCCCTTGAAATGTACTAACTACTTATGCTAAACAATCTGTCCCACTTTGTATTTAGCTGTGACATTGCCCAGACCTGAAGAAGAGCTGTGTGTGAGCTTGAAAGCTTGTCTCTCTCACCAACAGAACTTGGTCCAACAAAAGATATTACCGCCTCCACCTTGTCTCTCTAATATCTTGGGACCAACATGGCTACAACAACACTGCATTTGGGCATTTGTCAGCATGTTCCCTGTTATTTCCTTTATCTTTCCTCTCTGCAGCTTTGCACATTTATCCTAGGTTTACCAGTTGCCTGCATCAGGGGAACATATATTTGGCATTAGCCTGCTCTAATAGTTTTAGACAAACATTTATTGACATTTTGATTGCCATCTAGTGGTAATCTTTCAGAGGTGCGTTTTATCATTCACTATATTTTGCAAACTCAACACCATATAATAAGTCATAGTGTGCGAATGTTTTGAGGTGATCAACATATTTCAATATCTGACACTCAATAAACATGACTAACATAATCTTTTCCTCCAATCAACACATCAGTCTCCTTGATGGTCCAGGCTCCACTGTGCAGTGTTTTGGGGAATATAAATCAAAAGCAGCATTTACCTCGTAGCCTGTACAAATCAGTTGAACATTTTTGAAGATTGTTTGATTCAGGCCACAGCTATGTTCATTACAATTTCTTATTGTATTGACTATTTTTATTTTACAAAACACGGCCTACATTCCATGCCCAGTGCATATTCTCGGAGCTCTGGGTTTGGTCCCACTGACATTTAAGACAGTGATAAAATTCCCATAAACTTGAATGGGACTAAAACTGAGTTCATTGTTACCGTGAGTATTAGCAACAGCAGAGGTAGGGAGTTATTTTGTCTTCTGGCATAGATGCGTGCTCTCAAATACTTGGTTAATACTAGAGATTGGTCTGAGCTGCAACGTTTGAATTTGGAACCTGGCTTCCCCCAAGTGCAGCCCCCTCCGTATTCCAGAGGGCAACGCAAGCAGCAGTACAGAACAATGGAGTCAGCTGCTGGTGATGCAATGCTGTCAGTGGCCACAAGACCATAGGAAGAGCAGGAATGGATGAGCAGGCTCAATGTGCCAACTTCCTTTGTGGTCTAAATCCCAGCTCCTTGCTTGTTTTTATTATAATCCCTGTTTATTTCCTCCTCCAGAGACAAATGTGGATTCAGTTCTACTAGACCTGCGTGATTATTATTATCATTTTGTTAATGTTGATGAAATTTCAAATTTTGAAGTGAAAGAGGGAAAACATTACAAAATGTCCATGAAAATGTCTCCCCATTTCTTAAAAAATCACTGCAATAATCACCTGCCTGTGAGTTATTTCACAGTGGACATTTGTTCATCCTGCACATGAAGTAAACATCTCTATTTACTTCTCATGTCCTTACCTGATCCCCTGCTCTGGTTTTTAGCTCCTTCTTGGCAGGCAACACATGATGATTATAATTAACAATTTAATCTGAAGCACTCACACTGCAAATCTCCAAGGGCTAACAGGACACACACACCGAGCTAAGGAGGCCCTCAAGGGGCAGCGCGTACACAAACCCACAACCCACGAGGGAAAGCAGCAAATGGTGTCAGTAAAGATGTATGCAGAGAATCACTCATTTTACCTCCGAGAGCTTTAATCCCCCATCAGCAGGAGAGCCCAGCCTCAGAGGCAGCTGTCACTCGGTGAAATACTACAGCATCTTCAAATGAAAACGTAGTCAATTCTACCTTATATTACCTTGGCAATGAGAACAAAATGCATCAGTGTATATTGTAGGTGAAAATTATCCTGTGGAAAGTCAGCTTGCAGGCAAAATGGAGTTATCCATTATTTAGTGGGAAACTTTCCCATTAGTTAAGAAGATTTAGACATTGCATGAAAAAAAGGGAGAAGGATATTTTCATGCCCCAAATATTCTTTCTTCAATAAATGCAATATTATAAATAAGCACCTTGTGCGATTAATACATCAGACATACTACATTTCCTTCTGGGAGATGGAGAGCTTTCTCCTATTCCTTCTCTCCCCACCTACCAACCTATCTCTGGGCATTCAGAGGAAATGCAGCTTTCTGAGTTGTTCAAAGCTCCCTTTAAATTATATTAATCCACCTAACAAGAGGAGTTTGCCCTTGGGGTTTCACCAATAAAATGGGATCGTTAATGAGAGCACAGTCAGGCTGATAAAACTCGCCAGGTCTCTGGATCCCTCTTAATTTTGAAGCCAGAGTCACATGGAAGAAAACAAAAATCTATTCAAATCTTTATTGGCATTTTACTGCTGCTAGAACATAGGAAAATTCCCATCCAAACAAAAGGTCAGTTCCCAGCCAGGTATGCCTTCTCCTGATTTTTTATTACCTGGGATATTTGCATGAAAGCCTAGTACCTTTGTTACTAAGGTCTCTCCTTGCTCCTCTTGCTCAGTGGCTACCTGCAGCTCCTATCGCATTTGGCAGCCTGGTCTCCCACAGCAGCCAGAGTAGGAGGTATTATGGCGTTTCAGGGCAGGGGCAAGCAAGTCACAAAGTTCCATGAAAGTGCCCTTACGCATGCGAAAGTTTCGCAGCCACTGGGAATCATCCCACACCTGCAACACAATGCTGTCCCACCAGTCAGTGCTTGTTTCCTGGGCCCAAAATCGGCGTTCAATGGATAGAATCTGCCCAGATCTCCCGCCGGGGCCGCGGCGGTTTGAGAGAGAATTGTGTGTCGTCCTCATCTCACTGTCATCGCGGCGCTGCCGTATCCGCCTCCTCCTAGCCTCGGTCGAAGGTCCTGGTTCAGCATATACTGCGCGCGAGGTGTAAAAACATCCACGATTGCGGTACGGCGCGAGGTGTTTAAAACATCCACGATTCATGTATTGAGCTGAGCAGGGTCCATGCTTGCTGTGCTATGGTGTCTGCACAGTTCACCAAGCAAAAAAGGCGCGGTTGTCTGCCGCTCAGGGGAGGAGGGGGTGAGGCTGTACCCAGAACCACCTGCGAAATGATTTTTGCCCCATCAGGCACTGGGATCTCAACCGGAAATGCCAAGGGTGTGGGGAGGCTGCGGGAACTATGGGATAGCCACGGGAGCTACCCACAGTGCAACGCAAAAAATCGACGCCCTCTCGACCCATGGACGCACACCACCGATTTAATGTGTTTAGTGTGGCCGCGCACAATCGATTTTATACAATCTGTTTTACTAAACCGGTTTATGTAAATTCGGAATAATCCCGTAGTGTAGACGTACCCTTATTCTCCTGCAATAGGAAAAGAGGAGGAAAGAGAAATCCCACCTCTGGCGCCTACTCTCTCCCCAGTGGGTGCACTTACTTTATTAGTTTTAATCCAAAAGAACCTTCTCAAACCGCTGGTGAAAATTAACCAGACAATAACAATGCAGGAGCATAAATGACCAAATGCTGCAACTCTTTGAAGAGAATTTGAATTAGGCCTTTGATGGCCGTGGGTTTGCAATCTCTGTGAGATAAGGGGACAAGTAGGCAAAACTGGGCTGAAACCCACTTCATCGGATGCATGCAGTGGAAAATACAGTAGGAAGATATATATACACAGAGAACATGAAAAAATGGGTGTTGTGGTTCATGTTCTCTGTGTATATATATCTTCTTACTGTATTATCCACTGCATGCATCTGACGAAGAGGGTTTCAGCCCACGAAGGCTTATGCCCAAATAAATTTGTTAGTCTCTAAGGTGCCACAAGTACTCCTGTTCTTTTTATGGTACAGACTAACACGGCTACCACTCTGAAAGAAGACAGCTTATTATTCCATTCAATTGCTGATGAGATACAGCAGCCCATGTAGGCCTGGTGTTTTTAATCCATTTGCAAAAACCCTCAAAGTTGTAAACATTTTACAAACTAACCATTTACACATGGCTGCTGCATGTGGCACTCACCAAAATGTGAGTAATTCAAACTCCCAATTTTTGTCTTTATTTATTTTGCTTGGAAGGCTGAAAGCTTGCCTCAAGCCTCAGCTCTGAGTAAATTAATTAACTAAATGGACAGAGAACTCAGTACAAGATCTGCTCCCCAAAAAGGGTTGTTTGGCTCTGGACAGGTTGTGGGAGGGCCAGCCATGGCCTGTCCGGTCATTCGACACAAATCTGCTTTTCAGACTCTCATACCCATTTCATCCCTGTGCTGCTGAAGCAAAGCTCTTCAACCCTGATGGCTGCTGAGACTGCTTTATACTGATCAATAGTGTCCCTTCTGCTCAACTGAGAAACATTTTCCCCTCCAGGAGTGAGAAATCTTATGCGAGATCCTGGATAAAAGAGATGTAGAGGGAGGGCTGAAGGGAGAAAGAAATCAAAGAGATCTCCCAGGGCTTCCTCTCCTTCCCTGCAAACACACCTGCTTATCTGTCAGTAAGTGTGAAGCACCATTGACATCAATATATGTGCCCGAGTCTCAGCAGGGTTGGAGTCTTTGTCACTGTGATGGTTGCTGTGTTTTTAGTGGTGCAGACCTATCACATCACATGACCCCCAGGCCTCATCAGATGTGTCACAGAGAGGTGATAAAAGTCCCAGTGCCTTTAAAGAAAGGGAGGTCAGACGGGGAGGTCAGGAAGAGGAGCAGACAAATGCAGGGGGACTGGGCCAGGAGGTGTGGATGTTGGAGAAGGATCATGGCAGTGAGAAACAGAACTGTCATCCCCAAATGTATCATTAAACACTGGGTGCTAATTTGCTTTATTTCGCTGGCTCAGTTTCTTCTGAGCAGACAGGCTTGAGAAGTACAGAAACTTTCACACTGCAAACCTGGGCTTACCTAGGAACGAAGGAAAGTGTAGGATTTATGCATTCTCCATACTCCAGCAGCTGGGTGTCTCTCATTGGCACTCACAGTTAGTTGGAGCTTCAATTAAACTGCGTGCACAAAGCTAGAGAAAGTTTTTAAAAACACGACTCAGCATCCCGTCTGCAGCCCTGTAATCTTGCTGCAATGGAGATGCCAGCTGGTCCTAGCACAGAAAGCAAGGCATGAAGAAGGACATTTGTCTCCCGGTGCCTAGTGAGCGTGCAGACTCAAGCCAAGGTTACTGGAGCCAAGAGGAAAGAAGGAAGAGGAGCCAGCCAGCTCCAGAAAGAAGTGCACTGTGAGACTGAAAGAAACAAAGTGAAGCAACTGAATAGAGCCAAACTAGCAAAAGCAGTTCAGTCTCTTCAGGGAGAGGCCTCCTCAGCTGGTTCTGGAAACTCAACAGGAGATGTGTCATTGTGTCGCTCAGTACGGTCATGTTCCTAGTAAAAAACAGCACCTTCCTCTTCTAATAAGAGAGATAAAGGGCTTGGATTCTGATCTTCCTTTCATCAGTCTTCCCCCAGTGTTATTGCATTGGCTCCAGGGGGGCTAATCCTGATTTACACCAGAGTCGGTAAGATGAGAGTCAAGCCCGAAGGCTGCTGCCTGGGCAAGGGCCTGCATTTCATCAAAGCAGCATCTCAGGAAACAGTGGGAGTTAGGGCAATTTAAAGGAAAACTGTACCCTTAAGGCTGAGCAAAGCAGCAGCACAGCTCATGTGGGTGAGAACAAAGCACTTCGCACTGGGATTAAACTGTGGAAAAACTCTTTATATATTGGAAAAGGAGCGTTTCCAATTACAAAAGACATTTGTGCGCCTCCTGCTGGGAGCGTCCGCATTGCTGAGAGAAGCAACATCGTTTCTTACTCCCGGGAGCGAGGGACAGATTCAGCAGAAGAGCCTGTCACCGAATCTCCCCTCCTGCCTGCTTTATTCCTGGGCTATGTTTTAAAATTAAACTCGTTTAAATAGGTCAGTGGTGCTGCATGCAGCTTGTGGGAAGCAGCAAAGGACAGGCTGGCCCTGGGATACCTTCACACGTCCATGCACTTATGGACTTGGAGAGCACGCACCAGCCTACGCCGGCATGGTCAGTATTAGCTGCCTAAAGAGGGCGGGTGGAGGGAGATTCTCTGCCCCCTTTCTCCAAAGCATCCAGCAGTGTGTGTGTGGGAGGGATGCTGCATTTCTTTCAGTGGTGATGGTGTTTTTGCTGGAGCCCAGGGAGGGGCAAGGGGTGTGACACGGCTCTGTAGCACAACCAGTCTGCATTGCCCCAGCACAGGGCTGCCTGCAGAATCCTGACCCATATTTTAGTACTGTCTGGAAGCTCTCGGTGTTTATAATGACCCTAAAATCACTTTTACTCCTACTTTTTCTTTGGAAACTGATCAAGCTGCTCAGATTTGATTCATGACAGTTGTGTTGCTGCACCTCAGCTAAGGAGGAGACTGGAAACTGTAGGAGAAGGAGGCTTTTAGGAATAAATCCAAAGAAAGCAAAGGGTGGGGGGTGGGTGTGGGAGGGAGAAAGGCTGCACTTAATCACATCTTCTACCTAATTTGTAACTGAAAGCCAGGCCTGATTTGTGGCATGTTAGAGCAGATCACGGTACGCTATATTAAACTGTGCATTTGTGTACCTCATAATTTCCACAGGACTTCTGCAATAAATAAGCAAATGTTAACAGCTTTTTAGACTAAGTTCATGTCTGATATTTCCATTCATATTTCAAATATGACTGAATTCAGACAGTTAGGCTTGGATCAAACTATAGCTGAATAGATTCAGGCTATCTGCTTTCTCCCAGATGAATGCTGCACCTTCACTTTGTCTTCCATACCCTTCAACAAATCATAATAATGCAGGGCCTGACTCTGCTAGCCTCACTCAGACTGAGCATGGTAACTTACC